>NC_064857.1:52180321-52499071 GCF_024139225.1 Suncus etruscus
AAGAAGACACTGGTAAGCCCCACCCCCTGGCTCCAGCTCGGTGGGGGTACCTCCAATTCAGAAGATGTGCTTGGGGCCCTTGGGACTTTTGAGTGAAAGGGCCCACGCATGCTTCAAGCAAACTGCCATAAGTAGTGGACATGGCACATGCCTTTGTGGTCCCCAGATCTCCTAAACAGGCTGGGAGGCCCCAGGCCTTCAGGAGATTAAAGACACCCCCCCCCCCCAACTTCCAGTTACTGTTGAGCTGTGGGGGGAACCCAGGCAGACTCTTCCTCAGTTTACAAAAGAACACAGGTTGGGGCATAGAGCAGGAAGAAGCAGGGAACCGGAGGGCTCCCAGACTGAGGCCCCACCCAGGCCATGCCCCCAGTGCCTCAGTTTCCCTCACCAATACCCACACCAGGGTAAGATGAGGCCAGAGCCCAGCCAGTGCTGAATGCCCATATCCGAGCTCCCAGCCTGGCAGGAAAGGGTGGTCTCCAGAGAGCTAGAGGGGTACCCAGGGATCCAGAACATCTGCACCCCCCAGCCCCACCCTGTCCTGGCCAACCAGGCCCTGAACCTACAGGACAACCCAGGTTCCATGTGGACACTCCTCTGGGATTGCCCCATCTCCACACAATGCTTTCCAGACTTAGTGTCTCAGCCCAGAAGGCCTGCTTCAGGCCAATTTAGGGTTCAGCCCCACCTCTGAGGTCCCCCTCTCTCTCCCTGGAGGGGTGTCCTGTGTCCCCTCTCCCAGGACCTTCTGGGAAGCCTGGATAGACCTGATCCTGGACTATGGAGCATAATGTCACCCCAGATGCAATCTGGCTGGTGAGCTGACCAGACTCCTGGTGCAAACTGGGGGCACTCCTCCTGGGTAGTGATCTGAAGAGCACTGTGCAAACTGGAGCAGCCAAACATGGGGTGTTGTGCTAAGTGCAGGCAGAGTCCGTGGGAGCTGCCTCAGGGCTGGCCTAACTTCCCCTGGTTCTCAGGTTCCCTGAGACTTTAGGGTCTCTGGGCAGAGGCCAAGGTCTCCTGGATGAAAGGGGATGTGAAAATGGTTCATCACTGTGTGGGGGCCCCCAAGGGAGGACCCCACATCTTGGGGTAGAGTCACCCTGACTGTCTCTCCTTTGGCAGCTTATCCCTCCTGTGACCTGGGGCCCCAGAGTTAGAGGTGCTATGTCTCCTTGGGTGGCCAAACACACCATGCACTCAGGGCAGCCAGATGCTGACCGTGAACCCAAGCACCTGAACCCAAGCAAGCCCCCCAGACCCTGCCGGGGTCCAACAGCAAAGGCCAGCCTCTGGTGACCCCAGCCCTTCCCAGGAGCATCCCAAGGAGCAGAGCCGTGCAAAGCCTGCATTCTTTCCACATGAGTACCAGCATATTTTTATCCTGTGAAAACACAAAAGGCCAGCAGCCAGCAGCCAGGCGGAGGGGCTGCCCAGGACGGGCCAGAAGTCTGTACTGTCCCACCAGGAAACCCTGTCACTGCCACGCAATGTTTATATTTATAGTTGGGAGCACCGTGATCTTCCAGATACCAAGACATGAGCCCTGCAGTCAGCAGGGAGGACGGTGGGTTCAGCTCATCTCTCTCATCTCTCAGTTTTAAGAAGATGATACTGAGAGAAAACGTCACCCTAAACGCCCACCTGTGGCTGAGCTCTAGGGAGGTGGGGGTGCCACCACATCTGCCATAAACGAGCCCTCAGAGGCCCCCTCCCAGGTGCTTATTTCTGTGCCCAGTGCTAAAGGCCAGACCTGGAGACATTCCAGTCCACCAATGTCAGGGTGACAGGGAAGAGGGGAAATTCTGCTGCCAAGGGCTGGGGGAGGGGGGGCAGAGACAGGTGAGTACCTTCCCAATAAGTACTGAGTGCCAGGGGTAAGGCACCCCAGCAGGACTCCAAAGTTCAGGAACTACTGTGAGAGGGGGTGCACAGAGCTTGGGGAAGTGGCAGGACTGGGGTGTAGGTCTTTGGGCTGAGCAGCCTTGAACCAAGTGGGGATGGGGGGGGGGGGATGGCTGAGAGGTTCCCTGTTCCCACAGGGGAATGTCTCAGAGGAGTGAGACAACAGCAGCTTCGAGAGGTGACCTGGGCCACAGGGAAGTTAGAGCTGGCAGCAGGTAAGGAGCAGAACAGTGGCCATATGAGCATATAAGCATGGGGACCCAGGACAGGCAGTGCAGCAAGGTTTGGGGTCAGTAGGGTTGACAGGGGTTCCTCAAACTCCATAACTGGATGTGGAGGGGAGTCTGAGGTGGGGTGAGGAGCAGTGTTCATCGGGACCCCTCCTGTGCCTCCCACGTGGGTGGGGTTCAGTCCCTGTGTTCTGCATGGGGAAGCGGAGGAGGAGCCATGGCTGAGGCCCTCCAGAAGGCTTCCTGGAGCCCCTGAGTCTGGCTTGCTCTTCGGGTAGGGCAGTGCTTTTCAATTATTTTCTGTCATGCCTCCCTAGAGAACATTTTTGTGCCCCCCCCCATGCGACTGTAAATAGTATCTTTATTAAAAAAAAACTTTAGGGGCCAGAGAAATAGCATGGAGGTAAGGTGTTTGCCTTTCATGCCAAAGGTCAATAGTTGGAATCCCGACATCCCATATGGTCCCCTGAGCCTGCCAGGAGTGATTTCTGAGCATAGAGCCAGGAGGAACCCCTGACCACTGCCAGGTGTGACCCAAAAAAAAAAAAAACAAAAACAAAAGCAAACAAAAAAAAAACTTTAACCAGCAAAACAAAAATATATAAAATAATTTGAGCTGATTTTTTAATCAGAGGCGATGTCTGCATTAATGGCTACAACGAGCACGTTTTGCAATGCATGGCTTTTCGAAGCAGGGTTTGAAGCAGGACACAGCAACTCTCAGCTCCAGAGACATACAGAGACATAAACACGGGGCTTAGCTTGTTATGACAGTGTTTGCCGAGGTCAAATGCGCCCCCTTTACAGAGCCTCTACTATTTGAGAAGCACTGAAGTAGGGACCCCATCAACAGGCTGCCAGCAGTTTGGTCATTTGTAGTCAAGCCGAGTCACAGCAGTCAGCATCCATTCCAGCCTGGGATTCCCAAGCTAGGAGAAGGTGCGGCTTGCTCCAGGGCACCAAGGGGGAAGGTGGTGCCAGGCTAGTTTGCCCCCCAGGCTCTGCCCCAGTAGGAAGGGGTGATGCTCCTGCACCTGGAAACAGGTACCCAGGGCACCCCAAACCCCAGGACCCTTTTTTTTTTTTACTCATACATCAGGATTTATTTCTATATTCACTGTAACCCATTTTACAATACCCAGGATACTGGAAGAAAAACCCCAAATACTAAATGATAGTAAAAAAAGTCCCAGGACTCTTTTGGAGGTAAACAGTACTGGATCCCGTGTTAGTGTCATGGGCCCAGACAGTGGGGGGCAGAGGAGACCACAGGGAGCCAGGCAGGTGGTGAGCACCGCAGCCGGAGCATTAGCTCCCCCCCTCCAGTCCCAGCATGGGGCTCCCCTGAACCCCATAGGACTGAGTCTGGATTACTTCCCGACTCTGTGGGACTGAGCCCCAGCACTGCCTCTGATCCCAGACCCCAAGGAACTGAGTCTCGATCACCCCCCGACCCAGTGGGACTGAGCCCCAGCACTCCCTCTGATCCCAGACCCCAAGGAACTGAGTCCCCATCACTCCCAAGACTTCACTCGGGCAGATCGTGGACGGGGCGACCCCCCAAGGCCTGAGCAACCCCGCGGGGGGGGGGGGCAGCGAACTTTCGGGAAACTCGAGTTGGGAAACTGAGTCCCGGGACGTCCGCCACCGGGCCCCAGCCCCCCAAAAGAGTACTCACTGGTCCGCGGGGTAGGCCGCACGCGGAGCAGCACAACCTCCGAATTCGACGCGGCCGACGCGGAGCGGCCGGATTGAAGAGGGGACGAGAGGCGACGAGATTTTGCCCGGGCAAGGGGGCGGGACTAAGGCGGGACTAACAGCCCGCTAACCATTCACGATGCTCCTTGGGGGAATGCGACGCCAGATCGTCGCGCTGACTGGTCGCCACGCCTGTCAGTCTTCCTGCTCTTCCGCCAATCACGGCGCGCCTCGCTGCCAGTGCGCCGCAGCCAGGCCCAAGGCATCTGGGAGGGAGGCGGGTCTGACACGCCCACAGCAAAAGTTGCCGAGCGGACTCGGCGGAGTTCGGCTCTACGCTGAGATGGCCACGCCCCCCGATAGTCAGGACACGCCCCCTCTCGGTCTGGCCCCGCCCCTGCGCTGCCCTCTGCTCTTAGGTGGCTGAGGCCTGGCCCTGTGGATGGTGAGCCGGGCTGGGCACTGCAAAATGTTTTTGGTTTTGTTTTTGTTTTGTTTTGTTACCTTTTTCTTTTTTTCCCTTTCATCTTCTAAATGGATATTTATAACATCTAGACGGAATTTCTCTTTTATGTTTGTCTTTTTTTGTTTTGTTTGTTTTGTTTTTTGTTTTTTCTTTTCTTCTCCCATATCTTTTCTTTTCTTTTTTTCTTTTTTAGCTTTTGGCTTTTGGGTCACACCCTGGCAGGCTCGGGGGACCATATGGGATGCCGGAATTAGAACCACTGTGTCCTTTTGCATGCAAAGCAAGCACCCTAAAAAAAAAAAAAAAAAAAAAAAAAAAGCACACCTAAAAAAAAAAAAAGGCACCTATCACCATGCTATCTCTCCGGCCCCTTGATCAGCTTCATGATTGGAGGGAGGGGAAAATGATGGTACAGGAGCTGGAGAAATAGCATGGAGGTAGAGTGTTTGCCTTGCACTCAGAGGGACGATGGTTCTAATCCCAGCATCCCATATGGTCCCCCGAGCCTGCCAGGAGCAATTTCTGAGCGTAGAGCCAGGAGTAACCCCTGAGTGCTACTGAGTGTGACAGAAAACCAAAAAAAAAAAGAAGGAAGGAAGGAAGGAAGGAAGGAAGGAAGGAAGGAAGGAAGGAAGGAAGGAAGGAAGGAAAAGAAAAATTGATAGTAACAAGACCAGACGATCGTATGATCATTTGGTGGAAATAAAAAAATGATCAGACTTGATCACTAAACCCAAAGTCAACAACAACAGAATCACTATCCAATCTACAACAAGCTGTACAAGTGGGGAACAGTTTCATAGCATTACGAGGGGTAAAGAAGGGGGATATGGGATGCATACTGGGAACAGGGGTGGAGGGAGGACAACACTGGTGGTGGGAATGCCCCTCATTCATTGTCACTATGTGCCTTATATATTACTGTGAAAGATTTGTAATTTACTTTGGCCACAATAAAAATTAAAAATTAAAAATAGCTAGGGCCAGCTTTTGCTCAGGCGAGGGCCTAAGGGCATCTTCAGAGATTGCAAATAGTAAGTACCGGTGGAGCGAGTTTCTGAGTTGGGCAGGAAACTTTCCATTTCACAGCTGAAGCAGAGTAGGCAGGTAGGTTCACCAGCAAGAAGGAAATCCAGACTTGGGACAGCCCCGGGATGTAGATGAACAGAGGAGCATGTCCAGCACAAGAAAAAGAGAGGGAAGGAGAGAAAGACAGAGACAAGGAGTCAGAGTCAGAGAGAGAAGAGAAGGGAGGAAGGGAAGAAGGAGGGAGAAAGAAGGAAAAAAATTGAGACTCACATATTACATGCTGCACAAAATCACACAGAACTCTCTCTCCCTGTAATAGCCCGCATCCAGAAAATTTCCATCATAGAAAGAATGAAAGGACTGTTGACATTTGGGGGTTCTATGCTGACTTTCTGAGGTAGGGAGTTAGTTCAGAAGCCTGGGATTCCTGCTTTGCATGCAAGAACCCAGCTTTGATCCTGGGAAATACCTAGTCCTGCTGCTTCCACATGAGCCTTGAGCACTATGGCAGGAGCCCCCAGCAAATTCAAACATTAACAGAGTGTAAGGAGTTTCAGCTGGGGTGTCCTATGAGACTGCCCATCCAAGCCAGGTTCCAAGAGGCACTTTCATACCTGAAGCTTCCTGTAGTTTCTTTTTTTCTTTTTTTCCTTTCATTTTTTTTAGATTTTGGGTCACACCCAGCAGCGCTCAGGTGTTACTCCTGGCTCTGTGCTCAGAAATCGCTCTTGGCAGGCATGGGGGAACCATATGGGATGCTGGGATTTAAACCACCATCAGTCTGAGTTGGTAAGGCCAATGCCCTACTGCTATGCTATCTCTCCGGCCCCCTGAAGCTTCATTTTTGCCAAAACAAGTTTCTTAAGGTTGTTTCCAGTTTACCCCTGAGGACACACACAGGTGCCTGTCTATAATTTTTCTGTTTGTTTTGTTTTTGTTTTTAAGCAAAACCCTTTTCAATACAGTAAATGGAGCCAGTGGCTAAGGTGTTTGCCTTGCATGCAGCTGATCCAGGTTTGATCCCTGACATCCCATATGATGCCCTGAGCAACACTAGGGGGGATTACTGAATGAAGAGCCAGGATTAATGCCTGAGTACGTAACCCTTCAAAAAACAAACGGAAGGAAGGAAGGAAGGAAGGAAGGAAGGAAGGAAGGAAGGAAGGAAGGAAGGAAGGAAGGAAGGAAGGAAGGAAGGAAGGAAGGAAGGAAGGAAGGAAGGAAGGAAGGAAGGATGGAGGGGAGGAGGGAGGAAGAAAGGAAGGAAGGGAGGGAAGAAGGAAGGAAAAGAGAGGGAGGGAGGAAGGAAGGAAGGAAGGAAGGAAGGAAGGAAGGAAGGAAGGAAGGAAGGAAGGAAGGAAGGAAGGAAGGAAGGAAGGAAGGGTCTGCAGTTTCCACTTGTGATACTAGAGCTCTTTGCAAACCTTGGTCTCTCTGACAATAGGTAGGTGGGCATTTGGTTCTTTTGAACCTGAGGTGGAGCCACTCCCTCCTTTCTCTACTAAAGTCTGGGAGATCCCCCACTTCCGCCTCCCTGCACCCCTCTCATCCTCTCCTTCAGGCAAGGGTCTGGGCTCACACCAGGCCCTTGCATTTCCCAAAAAGAAAGCTGCTTGTCGCCCACTTCTGTCCTCTGTCGCTTGACCACCCCCACCCCACCTCCCCATCACCATCTTGTGGCCAGAACACTGGTCCAAACCACTCAGGGACTCACCACTTCACTGAGTAAAGAAAACAGGGAAGTGCTAAGGTGGGGGTGGGGGCAGTTTCAGGAGGAAACAACTTGGCCCTGGAAAAAGGGAAGATGAGGTGCCTCAGGGAGGCTCCCTCTGAACAGAGGACTTGAAGGGTGCTCGAGGAACCAAAAACAGAAAATCATAAAGTGAGGGTTGGAGAATCACCTTAGGCCAAAGGGTGTCTCACGACATTCATGAAGGGAGAGAGAGGTGTGGGCAGGACCTACGAGGTGCAGTGGGCCTGAAAGAGAAGGCAGGAAGGCCAGACTGAAGTGAACGAAGGCTCTGGATTGAAAGGGAAATTCTGTAGAACTCCTAGGACGCTGGCCAGGGGCCAGAGAGATTATCCAGTAGGTAGGGCCCTTGCCCTGCATGCTGCTTTAATCTCTGGCACTGCCTATGTGGTACCCCTGTGGACAACCAAGAGGGATCCCTCAGAAAGGAGGAAGCCCTAGAGCACCACTGGGTGAGACCCTAAAACAAGCAAGAAAAGAACTAAACCAGGGAAGGAGAAAGGATGGAATGGCCCAGAATGAACCAATTCTTCATGAACCCTGGAACAATTCAGGGGCTGGGGCACTGATGAAGAATGGTCCCCCAGCAACTGTGGGGTTCATCCACGAGGCCCAAAGAAAGTCTCTGTTGCACATGGCAAGATGCTGAGGTGCCACACGTATCTTAGTTAGCCAGAGAAGATCCCTCAACTGGAGACGTCAATCTCAGGAGATTTTGAAACAGAACCCGGGAGAGAACAGGAAACCTCGGCAGGCAGTGAGTGACTTGCAAAACCCACAGTTTCAATTAGATATGCCTGGGATTTTGAAGGACGTTTGCTAAGGGAGGCTCTTGAAAGCACAGCGCTCAATCACGTCAGGAAAAACCCACGTTCAGCAGCCGTGAACATGAGTCTGTCCTGACTCATGGACAGGCAGCAAGGCATGCAGTGTAGGATACAGAACATTCTAGATTCAGATCTGGTGTGGGAGAGGGTGGGTGGAGGGGTTGGATTGGCTTCGGGATTGGATTGGATAAGCTTGTGAGGAGTGCTCTAGAAAGGAGAATCTGTGTGTGTGTGTGTGTGTGTGTGTGTGTGAGAGAGAGAGAGAGAGAGAGAGAGAGAGAGAGAGACAGAGAGAGAGAGAGAGAGAGACAGAGAGGAGAGACAGAGACAGAGACAGAGAGGAGAGAGAGAAAATGATCACTTAATTTAAAAACATGCCATGACTCCTGACTCATTATATAGCTGAAATTCAACTTTGGAAGGACTTTGTATATCACATTTTTTTCAATAAAAACAAACAAACAAAAATAAATAAAAAATAACATATTATGGCTTACCTGTTACTACAGGGAACCGAAAATGGGGTTTCTAGACTGAGGAGTGCAGGCCCCAAGTGTGAAGAAGGAGCAAAAGTAAAGAAGGGCAAAAAAACAGCCCTAATAATAGCCCACAGGGTTTCAGAGAAGAAAGCAGGAAGCAAGCAAAATTGTCTATCTCACCCAAGAACTGTAGGATGGGGTTCCCAGGACATTAGTCTAGGGGTTGGTTAAGATGCTTATTTTTCTTGCACAGAACTGACCCCAGTTCGATCCCCAGCACCTCATAAAATCCTCTGAGCACAGAGCCAGGAGTAAGTTCTGCCACTGTGGCCCCCAAGCAAAATAAAACTTAAAAAACAGGGGAAAAATAAAACAGGGAAAAAATGTTGCATGGGTTCAGTTTTTTCATTTAAAGCCTCTAAGATTTGTGCTATTGACAAAAAATACACCCAAAATACAGCTACAGATTGAACAAGACTCAAAACTTGAAACAAGGAAGAGATTAGAACAAAATGAATGTTATGGGAAGAAACCCAGGAAGCAGAGGGCCAGGCTCTCTGGGGCATGGTATTGGACTCTGAACAGAATCGTAAATCCCAGCACCTCAATGCAAGTGCTTTAACAAGAGACAGAAGAATGACAGGCAGAAAGCTTTCTCATGAAAAGAGGGATATCAGGGTGCAAGGTATAAGCTACAAGGACCTCCACATCCTGTAGGAACATTATACAGCCAAGGATTAGCTTGAACCTATGGTCTGAGCTAGGCCCTGAGGCCTGGATCTGGTCAGATGCCAAAGTGCTGAGTAGACTTCACTGAGAAATCAGTGCTGAAATCTGTGGACTTTGAACAAAGCACATGAGGTTTCTAGACGAAATGGGCCATAGCTAAATTGTGCAAGCCTGAAGAGAAGAAAGCTTGAGGGGCCAGAGTAATAGCTTGCCAGGAAGGACATTTGCTTGCATGTAGCCTACCCAGGTTTATCACTGTATCCCATAGGGTCCCTCAAGGAAGGAAAGAAGGAAGGAAGGGAGAGAGGGAGGGAGGGAGGAAGGGAGGGAGGAAGGAAGGGGGAGGGAAGGAGGAAGAAAGGAAGGGAGAGAGGGAGGGAGGAAGGAAGGAAGGAAGGAAGGAAGGAAGGAAGGAAGGAAGGAAGGAAGGAAGGAAGGAAGGAAGGAAGGAAGGAAGGAGAGAGGAATGGAGGGAGAGAGGGAGGGAGGGAGGGAGGGAAGGAGGAAGGAAGGAAGGGAGGAAGGGAAGGAGAGAGGGAGGGAGGGAAGGAGGGAGGGAGGGAGGGAGGAGAAAGAAAAGGCCTAAGTGAGAGGAAGTCTTACAGAAGGGCCTGTGTAACCCCCAGCGTAACCCAGGGAAGCTGGGACCAGGAATGAGATTTGGGAGAGAGGGTGTGAAGAAAGGGGATGGAGTCTATGATTCCTGACTCGGGTTTTTCCAACTCTGAATCCCTGGTCTGTCAACCTCAGCCCCAGCCCTGCACTGGAGGGAACCTATCATTTAAAGGGGCCCTCTGTGGGTGGGGGGGGGCACAGCAGGAGCTGTGCTAAACCGGTCTGTTCAGGTGGGGAGAGAAGTGTGGATTTCATGGGGGAGTCCTGAAGAGTTGGGGTACTGTACCTATGGTATCCCCAGGAGTCAGGATCCCTTCTTTGACTAGGAAGCACCCCTCGGAGGCATCCAAGCAAGCCACAGGCCATTAGAAAGATATCTGCTTCTATATTTTCTTTTCTCTTCTCTTCTCTTCTCTTCTCTTCTCTTCTCTTCTCTTCTCTTCTCTTCTCTTCTCTTCTCTTCTCTTTCTCTTTCTTTCTTTTTTGGTGAAGGGGGGTTGTGGGGGGAGGTCAAACCCCTTGTTGATGGTCTCCAAGTCAAAGAATGATTCCCAAAAAGATAAATTGAATCCCATTCTTCCGTCCCCCCTTTTGGGGGAGACTTTGATAATAATATCCGACGTGAATAATCAACGAATGCAAAATATTAGGGGACCAAAGGTTCAGCTAAGAAAGTCTTTTGTCAGTTGCAGCCAGCTCCAAAAAGCAAACTGAACAAGCCGTCAGTTCTGGCAAAAGAGCTTCCTATGCCTCCCCAACAAGCTATTTATTTATTTATTTCCTTAACCACCCCCACCTGGAAGATCCAGGTGGGATGACAGGCAAAAACATTATTACAACAATCACACAACAGGGGGTCACATCTAGTGATGCTCAGGGCTTATTCCTGGCTCTGGACTCAGGAATCACTCCTAGCAGTGCTCAGGGGACCATTTAGGATGCTGGGGATTGAGCCTGGGTCAGTGGCATGCAACAAATGCTCTACCCACTGTACTATCTCTCCAGCCTCTGCATTTTATGGTTTTGTTTTTGGACCTGGGAGTGCTCAGGGATCTGCACACAGATATCAGGCTTGGCAGTGCTTGGGGGACCATATGGGATGTCTGGGATTAAACCAAGGTCAGCCATGTATAAGGCAAGTGCCCTTTCCATTTTACTATCTCTCTCTGGTCCTTGAGAAAAAGATTTGATAGAGAGAAGGGAGTCTGGGTGGACTCGGTCTTATAGAGGAATGGCATGCTTCTCTTTCCTCATTTATTGGAGAGCATCAGTCCACATACATACAAGGCAAGTGCTTTTCCCCTCATCCACCACCTTAGCCCCCCAGTGCATCATTTGAATGGGTCCCCCAAGATCATGACCAGCCTGGTAGCCTCCCTCTGTCTCCAGAGGTGGAGGATTCCCCAGATCACTATCGGCCTGTCAGGCCCCCAAATTCCTGTCCCATTCCCTCTATCCTATACTCCCCCAACCTGGGCCAGCAGCACCCCTGCATCTCAGCTCAGCCCCCAGCAGTCTCCTTGGAGTCTGAGTAGAGTAGGCAGAGTTTGTCCTCATGCCCCACCTCTGTATCTCTGTGGACACATCAGTGTCCCCACACCCCACCTCTGCCTCCACTCACAGCCCCCCTACACCCACAGACCGCATTGTGGGAAGTTAGTCATCCCCAAGAGCAAACAACCATCCAGTGGCCGGGCGCTGAGTCATCCCATTTGTTCTGGAGGTTTGGGTCTGGGGGGAAGGACTGAGCACTCACAGTTCTACTGTGACCCCTTTCCCCTGGGCTTTCAGACCCTCGAACCGCCAGGACAGAAGGCGAATATGGGAAAGCAGCCCATACAGAGCTGGGCTGGGCCTGGGACCCCAGAGATGAGCAGGAACTTGTTGTAGCATTTGGAATCTGAAGACCCTAGTGACCCCAGAAATCTGCCTAGAGGTTAGCCCAGACCTGCAGCCTTAGTGCCTCTCCTGGGTCTTTCCCTGTGTTCTGGACCAGGGCGTGAGCCATGTTAACCCTCAGCTGGCTCCCAGGACTTTTACTTAAGGCCAACAAGGCATAAGATCTTTGGCAAAGTGAGCTTGTGAGGACTGACCAGGAAAAACCTCAATGAACTTTATGGGATGTTGCAGGTGTGACCCTGGTAATGCCGTTGGAACTGGAGACGCCTGCAGAGGTAGCTGTGTAGCACAGGGACAGCCCAGGTCCCCAGGACACTTGTGCCTGGCCGTGGGGTGAGGCCAACACACATCAAAGCCCCATTTTCCTCAGCCTGATTGCAAAAAAAAAAAAAAAATGTTTCCTAGAGACATTCCAGTGCCACATAGCTCAGTCTACAAAACAAGATTCCCAGCTGACATCTGCCCCCATGACCCCCTCACCCCAAGTGTGCAGTTGCTGATGGCCCCAGGGCAGCTACATCCCCAGACCTAACAGCAGGAAATGATGTTTTGGTTCAGAGACTCCACCAGATAGAGAGGCTGGCCCAAGGTTGCACCTAGATTTCACCACGGTTTCGCCTTGATTGAGAGCAGGGTGCCACGTCTGGGAAGTGGTATGCCCCAGGGTGGTCAGGAAGGATGCACCTGGCAAAGCTTAAGTCTGGAATTCATTTTTGGGGGAGGGCACATCCAGCCGGACTCAGAGGTTACTCCTGGCTCTGCCCCTGACAAGCTCAGAGGACTCTATGGGATGCCAGAAAAGGAACCTGGTTGGCCTCCTGGAAAGCAAACACCCTCCTGCCACTTAAGTCAGAAATTCTTTAATTTGGGTGGGGGAGCTTTTGGGCTACTCCTCGAGATGCTCAGGGGTTACTCCTGGCTCTGAGTCCAGAAACCACCCCTGGCAGGCTCGGGGGACCATATGGGATGCTGGGGATCGAACCTGGGTTGATCCAGGGGTGGCAACATGCAAGGCAAATGCTCTACCACTGTGCTATATCGCTGCAGCCTGAAGTCAGGAATTCTTGACACGAGGCAACTGTGTTCTTCATGCAAGGGGTACATTTTTCTAGAGCAGGTGAGCAAACAGCTAAGCAGAATACAGTTTCACAATAGTAGGAAATAGGGTTCTAATTGCAAGCTAATTTTTAAGACAGGAAAAGCCCTGTCTTTTGTCTTCATCAATCAGGATTCTTTGTACAGTCTATATCTTTACGGAAGTCCCTGTCACTGGTCTTGACTGATTTGTTTCAACTGTCACCACCCTGGGACACCTATGTCACCACCATAGTTCTCTCTGGGTGTAAATGAGGCTGGTAATGTCAGATCCTGGGCCAGGTAGAGAGTTTAGAGATTCATAAACTACTCAGGGGCCACTATGGAGGAATAACTCCAACAACCCTTTGTTGTAGGTGGGGATGGGATATTTCTAATGTTTCTCAGCCAGTCAGATTAGGAGGAAAACAGGCTGTGTCCTCTGTTTAGGGGCAAAGGAGGAAAGCAGGATGAATTAATTCTCTGTTAGGCTCTGAGTGTTTAGCTAGGAAGCAAACAACATTTTGTGGTCTAATAAGCCACAAACAAGCAAGCAATCATTTACAAAAGACAAGCTCTAAAATTAGCAGACAGGATGGATATCTAAAAATAATGAGGGTCTCTGTAAAAAAGAAGCCCTGAAACTCCAGAACCATGGGTTAGAAATAATGTTCATTTTTCTGGGCCATGGTTTCACAAGAAGGGCCCCTGAAGAAATGCTGTTGAATTTTTTCCCTTCCATATGTCCTCTTCTTTGTCCTTTTCTTTCTCCAAATGGTCTTGACTTCTTAGAGCAGCTTTTGGGTCTCGGCAAAATTGAGTGGAATGTACATTCCCTGGCCCCCCAGGACATCCTGAACCCACAGCCGCATGTTCCCCTGGCCCAGGGTTCCCAGTTTACATACAGAATACAGAGTGGCCCTACTCCAGGGTGTTACAAACAGCTGCTAACATGTGATCTCAGTGGCAGGCAAGGGTGAAAGGTCTGGTGTCACCCATTGAAGTGACATCAGATTCCCTCACGTGATGGCTCTGGGCAGAGAAGAGGAGGAAGTGAGGACATCACTCATCCATCTCTCCTGCAAAGCCACAATGCCCACAGATCCCCAAACCCAGCCGTGTGGGTACAGCCCAGCCTTCCAGGCTGCTCCTGTCATTTCAGATCCCCAGGGGCCAGCAGCACCTGAAAAAAAACTAGAACATGGAGACTTTTGTTTGTTTGTTTATGACCATACCTAGAAGTTCTCAGGGGGTTACTCTTGGCTCTAAGCTCAGAAATTACTACTGGCAGGCCGGGGTGGGGGAATGCTATGGGATATCAAGGACTGAGCCCATGTTGGCTTTGTGCAAGGCAAATGTCCTCCCTGCTGTGCTATCATTAGCCCCCAACATGGTGGCTTTTAAAAAGAGAAACCACATGCCCTTAATTCTTATTAGCCTGTTGCTGCTATTGCTGCTTGGCTCTTGCTTGCAGTTATTCCTTCTGCTCTTGCTTGTAAAAGAAACCTCCTGTGCAGGTCAGTGCACACTGAAGAGGTTTATCTCTTCAGGGTTCAACACTGCCTGGTTTTAGGCCTCCACTGGGGGCTAAGAATATTTGGGGGCTGGGACTAAATATCCCCAGGGCTCAGCCAAATCCTTCTTGCCCTGAAACCCCATGCTGTCACTGGGATTTTTTTGTGGTTTGTTTTTTTTTGGGGGGGGGGCAGCCCCAGTGTGGAGGACACCCAGGGAAGGCCCTGCTATGCAGAGCTGGGTCTGAGCTGGGTGCTGGGCAGGGCAGTGGATGGAAGACAGAACCTGGGGCCCAACACACCCCTCCATGCCCCTTGCTTGAGTTGTAGGCAGCCTGCTGTAATCTTGGCAGGACTTTCAAGTTGGAACCACACATAGTGCTGTGCCCCCTTCTCCGGAGGCTTCAGTCAGAGTACCTGTATGACTCTGTCCCTCCCTGTCCTCTGCAAAGCATGTCCTTGGCCATGTTCCTGGTGTCTGAAAGCTGGCGGATACTGGCCGCACCCTAGTGTTGGGTGGGCTCAGAGGATGAGCTGTAGAGAGACTCCTGGGAAGTGTGTTTTAGAGGCTCATGAACCCATCTGAACACTAGCCCCACCCTGGCTCCCCAATGCTGTTGGAAGGAAAAACCCTGAACTCACTTCGAGGGCCCTCCAGGACAGGGACAGCAGGACAAATGAACCACTGAGATCTTCTCCTATGTGCCCCAGAAAAAAGTCAATACCACCCTTCACCCAGTGAACCCTCCTTGCACCCAGGGGGCTCAAGAAACCCACACAGATATCTTGAGATGGCAGAGGAGGAATGATCCCTGGTAACAGATAGGGGAACTCAGAGGAACCCACTGATGCCCACAAGCCACCCACAAACCACAAACCTCATGCCTGAACCCAATAGGCTCACTGGGGAGGCAGGGGTGCTGCTGCAGGCTCTAGGGAAATGCAACAAAAGGGCCTTCTCTTCTCAACCAACATCCCTGAAATGTGGGCTCCAAGCTTCTTCCCACGAATTCAGGGGTGTGTGTGTGTGGCTGCTCCTCACTTTGGAAGGAAGAAAGTGCTTCCCACCTAGGTCTTGTGAGTTCTACAAAGCCGGAGCTAGTAGGCGAAGGAACTTGGTGTCGCTTTAGCCGGAGACAATAGCAGAAACTGAAGATATTACAACACTTCGAAAATGTCACGAGGAGATGAAAATTTCTTAGTCCCCCCCCCCCCTTCTTCCCCTCAGTCTTGTAGACCCCCCTGCCTGGCTCGGCAGCAGCATTAAGAAGAACGTGGGATCAAGCTTGACATGCAAACTTGACGTGGACTGCAGTGGGGAGGGGCAGATCACTTTGGGTATTTGTGGGAGTAACTGAGACGATTTAGCAAAAGAGATGGATTTGACAATTAAATCCAGGATCTAAATTTCCCGTAGATCATTGTTTTCCTTAAATGTTCCATACAATGGGAGCCTGCAGAAGTTTGGGAACTTGAACACATGATGTGTCAACTTTGGTGCCAACTTCAGGAAGAAGGCAAGAGGGTGTGGATTAGGTGGGCTGGGGCCCTGGAGCCTGACTCGTCTTCCCTCCGAGGCTCCTGAGCTGAGATATTTTGGGGGCTGCTGGCAGCCTGTTCACTTCTGTACAACCACCCTTGAAACCTGCGGCCACAGGGGAAAGTCAGCCCTTGGATTCTGCCTAGAACAAACCTGGGACTCAACACAGGACATGTCCAGAAACAGTGGGCCAGGGCTCTTTCTGAGCTCACGCACTGGTAGAACAGCATCTGCACCCCTAAAGTCCAGCACAGAGGGGTGGGTGGCAGGGTGTGTGGGGTGCGGAAGCAGTGAGTAGCCTGTCCCACAGAAGCCCAGTAGGAAGAGGCACCTTCTAGGGTGCCCCGTTGCACTTTGCCTGGCGATGGTCTCAAAAGCTCCCACCATTGCTCTCGGGGCTGCTTCCTATTCTAGAGTCAGAGCAGGAACCTGCTTCGCAGCTTTTGGGGTGGTAAATCCAAGAGGTACTGGCTGGGCTCACTTGTGAAGTGGCATATTGCTGCTGGAAGATTCTAGAATGCTTCATTTTGACAGACCTTCGCATCAGTCCTGATGCCGGTGTGGTCCCTGGGTGACTCTTGTGCAATGGGGGAGGAGAGAGGTGGCAGTTCTGAGTAGGGAATCTGCCACTTTCCCTCCCCCCACCTCTGGTCACCGGGGAAGGTGACTGGGAGCTCTGCTTTGGCATGAAAAGCAAAGTCAGTTGTCGACCCTCCTCAGGCCTATTGGGTCTATCGTCTTGTCTCAGAGAAGAATTTTGGGAGGAGATGAGCAATGGAGTCAAAGAACAGGACTTACTTGGAGGTACTGGAAAGAGACATGGAGAGAGAAACAGAGACAGAGAGAGAATGAGAAAAGAATAGTTAACTAGTAACTCTAGACATGCTTCTCCAAAGACAGAGAGAGAAGAGTGAGAGATGGGAGAGAGAGAAGAGAGAGAAAGACAAAGAGAAAGAGAGAGGAGTGCTTAACTAGTAACTCTAGTCTAGACTCTAGGCAGAGTCCCCCATACCCAACCCAGCATGAAAGGAGGAAAGTCATGACTCATGAGGAGAGATGCAAATGGCCTGTGCTCGGGCACCAGGGATTCAAGCAGCATGTGTGTGCTACTCCTTTGGTCTAAGTTGGCTTTTCTAGGTTTTCCCAACTTGCCCTGCATAAGCAAGAGCCCTGTTGCTATGGGGGAAGGGCTGTATGGAGTCGATGGTCTCTGACTTTCTTTTCCTGGCCTCTGTTCCTTCGGGAACCTCTCCCAGGAAGGGGGTCTTATCTTCTCTGGGCCTGCAGTGGCACCAGATGAGACTCTTAGCAACGATGAAATAACTTTTAAGACTTTTCTCTTGGCTTTATTACATCTCAGGCATTTATTGCTGGGTGTGGGGCCTTCCACACCTGCTTGCTTCAGCCCTTTGGGTGTGGTCTCTCCATATAGTGGTTCATGGTGTCTGAGTTTTCTGCCTGTCATCTTGAGGGTGTTAATTTTATGGGTGAGTCTCTGCTCCAAATGTGCAGTCTCTTCACAGCACATTCCAAAGATTCTGTGTAAATAGAGCCACCTGGGCCAGGCCTCTCTCCTCCTGCCATATCTCCCCATCTCCCAGGGGCTGGGAGCTGTTTCCTGATACCTTTAGAAATATTATTATTGCTTATTTTTATTATTTATTATGTATTTTATATTATTACTCATTACTGCATGGTGCTGGGGTCACACACCTGGGTGAGCTGCTTTGGGGATCTGAACTGGGAGTTGCACTCAGCCATGGGGTGAGCTTTAGCCACTGGACTATATTCTAGCTCCTCAGGAAACTTTTGAGTCTATTTAGCTGAACAATAAAAGCATCTTGGAGTTTGTCTTTGCTGGTGGAACAGAAGCCAGAGCCTATTTTACGAACCAACACCCAGAAGGTAAAAGGGGTGAACAAATTTCACTGGGCACAGGCTGTCAAAGTTTCTTGTGTCCCTGCACTTGGGACAACACTGGGGGACAGAATGGGGTGCATGTGTGACTCACTAGGGTAACTCTCACAGAAGGGGCCTGGACCTCTCCAGCAATGACTCAAGGTGCTAGTAGGCTGGTACCACATACATCCCCTCAGCCTCACTAAAATCTTTCAGAAAACTCATGTCAACATGCGTGCTTAAGCTTCCCCTAGCTCCCTTCACTTCTGGGGGTGGATTCAGCTTTCTAGAGAACTGGTGCTAGATAAGGGCCTGCATCTGATGAGGTCATGATCAGGATCAGAGGCAGACAGCCACCCCAGTTATCTCAAGAACCCCACATCTGGGACAGGAGCAGAAGAGAATTCCACAGAGGGACACTTCACTGGGGCTGACTTGGTTCAAGACCAAATAAAGCAAATCTTTCTCCCTGGAGGTACAGTGAAGGAACAGTTCAGGCTGTTGGTGAAATGTGGCTATGAATTTAACACTCAGCTGTCCTCTTGTTACACATCTGGCTGACCTTGGGCTTTTATGGACAGCAGGGAAGAATAGCACATCGACTACCAAGGTCTTCAGTATTATAGCTCTAGCAACTCACGTAGGCACTTCTCTGTGGATGCCACTTCCCTTCCATGCCTCTCTTTCTCTTCTTCTCCTCTTTTCCTTTTCCTTCTCCTATCTCTCCTCTCCCCTTTCTGTAAGTGCCCTATTCTTATAAAAATTACATATTCCCCAGCCTTTAGTTGTTTCTGCTGATTAGTTATGCCCTCTACAAGTACAGATCATTTGACCAAGTGTATGGGGTACGACCCCCTAAGAGTGCCTATGCTCTTATGCAAATGAGGGCTTGTAGGATGACCAATGTGATGCTCTTACACCAAGGAAGGTTTATAAAATGACCACTCTGATGCTTTTATACAAATAAGGGCTCAGAAATCGACCAATCTAATTATGTATATTAAATGAAGGTGTATGGGATGATTATGAAACAATCAATTGGATCCCAGATGCCCACTAGATGGCGAACAGAAGGACGTGTAGGTGGTGTCCTTAGGATGCCTCTCGAACCTCCCATCTGAGCCTGGGGAGTAGTTAAAGGGACACCAGGAGACTGTCAAGATCATTCAGTGGCAGCACAAGCAGGGGAGCAAGGAGGTGCAAGCCCTCAGCATCCCAGTGCCAGATACCAGCAATTCCCTCCCAACCGTGCCCCTGCTTTTGCTGTGGTGCTGGCTGGGAACCAGACACAGGTCCATGCAAATGCAACTTTAGAATCAAACATGCCTTTGGGGCCCACAGTTGTGGGTGTGTGTGAAGGAAGAGTTGGCCCTTGTGCCTGGCCTCTTACCTGACCTATTTTTCTAGACTCAAACTTTGCTGTTGACTCATGAATCCCTTGGCTCTGGTGCCCTCTCATGGATATGCTGCTACCAGCACTCAGGATGAGAGGAATGAGAAGGTCTGCAGCCAACCATCTAAATAAAACCATGGGCTAATAGCACTCCTGTGTTTACAAATCACGGGATTTCCTGAAAATGTCCAGTGGTAGATCTCCTGCTTTGAAAAGCTGAAGTGCCAAGTTTCATCCCTGGCAGCGCCCACATGCCTGGTCCCATCAGCACGGCCTTTTGTGATGCTCTGAGCCCCCGGTGTAGAGCCTGGTGCTTTCTCTACCCAGTGTGTTCGGGCAACCAAAGCAAGCTTGTGAGTCTGTCTTTGTAAAAACAGCAGAGGAAAGAAAAGGGAGCAATATAAAGGCTGAATAGTTGAGCTGATAAAATCACTGACTAAACTTGTGACCGAAGGAGCTTGTTTTGTATGTAAATCCCGCAGGTACCATCCCCAAACTCAGATAAGCTCTGATATGTCCGATATGAAAGTATTTAAGAAATGGCTAGAGTTTAGTTAGAGGCAGAAAAAAGTGATCTAAGGGCTCTTCATTTTTAATTACCAGAATGTCAGCACCCTGAGGTTCGCCCTGCGAGTGGGGGGGGGTCCTATGTGCAATCTTTTGTATGCCACCCCTCCCAGAGTAAGATAATTCAGAGAGATTTTTGCATGTTTCCTCTTCCCCACACACCCCTTTCTGAGATGAAAAGACCTACTTAGGTTTGATTAGCATTAGATAGGTCTTTGCCTGTTAACTAATGTCTGCTCTTCTTTGCATGGTAATGGTGATCATGATCAGCCCTGAACAATATTATGCTTGAAGGTCAGTCAAGGCTCTCAGCCCATGACCAGGCTGGGAACTGACTGACCTGCTTTTCACTCTCTTTTTTTTAAATTTATTTTTTTTGTTTTTGTTTTTGGTTTTTGGGCCACACCCAGCGGTACTCAGGAGTTACTCCTGGCTTTCTGCTCAGAAATAGCTCCTGGCAGGCACGGGAGACCATATGGGATGCCAGGATTCAAACCAACCACCCCTGGTCCTGGGTCAGCTGCTTGCAAGGCAAACACCACTGTGCTACCTCTCCGGCCCCAATTTATTTTTTTTAATGTTTGGGTCACACCAGGTGATGCTCAGGGGTTACTCCTGGCTCTGTGCTCAGAAATCGCTCCTGGCAGGCTCAGGGAACCATATGGGACACCAGGATCTAACCAAGGTTCGTCCTGGATCAGCCACGTGCAGGGCAAATGCCCCTCTACCACTGTACTATCGCTCTGGCCATACTTTTTTCTTTTATGCTTGTCTTGTTTTCTTAATCTGGACTCCTGCTTCAGGCCCCTTTACCCAGGGCTGATTTCTAGCACTAATAAAATAGTGACTGACCCTCTCCAGATCCATGGGTGAGCTGAGGAGGGGCACACGCCTCCTTCCATCTCTCAGGAATCCTCTTCCCATCCTTCTCCCCCTTGGGAGAAGACCTATAATTCCTCCCAAGCCCAGGAGTAAGAGATTGGCCAGAAAACTAGGGGAGGAGAGAAGAGATTGGCCTCAGGGCTCAGACAGGAAGTGGAGGAGGCCACCAGCATCAGGCCCAAAGAAGTGTTTTGCAGGGAGGAAGGGGTCTGTGTCAACCATTGTGTAGAGAAGGGGTTTCAGGCCCTCTGAGCCCAGTGCTTAGTTAGTCCCCAGTGGTCCTGTGAAGAGAAAGGAAGATATGGCTTCGTGCATTTGGTAATCTGGCTCCAGGCCTTCTGGTTCTGGGTTCTGGCTAATTGTGGATAATCCTGCAGTTCCTTCAGATGATATGGTCCCATCCCTTGGCAACCTGGAGCGGGGATAGGACCCACCTGGTGAGCAAGGCCTGCAGGTGTGACCCACTGGATGCCAATTACTGTTAATTGCAGTATATTTCACTATCAGAGGAAGCTCCAAGGGAAGGGACCAAGAGAGAACACAGAGCGGGTGTTTGTAGCCAACCCCAGTTCTATTCCTGGATCCCACATCCTGAATCTCACCAGGAGTGAACCCTGGGTGCCAATAGGCATGACCCAAAAAACATAAACTTCAAAAGGGTGAAATTTCTAGAAATCTCTACTAGTATGGTAGGGTCTGAAGTAAACCTAAAAATAATCACTAGGGCTTGCATAAGGCACAGCCACTCAGTGTTTGTTTAAAAGCCCAGGGATGCCAGGGTGACCTTTCCTGGAAATGCCAGTTCTTCCTGTGATAGTGCACAACAGACAAACATATTCAAGGGCCAAGGCCACAGGACCCCAGCTGGGAGGGGGGCGCTAATTGGGGGACATGAAGGCACCTACAGGGGTTCTCGGCTTGAAATGGCAAATGGCTTTTTTTAGGGGGGAAATGTGAGCAGGGAAAGGTGACTATTCATGGGGCATTCTTGGCTAGAGGTGTCAGGGCATAGCCTTTGACATGTGTAATATCAAACAAAGTAGCTGGATGGGGAGAGAGAGGTGGTGGTGGGGAAGAAGGTTGAGAGAAAGAGAGGACAGTTCATGGCTAAGAATTTCTCCTAATTCTAGACCAGAATAATTTCCAGTTGATTATTTCAGGTGCTTGAATGAAAAGCAAAACTAAACAAAAATACATGTTTGGTGAGAAACCATGAGTCCAATGGGCCAGAATAGATAAGAACTTATGGACCAACACTGAACCAATCTAGCCCTCTTCTTGTGTGTGTGAATAAAGCTTTATTAACACACTGCTATTTGTTTATATATTCTTTTTTAATATATATTCTTTATGGCTATTTCCTGCTGCAAGCAGAGAGGTGAATTGTTTGGACAGAGCCCACAAAGCCTCACCAATTTATCAACTAGCCCTGTACTGACACTTGCTGATCTCCACTCTGGATAATGCCGGAAAGAGATTGTGCTCCTCAGGACAAAAGAAGGGGGAAGCTTTCAACTGTGAACTTGTGCTGGGCATGGGCACCAGTTTCCTTTCTCCACTTCCATTTGTTTGGCCCGTGCCAAGTCTGGCACAGAAGATCCTGTTACAAGGGCAGGAAACTGAGTCACAGAGTGAGACACACAGGTCCCACCCAGAGCTAGGATGCACACCTGGACATTTGACACTGAGCTTGAGAGAGTATTTGGGGGCCCCAGTCTGGTCCACATGGCAGTGAGAGTGAGAAGTGGGAAGACAAGGCGGTGGCTAGCAGCTATTCATGCCTTAGTTTCCCCATATAAACTGAGGTTCAATCTGTTTCTCCTTTTGTGGGCTGCAGTGAGTATAAAGTCAGCATATGAACATGTGCTAACACAATCCCTGGCACCACGTTGAGTCTCACCCAGGGGTCACCCACGATACAGAGCCAGGAGTAAGCCCCTTCCCTCCCATAGGTGCCCCTTCCTATCCACAGGGCAAGGCAGAACCATGTTGGGGGGGTCCCTCAGGACCATAGCCCAGGCCAGATGTGTGGGGAAGCACAGAACAGGTGGGCAAGGCAACGGCTGGCAGCAGGGCCTTTGAGGTTAGACAGTGAGGGCAAGAGGCCTGGCGTAGAAGAGAGAGTGCTGCAGAGACACTAGCCAGGCACCAGTCTAGCCTGCCTGCGCTCTCACTCCATGCTCAGGCCCGATGCTCCCTTCCCAGTGGAGAGGACAGAGCAGATTTCAGGACCCTGGAGAGCGCCACGCCCGGGGTCTCAGACCCAGAAAGATGCGACCTCTTGTCAGTGGAGGGAGACCTGACTAAACCTGGCCTTGGGTTTGGCTGCTTTATCAATTGGACTGTGCAACCACATACTTCTGCCCTGGGGTTACCTCTGTCTGCCCCCCTCTGCTGCCTCTGTTGCAAAAGGGCAACTTGCCTGCTTTGAATCCGAGGAAACATTTCTGAACCTTGTATCTGCAAGTCTCTGTCACTCGCTGTTGCTCTCTCTCTCTCTCTCTCTCTCTCTCTCTCTCTCTCTCTCTCTCTCTCTCTCTCTCTCTCTCTCTCCCTCCCTCCCTCCCTCTCTCCCTCTCTCCCTCTCTCTCCCTCTCTCTCCCTCTTTCTCTCCCTCTCTCTCTCTCCCTCTCTCATCTCTCTCTCTCTCTCTCTCTCTCTCTCTCTCTCTCTCTCTCTCCCTCTCTCTCTCTTCTATCCCCTCTTTCCACCTGATAAGCTCACCTGTGCTTTTTTTATCAAAAGAAACCAAAGATTTTGCGCCCTTGGCCCAGAAACTATCATGATTGAGACAAAGGCGCCAGAGGAGGCTGCAGAGGCTTCTGCCTCTCAGGGCTTTGTGTTCTCTCTGAGTTTCTCCACCCAATTGATTCAGCCTGAAATAGAGCCATGCAGGCAGATAGCGAGCGGGTCATTGGCTGGGGCTGCTAGTACTAGGAGAACATTCCCCAACATCCCAGAGCCTCAGTGAACAGGGCGGAGGAGTGAAACCCAGCAGCGCAGGGTAAGGTGGGGTTTTGAAATGTGCAGTTAGTAATGTATTGATTAATTATTAATTCTAAAGTTCTAGTGTTGTGGTGAGGCCTCCTGGGGCCTGTCACTCCTTTGCACTGCTTGTCTGTAGGTTGCAGGGTGACAGCAGAGAAACTCACAAAGCTGTCAGATGAAGTTTCAGGAGAAATCCAGCTTTATTTCAAGGCCATACTGCCATGTGCATATCTCCACATGGCTTCTAAGCTAAGCCTTTTAAGCAACCTCCTTCAGTTGCCCTCCATTCATCCTGACTACTTCTGCCTCTCTCTCCTACTCCCAACAGCATCCCCTCCCCGTGTGTGTGGGGCTGACCATCCGGGAGGGGTAGGCAGGAAGTTGCGGGAGGAGTAACAGTAGTGGAGCAGCTGATTGGGAAAAATCAAGGGAGAGAAAATTTGTTTGTGGAGGAATGAATCTTTTGAAACTTCCACATTCAAATCACAACAGAGAATAATTGTGGGGTGATGGTTTTGCCTTGTTTTGTGGCTATACCCGGAGGTGTTCAGGGATTCCTTCTGGCTCTGTGCTCAGAAATCACCCCTGATAGGCTCAGGGCCCCATAGGGGATGCTGGGGATAGAATCTGGGTTGACTGCTTGCAAGGCAAGTGTCCTCCCTGCTGTGCTATTGCTCTGACCCAATGGAATGCTAGTTTGTTTGTTTGTTTGTTTTAGCTCTGGCCCTTTATAATATAAACTTTTTATTAAGACCAAATGTGAATTACAAGACTTTCACAGTTGTGTTTCAGACACATAGTGACAGTGAATTAGGGCCATTCTCACCACCAGTGTTGACCTCCCTCCACCATAGTTCCCAGCATGGACCCCATACCTCCACCCTTAGCCACCTGGACTGCTAGTGTAACAAGTCCCTTTTGTGTATAGCTTGTTATAGTTTGGATCTCTTTATTCTACTGTCATTGATATTGGGTATTTAAGACTGACCATTTTTTATTTCTACTCTATGCTCCTGGGACTATTTGGACCCTGTGTCCTGTAACTCCACCCTGAACTTAGGTGTACTTATCTGAGACCCGCCCATTTCTGGGAGGGGTCTTGGGAACTGAATATTAGGTGTAACCTTACCTGCAAGACCCAGCCCATTCCTGGGAGGGGTCTTGGAATAGGTAGATAAACCTTTGAGCCAGGGGATTAGGGGCTTCTTTTGCCCTGCTGGGCTATCTGGCTTTTGGGGCTCTGCCCTTTTGCTCTTTGGGCAGCATAGAGCCCAAAGGGAAGATGGCTGAAAGGAGTTAAGATGCAGGGCCAAGAATAACTAGTGCTTGAAAGGTTATGAGTAGGCCACACACATGTGGTGAATAGGGCATGAATAAAGATGATGCTTCCAGATACCTGCCTGTGAGTGAGTCTGATTCCGCCGTTCACCTTGGCCTGGGACCCGCGGGCTGGATGGGAGCCAGGAGCCACGTGGCCTGGAATGCCATCCACTACCATCCAGCTCCATTATTAATTATTTGATTCTACAGGGTCCCATCCACTTTTTTTTCCTTTTCTCAGTTTTTAGGGGGCCATTTAAATGTGAGGCAGAATAAGATGATTCATGTTCTATGGTTCTGTAAAAAAGGCGGGAGTCCATATCTAAAAGCTATGGATATAAATAAAATTGAAAGAGAAAAAGAAAAAAAGTGGAGCAAATGTGGCAAGTTTCTTTTGCATAGGGACAGTAAATATTGTGGGAAATCAAAAAGAAAATTCCCTTGGCCTAGGAGATACAGGGTGTCTCTACCCTTGAAGCATACTGTCATGAAACCAACTATAGGCTCTGGGCATGTTAGTTATCAAAATCCAAGGTCTTTCTTTATGGTCCCAGGAAAAGTTCTGCTCAGTTGCGGTTGTAGGAGTCAATCTTCTGTGATTAGTGGTCTTGGTTTTAGCACAAATCCTAGGATGGAGGGTATTCTGATTTCATCTCACTGTTAAGTGGTGAGGTAGGACAACCCACCCAAGATGCCAGTTTTATAGGTAGAATTTTCTTCTACAAATCAGTGGCCCTGTAGGATGTTGCAGCTGGTTCCAGAACCATGTCAGCTCTCCATTCTGACTTACCAGGTGACTCTCTCTGCCTTCTTCTCTGTGGCAGCTCACTGGTCACATAAGGCCTATTGAAAGTGCTAGAACCCTGTCTAGGACATGTGTGTCAGTTCCTTCTATCATCAAAAACACACAATTTGAGTGTGTTTGAAGAAACAGGATTCTGTGGGGCAGTAAGAGAACATGTCTTCTGGAGGAAAGCATTGGAGTGGATGCACTTTCTCATTCCATTCGCTTAGGAGGCAGAACAGGCTTACTGAGTCTAACAAAGTCCATTCAGAATAGGCACCTGGGCACCAAGGCGTGTGTCATTATGTGTCCAGCAAAGTCTGTGCTCTGAGTGGTCACATGAGTGCAGTGGGTATGATGTAACACTCTCTATTCCTTTGTTATTTTTTGTTTGTTTTTGGGCCATACCTGGTGGTGCTCAGAAGTTACTCATGGGGGCCGGGAAGGTGGCGCTAGAGGTAAGGTGTCTGCCTTACAAGCGCTAGCGTAGGACGGACCACGGTTCGATCCCCCGGCGTCCCATATGGTCTCCCCAAGCCAGGGACAATTTCTGAGCTCATAGCCAGGAGTAACCCCTGAGCGTCAAACAGGTGTGGCCAAAAAAAAAAAAAGAAGTTACTCATGGCTCTGTGCTCAGAAATCACTCCTGGAAGGCTTGGGGGACCATATGGGATGCCAGGGATTGAACTCGAGTCTGTCCTTGGGATGGCTGTTTGCAAGGGACATGCTCAAATGCTGTGTTATCATTTTGGCACTCTATCTCCTTGTGACAAGCCAGCTAATCATTGTGAGATGCTGTCCACATCACACCATTCAGGACACCTTGGGCAACATTCCACTATGCAGGGTAGAGTTATCACCTTTAGAAATGATGCTCCCTGAAAGCCAAAGAGATAGTGCAGTGAGTAGGGTATTTACCTTGCACACAACAGATCTGAATTTTATCCCTGGAACCCCATGTGGCTCTGGAAGCCAAGTAGTAGTGAGTGACAAGTGCAGAGCCAGGAGCACTGCTGGCCAAACCCAAACCCAAAATAACAATGTTTCTGGGGCTGGGGAGAGAATATAGTGGACAGGATAACTACTGTACATATAGCCTAATTGGGTTCAGTTCCCCTGGGGTCCCCTGTGGTGTACCCCAAGACCCACCCATTTCTGGGAGGGGTCTAGGGAACCGGATAATAGGTGTGACCCTACCTGCAAGACCTCCCATTCCTGGGAGGGGTCGGGAAAAAGTTAGATAAGCCTGGGACGAAAGGGATTCGGCCCTTTTTGTCTCTTGGCCGGCTTTTGGATCTTTGGGCCGCATGGAGCCCAAAGGGAAGATGGCTAACAGGAGATAAGATGCAGGGCTAGCAAAATAATGCTGTGCTTGAAAGGTTGACATAGGCCACACACCTGTGGTGGCTAGGGCATGAATAAAGATGATTCTTCCTGAAGCCTGCGTGTGAGTGAGTGATTTCACCTGGGCCTGGGACCCGGCCGGCTGGATGGAGTTGCAGAGCCATGTGGCCTGGGGTGGCAGAAAGGAATCCATCGCCATCCAGCCCCATCACTAATTATTTGATTCTACAGTCCCCCAAGAACAGCCAGAGGAAGCATCTGATCCCTGTTCCAGTACAATACCACCTCAGATGCTGTCACTTCTCAGGGCTCATTGCCGGCTTCAAGACATTATGAGGAAGCAGAGGGACAGGGAGGAGGAGGAGTCCCTTTGGGCTGCAGTTCATATCCAATCCAGCCCTTCAGTGGACAGCTCAATGCACAGGTCCAGGCAGAGTCAGAATCCAGTGGCAGGTTCAAAAACCAGCCTCAGCCCACAGAGCGATCTCCAGTGAGTCTGAATAGTGGTGGATGGCTTTGCTATTGCCCCCTTTTCCTTACATCATGCCAGGCCTCTGCATTGCTCTGGTTTCCTCAAACCTTCCTGTAAGAGCGGTGGAGTGAATACCCAAGGTCCAGGCCTTCCCAGGCTGTGCAGTGTAGAACAAACCAAGCTATCAGCCCAAGACAAAGTCCTTCCTCCTTCCTCCTTCCTTAAATCTCTTCCTTTGATATGTAAACGCCCACTGAATAGGTGCCTATCTCCTCTCACTCTCACTTTCTCTCTCTCTCCTTCTCTCTCACACCCACTTCCCCCCACACACCCCTGGGATTTGGAATTGGTTTAATAAAGAAAGATAAGCTCTAGCTTTTGGCTCAGACAGAGAGCATGAGGCAAAAGGCCACGAATCACCCTTTCCTGAATGGCTTGGTTTATTATTTCTTCATGCTACCTTGCTTCTTCAGATTCATCTGCCTAAGGGGTTAGAAACACAGCATGTGGGGTGAGCTCACAACTTGGATTTTTATTTTACAACAGGACTATTGTGACATACTATAGTGACTCAGCTAGAATGTTCAGGTCCTAAACTGAACTATATCAGGATCTGACTTGTCATTTCTTTGTGCCCATTTCTTGCTGGTAAGTCAGGTCTGGTGTGACCAGGCCCTAGCTGGGTCTGCTGTTATTTTCACCCAGAGCCTGCCCTGGTATGGGTGAATACTGTCAGCTATCTCATTCTTAGCCCTTAGCTAGTGAGAGAACCTTATCAGCCAGAAGCCAAAAGCACTCTTCACACAACTATTCTCCACCATTGGAAACTGCATTTTTTTTTACAGAGAAAGGTTCAGACACAGATCAGAGTCTTTTTTGTATCGATATCAACATTTATGTACTTGCTGCCATCATACAGATGTTCATACATGTGTGTTCAAATCTCAATAGATCAGAAATGATAGAATCTGGATTTTGCAAATATGAATGAGGTGGTCCCTGACTGCGGCTGCTGTGACCCTGAATCAGGACCATCAGATACATATTCTCTGAGCCTGAGAGATGGGGTTCATGACATAGCTGCCAGCTGACCTTCTCCACACACACACACACATGCCCTCTGCCCTGGCTAGGACAGCAGCTGGCAGGTTCCTTGCAGGAAATACCTATTTCAGCACTGCAGCCCGGACAGCGCCAAATCACTGTCCAGGAGCTCAATGCAAGAGGCTCCCCAGAAGGAACACAAGCCCAGGGAGCACAGTCTCACCAGCTGGGCACAGACCCTGGTCACATACCCTGGCACCATCCAGGATTCAGCTCCTGTGCCCAGGCTGGCTGCACCGGGCTGCTCAGACCCATTCCGAAATGACCTTTCTCATTACAAAGGAGGGGTGCTGCAAGTCCAACCCTTGACCCCTAGACTGGCTCCACTGCAACTTGCATATTGGAGCCTGGCACCTGCTGCTCTGGCTCTGCCCACTCGATACGGCCTCCTGGTTCTGCCACATGCACTGTGGGGGTTACACCAAGAGGTGGTGATGGACTGCACTGGTGGCTGCTGGTTCTCCATACCACTTCGCTTAAGTCCTAGGGTCCAGGCTGAAAGGCTGAAGCTAGACCAGAGTCCCATCCGAGGCAGCTGCTTTGGGTTCTGGGGTCTTGCGAGCAGCCCAGGAGTAGGCATGGCCTGTCCTGGGCGTGGCCTACACCACAGCCCCACACCAGTTTCAGGTGGGAGCCTCTCACACCAGCTGCTTTGCTCATCAGCAAAGGCTCCTCCTTCCAACATGTCTTCTTCATGTCCCTGAGTCACATGACAGTACTAAGGTATGGTCACATGTTGTGCTGTGAATCCCCTTGGAGGAGAATCTTGAACTTGAACATCAGAGTCACTGGGTAAGCCCTCAGTCAATCCTTTTTTTTTTTTTTTTCATTAAAGGGGGAAATCAGATTTCCATTTCAAAGAACACTTTATTTAAATTTTGGGGGAAATGTTTTGGTTTTTAGAGCCACATCCCCCACAGTTCCCAGGAGCTACTCCTGGCTTGACACTCAGGAATCACTCATGACATGCTTTGGGGGGTGCATATGGGACTGAACTCATGTCTGCTGCATACAAGGTGAGCACTCTGCCCACTGTGCTGTATCTCTGGTTAAGGGTGAGATTTCCAGGAGGACAGCACAACCCCTAGAGTCAGAAATGGCTTTATGGCCTCCCTCTGTTAGGAGACCTTGGATTGTTTATTTTTCTTCTCCTGTTCTTAGTCTCTCCCTCTCTTAGGTGGGGTCAGAGTCATGCCAATTGGCCAGACCTTTGTATTATCAATTACATCTGGTGCACTTGGCACACATTAGCTATTCTTTTTACTTGTTTGTGGACCACAACCTGGCAGTGCTCAGGCTTACTCCTGGCTTTATGCTCATGGATCACTCCTGGCAGGGCTTAGGGGAACTATATGGGAGGCCAAGGACAAAATTGGAGTTGACCAATTGCAAAGTAAATACCCATATGCTGTCCTATTGCTCTGGCCCTGGATATTAGTTATTCTTTTTTTTTTTTTTTTTTTTTTTTGGTTTTTGGGCCACACCCTGTGACGCTCAGGGGTTACTCCTGGCTATGCGCTCAGAAGTTGCTCCTGGCTTCTTGGGGGACCATATGGGACGCCGGGGGATCGAACCGCGGTCCGTCCTAGGCTAGCACAGGCAAGGCAGGCACCTTACCTCCAGCGCCACCGCCCGGCCCCGATATTAGTTATTCTTACTGAGTTCTTCTAACTAACAAGGTTAGTCATCAATCAAGTGTGCAACAGCATCGTTTGGTCTTTCAGACTCTCTGGAAATCCCCATTTTATTTTCTTTCTAATATTTTGATTTGATTTAAAAGTTTTTTTTGTTTGTTTTTTGTTTTTTGGACCACACCTGGCAGTGCTCAGGGGTTACTCCTGGCTGTCTGCTCAGAAATAGCTCTTGGCAGGCACGGGGGACCATATGGGACACCGGGATTCGAACCAACCACCTTTGGTCCTGGATCGGCTGTTTGCAAGGCAAACGCCGCTGTGCTATCTCTCCGGGCCCTGATTTAAAAGTTTTTAACCAGTAGGGTCAGCAAAGAAGTCACCCAAGCTATTTCTTCCTCTTTTAAATATCATGTTCAAGGATATTTTAGAATGATTGATGGGGGAGGAGAAATAGAAATGCTGAGAACCACACCAGTGGTATTACATTGCAAGGAGCATAAACATCTGCTCTTCCTACTAACTTGCTCAGGGTTGGAATGGAAGGCCCAGAGTTAGATCATGGGACTGAGATTTCAGAACGGGAAAGTAGACCAACCTCCAATGGATCATTAATTCATTTGTTTTTCCAGTGGGAAAACTGAATCCAACTGAAAAGAAGTAATTTGCTCCAATGAAACTCTTTCTACTTTTCACTTAATTAACTTCTTAGCACAATTATGTGCAGCAAACATGGAGTGTGCAAATATTCCCTGAAAAGAAATCCTTGTGAATAGCTAAGACACTGAGAAAATGGAAGAACATTTTAGTGACTTGCATTTTTATGTGCCAGACTGTAGATCCTACTGCTGGCATCTAGTCAGGAAGGTGCTGACAGAGAAATGGACAAATGCACCAGAGCAACGGAAGCCAGGACTGAAATGAGATTCTTGATGTTAGTTTGGTTATTTTAGAACAAGCAAAAGAGCCTCATTCAGGGGGCAAAAGAATAAATTATTCATCAATGCCACTGAAAAGCATCTGGACATCCAAAAATGGGAGTGGGGTGGGGATGTTCTCTGATCTCACCTCAGTGCAAATAAGCTCTAAATGAGTCAAAGACTTCTGTTAATACCTATATTGATAAAGCAACAAAAAAAAGTTTTTTTTGGTTTTTGGGTCACACCTGGCAGCGCTCAGGGGTTACTCCTGGCTCTAGGCTCAGAAATCGCTCCTGGCAGGCTCAGGGGTCCATATGGGACGCCAGGATTCGAATCACGGTCCTACGTCTAAGGCAAACGCCTTACCACTGATAAGCAACAAAAATCTTATAGAGAATACTTTGGAATCCCAGCAGCAAGCAAAGCTAGAACGAAATGCAGGGATGCTTCTAGGGCAGAGGTCCTCAAAATTTTTAAATAGGGGGACAGTTCAATGTCCTCAGACCATTGGAGGGCCAGTCTATAGTTTAAAAAAGACTATGAACACATTTCTATACACACTCCACATATATTATTTTGAAGTAAAAAAATGAGTCAGGAAAAAATACAATATTTAAAATGAAGAACAAGTAAAGTTAAAACAGGGGTCCTCAAACTATGGCCTGTGGGCCACATACAGCCCTGCTCAGGACATTTATAAGGCCTCTGGGTGTTTTTGCCATCACTGCCTATCCTGCTTAGCAGACAACTTGTCCTGGACCAACACGCACATGTATGAAATGTGAACTGTACTCTCTGACTCCCCTTCTCTCTGTCTCTCGACTCCTCCTCTAGGTCTAAGGAATGAGGAAGATGCAGAATGCTCACTTTCTCTCTCTCTTTTTTCTCTCTCTCTTCCTTATTTCCTTCCTCCCTTCCCCTTCCTCCTTCCTTTCTCCTCCCTCTCTTCCTCCTCACTCCCACCTGACTTTCTCAGCTTGTAAAGAAATTGGGAGACAAAACAAGTAGAACCTCGGTTTAGTCTGACAGAAGCTTGGGGGCTGATGAGCAGAGGGATTTGTACCATGCATGGGCCCAGAGACTTACATTCAGCCACTTCCCTGGACCATCCAGGTGGGAAGAGAGGGACGTCATAGACTTGCTTCTCCAGGCTGCCATGTCTCTCCTCTCCATTTGACATAAGTCACCCGGGGACCCCTAATTCTTTCTGGGCAGAAGTCCTCGCTTGCATCAGCAATATTTCCATGTGCCTGCAGTTCCAATTTTCAGTTCCTAAGCACTTCCTCTCCCCCACAGCCCCAACATAGATCTTACTAAATTTTGCTGAACATCAGTTAGCTTAAAATAATCCTGGAAGCAAATTAAGGAAATATTACACCAAAGGGGAAGATGCAAAGCCAACACAGAACCTGAGCTTGCAAGACCCAAGAGAAAGTCATATAAGGAAGTGTGGTTTGGCAGTACAGACAAACAGAACATACCAGCATAGACTCCAGCGGCCAAGGAGAAGGCAGAGGACTTAAGGTGCTGCCTTGCATGCAGTTGACTCCAGTTCCATCCCTAGAAACATGTAGGATCCACTGCACTTTACCCTGCATGTAACTTACTCCTATTATGATCCTTAGTATCTCCTATGGTCTCCTGAGCATCACTAGGAATGACCCCTGAGCAAAGAACCAGAAGTAAGCCATGAGCACTGCCAGGTGAGACCCCTATAAAACAAAAGCAACACAAATAAAAGGAAGATATAGTATCAAATAATATATGAAACGGTTAATCCTGCAAAATTCAAAGGGCAGCACTCCTCACCAAAGGCTGATGAGACCACTGAAACAAAAAGCACCAACTCTTTCCAGTTTGGCTAAGGATGGGAAGAGACCTGGTGCTCTTGGGGATAGAGAATGATGCTGTCACTTAGGAAAAGCTGCCTGGCTCTTCAATTTTGACAGTGCTTTTAGTGCATAACCTGAGTACTGCACCCCAAGGTAGCAAGCATAAAGCAGGGAGTAATTTGTCCCCACAAAGACTTCCACACAAGTGTTCCGGAAGATGGACTGAAATGACTGAAACCTGGATCCAATCCAGAGAGCCATTAACATGTGAGTGGCTGAGCAAAGGACAGCACATCCTGGCAAAGTTGTGTTTCTTAGCCATCAGAAAGAGCAGACGGCTGATGTGGGGATCGACCTAGGACATCTCAAAATAATCCTGCCCTGGGAAGCAAGACCCGACAGAGGAGAAGCAAGTATGGGGGAGGGAGCACCAAAACGAAGAGTAAGGGATTTTCAGAAGGCTCTAGAAATAGCAGATGCAACAGACCTTACAAGACATACTGCTGGGGCATTCTATAATGATAAGAGGGTCAAATCACCTAGAAGACATGGAGATTTAGAATAAGGATCTCTCTAATACTAAACTCTTAAAACCTCTCATTTAAAGTACACACATCAAAAAAATGGGCAGACTCAGAAAGTGGACAGATAGTACCATGGATAAGGGACTTGCCTTGCATGCTGTTCCCCTGGTTTGATCATCAGCACCACCAGAATTGATGAGCACAGAGCCAGGAGCAAACCTGTGCATAATCTATTGTGACCCCCCCCAAAAAAATACAAACAAAACATTACCAACGATGATTTTGTTTCTTTGTTTTGGTCACACTAGTGGTGCTCAGGGGTTACTCATAGCTCTGTGCTCAAGAATCAGTCCTGGCATGCTCTGGGAACCATCTGGGAAGTTGGGGATCAAACTCTGGTCAGCCGAATACAAGGCAAACTCCCTCCCTGCTGGACTATTACTCTGGTCTCCTCACCAATAATTTTTTGACCCTTTTTAAGGAGTTTACTGTTTGGATTTACCCCCCCCCAAAGAATTTCATATTTCAAGTCTCACATTTTAGTCTTCAATACATTTTGAGCTAATTTTTTTGGTACCATGTGATACTGTGATCCAGGTCATTCTTTTACACATAATTGTTCTCCCAGAACCATTTATGGAAGTGCCTGTCTTTCATCCACTGTATATACTTTCTATCCTATAGATCCTTGTAAATGAATCAACCATGTGTGCATATTTATTTGGGGGCTCACAATTTTGTTTTTCTGATATAAGCATCTGTTTGTGAGCCCAAAGCCTTTCTCTTTTGACTATTGTTATCTGTATTATTGTTTGAAATCAGGAAGTATTGATACATCTAGCTTTACCCTTTCTCAAGATTCTTTTGGGTTTGAGGAACCCTTTTCAGTGATACAAAAATTAAAAATACTTGATTGATATATTTTATCACTTAATATTTTTAAAATTAAAGCACCATGATTGGGTGCCCCGGATGTGTCTCTGCTAAGCATCTTTTCTTGTCTTTCCTGCCTCCCCTGGATCCCTAGTGGAAAAGTCTCATTGTCCAGTCATTCCAAAGAGGAAAATGACCAGAAGGTCACTTGAAGTGGCATGGGAGATGAGGAGGAGGATGGGATTAGTACTTCAAGAAGAAGTTTGTAGACCCTGTGGCTCCAGTGGGAGGTTCTGGGAGCCACTTCAAAAGCAAACGTGATGAGGAGAACGAGGATGAGGGGTCCAGAAAATATGACATCCTGGCCTCAGAGGGTGTGGATGGTCAGGAAGGAGCTACACTGTCCAGTGAGGGAGTTGTGTGGATCCCACCCTTCAATCTGCTGGAGGAGGTGGAGGAAGGACACTTTGATGCTGATGGCAACTATTTCCTGAACCAGGATCAAAGATAGCTGGCTGGACAGCATTGACTGGGTGAAGATTAGGGAGAAGCCCTGTGATCAGCAACCCCTGTCAGACTCTGAAGAGAAGGAGAACTCTGGCCAGACCCCAGTGAGTTTCCAGGTCCTGTTAGAAGGTCTTCTGGAGCTGCTGTTGCCAAGAGAGACAGCGGTTGGAGCACTGAGGCAGCTGGGGCCTGAGGAAAATGCAAACCAGGTGGTAAGGGGTGCAGCACAGCCCAGCTCTCCCAGCACCTGGACCGGCTTTCTGAGTTGGCTGACCAGATGATGGCTCGGGCAGCCTTGGCATGTATCAGAAGACAAGAAAATGGTTGGCAATGTGACTGTAGGGCTTGGGGTCTTTAATACAGAGAACTCCTAACCCCACACCTCCACCCTCTTTGGAGGAAGTGTCAGAGAGAGAACTGGAGACCCCACCCCTAGAAGAGAAGAGTCCTCTGGCAATGGTCTCACTGGCATGATGTGGGAATATAAGTGGAAGAACATGGGATGCTGAGCTGAGGAGCCCTTCACCAGCACACAGAAGCAGTCCTGGGAGAATGAAGGCTACTATTACCCATCCCCCATTCTTCAGGTGTAACCTTACCTACAAAAAAGACCTGCCTATTTCTGGGTGGGTCTTTGATGGGTTACAAAAGGTTTGACCTGAGGGAGTTTGGGAGGAAATTTGGAGGAGTTTGGAGAGAGATTGAGCTAGGAAGATGGATGGAGAGGAGATGGCTGAGGGACAAGGTACAATGCAGGGCTGAATAGGGATCCAGCGTAAAAGGTTTATAGATCACACATGTGGTGGCTAGGGCACGAATAAAGCTGATATCTCCTGGAACCTGTCTGTGGATGATTTCCTCGCAGCTACCTGAAACTGCAGACCCACCAGCTGAAGGGGGTTGCATACACGTGGCCCTGGGCTGGAGGAGAAAGGCCTCTCATCCCTCCATCACCATCCACCACCATCTATCTAAGCCCATCCAAAGGGCTTTGATGCAACAGCTACTTTCCAAATGGTGTTTATTGCCGGAAGCTCAACCCTCCTGGGAGACAGTTCTATAACAGCAAGGGTATTGAATTTGACCTCTATACCTATATTGCTGGTGGCCCCTTTTTTCTTCCCAACATTTATATTTTACCCCCACAAGTGTGGCCCCTTCTTTCACCCCCACATGTGTATTTCCACCTTCAGGCAGATGGGTCTGAAGAGGCAAGGTAGTGGCAAAGAATTAATAAACCAAGCCAGTCAAGAAAGAATCATGGAGTTGGTGGCTTTTCACATGGTGGTATTTCTAAGTGCCAAGCCAAAACTGATATTTCTTTATTAACACAGTACAGAATTCACCATCATGGGGAGGTTGAGTGATCCAGATGGGTTTTTACATATCAAAGGGTTAGGTGAAAAGGAAAGAGAAAATAGGAGGAACGCCTTTGTTTTCGGTTAAGATCTGGGTGTCATCCTACACAAAGGGATTCATAGTTGGGCTTTTAGACAGACAATCCCACTATCAATGTCTTCTTCCATCCATGAGGGTTCTCGGATCCCTCACATCTGCAGCTTCTCCTTAAAAATATTGGTTTTATTATAACACCATGACTTACCAAGTTGTTCATAATACAGTTATTTCAGGCAATAAATGTTCCAACACCAATCCCAGCACAAGTGTGATCTTCCCTCTACCAAAGTTTCCAGTTTCCCACACACAACTCCAACCTGCCCCCTTGCAGGCACAATTTTACCACATTTTTTGCTTTATAAGACGCACTTAACCATAAGACACACATAGTTTTTAGATGAAAACTATGGAAACAAGAAAAAAAATTCTAAAGCAAATGATGCAATGCAAGATGCCGCCAGGAGACAGCGGCTGGGAACAACCAGCCTGTGAAGCCAAAGTATATTTACAATATGCCAGTCCACAGCTAGTTAAACACATTTACCTAACTTTTTTATTTACATCAGAAAAAATATCTTTTTAACTACTCAGGCTTCAACTCCAGGCTGCATTCACTTCATAAGATGCATAAACATTTCCCCCCATCTTTTGGGTGGAGAAATTGTGTGTCTTATATATGAAAAATACTGTACTTGATATTTCACAACAGACATCCATCACCCCCAAAGCTGCCACCTTGATAAGCACATTTTCCAGTTTGGCTGTTGATGTTTCATTTTTTGTGTTGACTCTGTGGCTTTGCTATTTAGTTGGGCTTCTCTTTTATTCCACTGACTGGATCCCTGTACCCCTGCTCCCCCTTGCTTGCTTGTTTTCTGAAAAATTGCAGTTAAAAGTTGGAGAGATTTGTATAAAATCTACAAGTTATTTTGGGTAGATTTTAAGCAATATTAATCCTTTTAATCCATGAACATGGTTATCTTTCTCTTTTATTTATACTTATTTATTATATATCTATCAAAATTAGACCACTTTGGGCCTGGAGAGATAGCACAGCGGGGCGTTTGCCTTGCAAGCAGCCAATCCAGGACCAAAGGTGGCTGGTTCGAATCCCGGTGTTCCATGTGGTCCCCTGTGCCTGCCAGGAGCTATTTCTGAGCAGACAGCCAGGAGTAACCCCTGAGCACCGCCGGGTGTGGCCCAAAAAGCAAAAAACCAAAAAACAAAAAAACAATTACACCACTTTGCGACTATCTTCAGTTTCTTTCTTATGATTTTCAATATATAGGTCTTTCAACTCCTTGCCTAATTTGTTCAGAAGTATATTTTATTCTTTATTAATGCAGTTGTAAATGGGTAGATTTTCTTAGTTTCTTTGGTAGTATATTAGTACACAGAAAAAAAGCCTATTTTTCATATTGTTTTTAGACCCTACTTCATTGAATTCATTGGTTATTCTAACAATTTTTGGAGTTTCTAGGATTGATGTACATCAAGTTATCTGCAATAGGATCAGTTTTACGTCTTCCTTCCCAATTTGAATGCCCTTTTTGTTTGGTTTTGGTTTTGGAGCCACATCCAGCAGTGCTCTGGTGGCCCTAACAGTGGTCGGCAACCTGTGAGAGCCACATGTGGCTCTTTACACTTTTAATTTGGCTCTTCTGTGTGCCGGGCGGCCGCTCCAGGAGTCAGGACTCTGCTCCTAGCCTCTGTCAGTGCGTGCCCTGTGTGGCTCTCAAAATAAATTTCAATCGTGGTTTTGGTGAGATTTGGCTCAGTTGAAAAAAAAAGGTTGCCCACCACTGCATGAGATTCTGGGATTGAACCTGGGTTGGCCATGTGCAAGGCAACTGCCCTAGTTGTGCTATTGCTCCAGTCCCTAATTCCTGATTTCTTCTTCCTTCCTTCCTTCCTTCCTTCCTTCCTTCCTTCCTTCCTTCCTTCCTTCCTTCCTTCCTTCCTTCCTTCCTTCCTTCCTTCCTTCCTTCCTCCCTCCCTCCCTCCCTCCCTCCCTCCCTCCCTCCCTCCCTTCCTCCCTTCCTTCCTTCCTTCCTTCCTTCCTTCCTTCCTTCCTTTCTTCCTTTCTCCCTCCCTCCCTCCCTCCCTCCCTCCTTCCTTCCTTCTTTCTTCCTTCCTTCTTTTTTTTTTTTTTTTTTTTTGGTTTTTGGGTCACACACGGCAGTGCTCAGGGGTTACTACTGGCTCTATGCTCAGAAATTGCTCCTGGCAGGCTCCAGGGACCATATGGGATGCCGGGACTGAAACCACTGTCCTTCTGCTTGCAAGGCAAATGCCCTGCCTTCATGCTATCTCTCGGGCCCCCCTAAATCCTAATTTCTTATCATTCGTGTGGCTACTGTATTTTATCATACTGACTGATCTGCAACCTGTATTCTATCACTGAATAAAGTCTACTTAATACGAGTATATGATTCTTTTAATACATGCTAAATTCAGTTTGCTAATGTTTTGCTGATGTTCATATGTTACACTGGCCTATTTTTTCTTCTGTGTTTCATTTTAGTTTTTTTTTCTCCTCTGTTATCTTCCTCTTCTAACCACTAGGTACTGACCTAGCACCCTCAGGGTAGGCATCTCCCCTCTGCAGAGCCAGTTCCATGTTCCATGATGTTCCATAGGCATGATTACAGCGTAGTTAAGTAATTATTTCACATCAAAAGTCCAGAACCTATAAAATAGTGTTTCTCCCTGTGTGTCTTTGCAGCCTTCCCCTTTCTTTTAATTAATAAATTTAATTGATTCACAGCAAGATATACAATGACGAAGTTGTTGACGATTGAGTTTCAGTTTTATAGTTTTTTCGATATTCCAATACTTTGTCTCTTTGTGTTCCAGAGACAATCCCTCTCTTCCATTTTCATTTCCTCTACTCTTGGAGTTTAGCAGGTGCTGCTACCACTGTTTTGGGGGTGGCACATACAGTGATGCAAGGGCTTTCTCTTGGCTCTGAGCGCTGGGATCACTGCTGGCGTTGCTTGAGGGATCCTGTGAGATGCCTGGGATGGAACCTGATCGGCTGCATGCCAGGCAGGTGCCCTCCTTGCTGTGCTATCGCTCTGGTGCTGGTAGATGCTCTCTACCTGCCCCTTCTCTGCTGGCATCTCAGCTCTCCAACGAGCCTACTCCGCATCTCAAATTGCATCTATCTCTATCTCTGTATATCTATATACATGCATACACATCCATATATATCTATACATATGCATAATGTGCACATATATCTCTGTGTATATCTGCATATACATATAACACACATATATCTGTATATTCACACATACATAGATGTATAGATTTGTACATATATGTATACGTGCACATATGCATCTATATCTGTGTATATATCTGCATATATATATATGCACGATAGCATGCGGCCCCCACTACTTTAAGACCTGGAAGGTCCCCATTTTCAGTTCCATACATTCTAGGGAGAAGGTACCCCAATTGCAGGCAGGACAAGACTGCTTCCCCAGGAACATCCATCCATTCCCTCCCCTCCGGGGCTCACCTAGGTTCCGGGGAACCGCGGGGCGTGCGGTGGTGGGGTGGGGTGGGGTCTCCCAGTGCGCACGCTCCAGCCCCCCCATCCCGGAGCGGGGCGGGGCGGGGCGGGGTCAGGGCGGTGCTTAGGCAAGCATCCTCAACTGACGGGCAGGAGGCCGGGCCAATCAGCGGCCCGGCTGGGTAGGCGTGCCCGTACAGGGCGGGGCTTGACGAGCCTCTTCGGCTGACGGGCAGGATGCCGGACCAATCAATCCGCGGCGTAGCCGAGTGGGCGGGTCTGGGCTGAGCTGAGCAAGGCGGGGCTTGGAGAACACCCTCAACTGACGGGCAGGACGCCGGACCAATCAGCGGTGCTTTTTGGTGGGCGTGGCCTTGTGGGGGCGTGGCCTGGCGAGCACCTGAGACTGACGGGCAGCTGGCCGGGCCAATCAATCAGCGGCGTGGCCGGGTGGGCGGGGCGGGGATGGACTGAGTGCGGCACGCGCCTCCCGCGTCCCACCAGCCCCGGCCCCGCACCTCCGCATCCCCGCATCCCCGCATCCCCGCCCCGAGCGCTTAAGCGGACGGACGCTCGCTGAGGTTGGGTCTGATTTGGCTCATCTTGGGGAGGGGTCCTTTTATTTAATTAATCGATCGATTTATTTATTTGCGTATTCATTCATTCATTCATTCATTCATTTCCTCCCGGCGGGGAAGGGGAAGGGGCGGCCCGAGGATGCGGCGCGGGACTGCGCTCGCTGCACCCGGACCCGAGAGCCCAGCAGGTGGGTATAGGTGCGCCGCGGGGTGGTGGGTGGACGGACGGACGGACAGACGGACAGACAGACTGACAGTCGACGGAGGGCGGAACCGGCCCCCGCCTCCAGCCCAGCCCCTGCACCCACACTCCCGGTGCAGCCTCTCCTGGGTGGGGTCCCTGGGCTCTGCATTCCCTCCACGTCCCCGTCTCGCCGCCCCCGTATTCCCATCTAGCTCCAGGGGGCGTCGGGGACCCGCCAGGGGCTCCCCCGGAGTGGCGCGGGGGCGTGTCTCCCGGTGTTGGGGTGCCGCCCCGATGCTCGCTCGCTCGTAGGAGGAAGGGCGGAGGGGGGTGGCGGCTGGGCGAGGCCGCCGGGCTCGAACCCCCCACCCGGCGCACGGCCCACGCGGCCACGCACATCCCCGCGCTGCTCCGCCCACGTGGGCGCCGGTGCGGTGCGGGGCCTGGGAGACGGAGACGCGGGGAGGGAGGAAGGCCGGAGCCGGCGCGCCCAGGTACCGCGGTGATCTGCTGGAGGCCTGCTGGGGAAGGAAGACGTGGGTGTGGGGGGTGTCACGCCCTGGGCCTCCAGACCCGCACCCCTCAGCCCACGCAGGGCCCCGCTTCTCACGGGTCTCCACGCGAGGATGCGAGGATGCATTCCCTGGACGTGGCCTGCCCGCGCCACGCCCGCCCTGCCAACCGCGACCCGGCCTGGCCGGGCAGGCCAGCCGAGATAGGGAGCCTCCTGGCCGGCTGGCCACCCCCACGCCTGCCTTGGGGCGCCCTGGCCCTGCCCCGGCCTTGGCCTCCCATGCTCATCCTGCGCCTGGCCAACCCGAGCAGGACCACTTGGCAGGAAGGTGGGGTGTGGAGGGAGGAGGTGCCTTCATTACCGGTGCCCGAGTGGCCTCTCCGGCCTGTGTCCATGGTCTGGGATGTGGTGGGAAGCCAGCCCGGCCCAAGGCCCAGAGTTCCTCTTCCTTCCCAGAGCTCCTGGCCCAGTCGGGGAGGTCCTAGCCTCCTTTTGCTCTCTTCAGGGCATCCCCATCAGACTTCTTTGTTGAGACATGGGGTGCCCAATAGCCTCTAGAGTACGAGGTGACCCCCTGCTGAAGCCCTTCCACCACGCACAGCCCGCCCCCCCTACAGGCGAGCCTCCCCTTTTCCTCCTGACCAAGCACCCAGGGGTTCACTGCCTTGACTGCACCATCTCTTCTGTGTCCCCACCCCCCTATCAGCCCCCTGAGCCACCTCTGTGACCCCCAGATACTGTCCCGGCTTCCCTTTCCTCCAGCCTATGAGTCCTCACTGAGTGGATGGATGGATAGATGGATGGTGGGTGGGAGGATGGATGGGTGGATGGATGGATCTTCCTTGCTCCAAGTGTCGAACCTCTATGCATGCCACTAGGCCCTGCTGGCTGCGCCCTTTGAGGTGGGGCCTGGTTTTGTGAGTGGAGCTTGTAGTCTTTGAGCAGTGTGGGCTCAGAGCTGCGGCTCCCAAACCGTCCCATTCAGTGCCTAGATTGTAGGTGTGGGTATTCTTGAACGGACTGATCTGGCCCTGCAGCGACGAGGGGCAGAGTGAATGTGGGCCCATGTCTGCTGTGGTGGTCATTGTCCCCCAGAAGGTGGTGGGGCACTACCTGAGCCAGGGTGTCTCCAGGATGTAGGACAACCATGGGGTGTCCCCTTCGAGCCTTGAGGGAGTGGCTGCAATTTAGTTCCGGGACAGTCTGTGGGCCTCAGGTGGCGCCGTGTTTGGTTTTGAGGGCAGTGTGAGCCGGGGCAAGTCTTGCATCTCTGAGTCCTGTCTAGTGGCCTTCTGTGGCTGGCGGGTGGTGGGGTGGGGAGGGGAAATGGGGCATGTGGTCTCTGGGCCAAGGATGTACTTTGGTCTTGGTGGTAGTGATGAGTGAGTGAGTGAGTGAGTGAGTGAGTGAGTGAGTGAGTGAGTGAGTGAGTGAGTGAATATGTGTGTGTGTGTGTGAGAGAGAGAGAGAAAGAGAGAGAGAGAGAGAGAGAGAGAGAGAGAGAGAGAGAGAGAGAGAGAGAGAGAGAGAAAAGAGAGCAAGAAAGAGAATGTATCTGCCTCAGAAGCAATAGGGGCATCGGTGACCAGAAATGTGCACTGGTGAAAGGATGGGTGTTGGACATTGTCTGAAATTCAACCCTCAACAACTCTTACTTCTGTATCACACGATGACTTAATTCAAACGATAAAGCAAACCAGGTCCCTTTGCTTGCTGCAGGCTCTGCCCAAGTCAGAGTTCCCTCTTTATCCTCAAGCTGTTGGACAGCAGCCTTTCGAGGGGTGTGTGGCTGACTCAGCCCATGCCCCGTGTGGCTGCTGTGTATCTTCAGCCTCTGGGAGGACATGCCTTTGGGGTCTCTTGATTCTGGATCTTTCCCTGCTCCTTGCTACAGTGATTCCCCCCACCCTTTTCAGGAAACCTTTAATGGAACCATCATAAGTCAGCCGAGAGCAGATCTTGGCTTGGTGGGTTGAGCCTCTTTTCTTACTGGCGTTCCCAGCAGGGCGGTGGCATTTGGGTGCTGTCTCCTGAGAATCAGCTCCTTCATCTGCACAGCACTGCAAGGGCTGAGGATTCTGCAAGGCGCTGACAGACAGGGACTGCTGGTGAGGTGGAGACCTTGGTGGAGGCAGCTGAGAGCTCTCCAGAGGGTTCCAGAGCTCTGGAGCTTGGGTGTGATGGAAGGCATGGCGCTTGCCTCTGGGCTGTTTTAGCAGCGGGGCTGGGTGACCCGAGCATCTCTAGACCAGTTTCAGGCTGGCTCCAGGGCTGCTCAGTGCCTGCAGGAAATGCTTCCTTCCCCAGGCCAGGTACACAAGAACAGAGACAGGAAAAAGGCAGCGTGCTGGGACCATGAGTTATGAAAAGTCACCTCTTCTGGGAGGAAAGTAGGCCATAGAGTTTGCAGGGAGCAGCTGTGAGGGGAAATTGAGGCAGGATTCAGAAGAGGGAGGAGTAGGCAGAGCCTCTGTCCTTCCCCTTTTCTGACTTCATCTTTCAAGACATAAGTCATGCCGAACTCCTCATTGGTCTACAGAAATGAGTGGAGATTAATACCAGCTCTTGGAATTAAACCAGGGACCATTTGCTAAGCTCCAGTCATGTGCCAGGGAGTGTGCCAGGGAAGCTGCTGCCTGTCTGTCACCACCTGTTTTTTTTTTTTTTGGTCAATAAAGTTTTATTGGCATACAGCCATGCCCACTTGCATGCACCATGTCTGGGGCTGCTTCTGTGCTTCTTGGCAGACTTGGAATATTGGCTGAACCCAGGACAGGGCCCCACTCGGGACCCTTGGTGGGAGTTGGCTGTTCCCTACCTGATCTGAGCTCACTGGATGCTGAGCACAGGTGTAAAGGGAGGGCCTGACTTTTGCTCCTCCCCACATGGACACATAGTTAGTAAGTAGGGAGCAAGGATTTGGATGCAAGAAGCCCTGAGATGGGGAGTAGACTTCTATTCTTTTTTATTTTCCTCTTGTTGGATCTCACCATGATATATCTATATGTCATACACATATGCATGCATAGATATTTATCAATGTAGGTAATTTCTTATTTATTTATTTTTCGTTTTGGGGTCACACCCGGCAGCGCTCAGGGGCTACTCCTGGCTCTGTGCTCAGAAATCGCTCCTGGCAGGCTTGGGGGACCATATGGGATGCCGAGATCTGAACCACTGACCTTCTGCATGAAAGGCAAACACCTTACCTCCATGCTATCTCTTCAGCCCCAATTTGTAGGTAATTTCTAATCTCTCATCTAGTGCATGGACTGTCTTTGTAGTAAGTTTGAGTCAGATCAAGTGATGCTTGGTGCAAAGACTTTATGCCCAGGGCCCTGCACTCCCCCCACCTGGGTGCCTGGTTCTGCTTTTTGGGGGGCTCAGATACCTCCCTTGCCTGCTGTACATTTGTGTGGGGTACAGGCCATCCAGGATGGGTGTGGGGAAAACCCTTCCTCCAGGTGTCCCATGCAGGGACCCTGACGACATGCTCTCTCTCTCTCTCTCTCTCTCTCTCTCTCTCTCTCTCTCTCTCTCTCTCTCTCTCTCTCTCTCTCTCTCTCTCTTACTTACTGGATGTTGGGTAATGGATGCTGGGTGCTTTGCAATCTCTTAGCGTCCTGACTCTGACTGTGGGAGCGACTGGGTGAGAGGAACAGTGTGGGGCAGGCTGAGTGGCCCAGCGAGCCTCCTGGCAGCAGGCATGGGACCTGGCTCCTTCCCACTTGGTTCCTGGAACAGGCTGGTCTCTCTTCCAGAGTCTTTGTGCCTGCTGCTGCCCAAGTGTTCTCCACTGTCCTCTCCAAGTCCAACTCCTTTTTCATACTTTCACTCATGAATTCCATTTATTTCTCTTCCTGGGAGGATCTTAGTGCCTTTCCCAGTGGCCCTGAAGCCCAGTTTTTCCAGAAATCACCCTGATCTGCTTCAGTTTGGTTTGGATCTCATGGCCGAGAGAGACCTGATGAGCTGAGATCAAAGCACCAGGCCGTCAGGGCCATGTGCTGTTGAAATTTCTCTGTTTCCCCATTGCTATTCTGTGAACCATTGAAGCACGGCATCAGACGGAATTTGGTTTCCTAACTGCACGCACACAGCTCTTCTCTAAGAAGGTCATGGGACATTTCTAGCACCACTTACATGTTTCATTCCAGACAGAGAATGATCCATGTTCCCCCCCTTCTGGGGTTTGGGGTGATAGTCATGAATAACCTCACAGCTACACACCACACCAGGGGGTGAGGGCAGGTTAGGCCTAGGTCATCCGGCTGGATGCTGCTGCCAGTGTCATTTGATGAAGTGAGCATGGGAGTTGTACCTGAGGGTGCCAGAAGACCTATAAGGTCACAGCTTGGGGCCAGTGGGCCCAAAACACAGCCCATCTGAATAGAGAGCGAAGTCTATATGTGGATTGTAAACATTTCTGGTGAGGAAAGGGGAATGAGCTCTTGGAAATTAAATAATAGTATTAATTTCACATCAAAATAATAATCGGGGCAAGCTAAATGTATTATTAAAACAATTGGGATCCAGAGAGATAGTACATAGGGTACTGGCCTTGTGTGATAATTTTAGATCTAATTTGGTATATGCCCACCGGGATGTCAGTGTTAAAACTACGGAGACATCATGCGGCCATATATGTGTCCACGCAATCCAGGACTTTGAGAATCTGTGGGGCAGGGCGATGAGCTCATGTGGTGGAACAGTGCCTCATGGGCTTGGATGCCAGGACTTCTGGGAGTACAAAGGTGCAGAGGGAGGCGGCCCACCCTGGCTCCAAAGCACCTTGGAGATGTTAGTCACAGAACCAGCATACCTGGAGTGTTTGGGTGGCTAGTAGTCTGTAGAGATGAGTGGAAAAGCAGTGAAGTTGGGTCATTGGTGTGCAACAGTTGTAGGGTGGGTCTGTGTGTGTAGCGGCCAAGGTTTTGGCACTTCATGGGCCTTGTCCCACCTCTTTCAAGGGTTCCCAGTATGATCAGCTGCAATGGTTGTTTTCCTTTGCTGTTTGAGACATGTCATTTCTGTGGGAAAATTTCTGGGTGTCTCCCCATCTCCAGCTCCAGATGGGGTCAGGTGTGTACCCAGGGCCCCTGATGTCCCAACATCCTGGACTCCAGCTGTTTCCCACTCTGACTCTCCCGTTGGACAGCAGGTCTCTGGAGGGTGAGTGTGTCATTTGCATCACACAGGGACCCCAAGCCTGTTCACCTGCTGGTTCTGGAGCTCTTGGCCCTGAAGTCCATAGCTTCCTGTAAGGCCAGTGTTGGGGTTAGAGGCAGCACCTGTCACTGGAACTAAGCCAGTGGTTAGTGACAGGGGTTGACTCTGCCCTTCAAAGCTTCAGTTCACCCTTTAACAGTCAACTCAAAGGGACCAACTATCCAGACTCCTGATGCTTTATACTCAGCTCTGCGTTTCAGTCAGCTCAGCATGAGATTGGTGAAGCTTCTGTAGAACTTGATAGATTTTTCTGTACAGGAAATGAGCTATTCTGCCATGCAGCCTATTTATACACACACACACACACACACACACACACACACACACACACACACACACACACACAGAGAGTTTAAAAGCTCATCGTCCATATGCAAACTGCATTTGATACTAAATGAAGGCCCACTGGCAAAACATCCCTTTCTCTCAAGCTGTCTCTCAGACAGCAACTTGCGAACACCTCTTGGCATCTTCATTGCTTTCTCAGGTCAGGGCAACCATGTGAGCAAGTTCCTTAAGCCAAGAAATAATTCCATTTCTGTACAAGTCTTTGAGCCTTCCAGGATTAGAGCCGGATGAGGCTTCTTTCTTGCCAGACTTTATTTTTTAAGTTTTTGGGCCACACCCAACAGTGCTCAGGGCTTATTTCTGAATTTGCACTTAGGGATCAGTCCTGGCCGAGCACAGGAGTACCAGATGGGATGCTGGAGATTGAATCCAGGTCAGCTGCATGCAAGGTAACAGCCCTACCTGCTATATTATCTCTATTACCTCGACATCTTGTCTTGAACATAGGCCCAGGTGCTTCTGCATTGAGCCAGATCTGATCAGTTCTTCAGGTACCCAGAGCCTGGGCCTCTCTCCCTGGAGCCAGGTCAGTTCCATCTGGGCTGAGCCACTGGGTGGGATCTGGCTCCTGAGTTTTCTACCTAGATGGCTAATCAGGAATATGAGTGACTTCAGAGCTGACACACAATTGTGTCCTTTGTCTGGGGGAAGCATCTCAGAAACTAGGGGTACTCCAGCCTGGAGGCTAGGGGGGACAGTGCTGGTTCACCCAAACACTAGCATTGGCAACATTATTTTTGTCTGGGTTTTAGTTTCTTTGCACAATGGCAGGTAAACAGGAGGCTTTGAGGGAAAGTCGTAGGTTAAATGGCAGGTGTCCCAGGGTATGGGAAGCCACAGCAAGAGGACTGTGGGCTGCTGAATTTGGGGAGGGGGTCATCATGGAGGGTACAGAAGGGATCACTGCTTCATTACTCTCAGAGCCTGTGAGCATCGGTGCTGGTGTTTGCAGGAGGAGACGTAGAAATTGCAGGTCCCCCATGCTCTGGACTTCACTGAGGAACTCCTGGTATCCCTTACTGTCCTGTTGCCTCACTTCTTTTTCTGCCATATGCTGAAGGTCATGTCTGAGACACGGTGCATTGCCTCTTTCCCCTCTCCCAGGGCAGGGCAAGTCATAGTCTAGACTCCTCCAGCCTGGAAAACTGATGATGGATGTTTGTGCAGATGATGTCTTCTGCCTGTCAGATCAAGAATTGATTTTCTCTTCTTTACTGGAACCAGGGAGAAACGTTTAGGATTGATTTAAAATATGAGCCAGTTAAACTACTCAAATAGTGCTAATTTTGCCTTCTGGATGGAAAAGATGTACACATGTCTTGTATGTCAAATATATGCCTGCTTCACTTAGTACTGAAGAGCATTATGAAGGAGGGAATAAGGAACCAAAGGGCATCAGGCACAGAAAACAAGAATCATTGAGAGAATGTCAGCTCACCTTTACCAATAATGATGTTATCTGAGCATGGAAAACAACTTAGCCAAGTTGTTATAGAATATAAAAAGAATAAATCTTATACTGTCTTTTTTTTGGGGGGGGGCAATATCCAGCAATGCTCAGGGCTTACTCCTGGTACTGCACTCAGTGATCACTCCTGGTGGGCTTGGAGGACCATATGGAGTGTTGGGGATCAAACCTGAGTTAGCTATGCACGGCCTACCAGCTGTACTATCACTTCAGCCCCTAATTTTAGACTATTTATGAGAGTCACATATTTCAATTTAAAGATACAAAGTGAAAGTAAAAGAATAGAATAAAATATATATGAAGATTATCCATACTTACCTGGCAGGGGCAATTCTATGATCACGAAGGTGGTTTTTCCAGGGTGAGGCTCGCCCATTGCACTCTGACCCCTGCGATTTCCCCAAATGTGGGAAACTCGACTTCGTAATTTATGGTAATGGGGGACCGCGTGCGCGCTCTCCCCTGAAAAAAAAAAGATTATCCACAAGTAAAACCTGGGAAAGACTCTATAAGAAAGGTTAAAAAATAAAAATAGAGGGGCTAGAGAGGTGTCGCTAGAGGTAAGGCATCTGCCTTGCAAGTGCTAGCCTAGGACGGACCTTGGTTCGATCCCCTGGCCTCCCATATGATTCCCCCAAGCCAGGGGCAATTTCTGAGCACATAGCCAGGAATAACCCCTGAGCATCAAACGGGTGTGGTCCCCCCCCCCCAAAAAAAAAGCCCAAAATTAAAATAGAGAGCCGAAGCAATAGTATGGTTGGGAGTACATTTGCCTTGCACATGTCCAACCTGGGTTTGATATATAGTATCCCATATGGTGCCTTAGTCTGCCAGGGATGATCATTGAGCATCACCAGGTATGTGGCCCCAAAACCAAAATTGAAAGTAGAGATCAGGAAGGATCATTCATAATGATGCTTTGTACCATTTTATAATGATGAAAGAACCTCTCTTTTTATAATGATGAAAGAGCCTGTCTTCTCACCCTGCCTCACACTTGCTCTTGAGTTATGGGGTATTATTAGGGAGGGAAACAATCATAACAAGAGGGGTGATGTCTTCTGAAACTACATCTGAGGAGGCCACTCCTCTGCTCAGAGAGTGCCTAACCTATTAGGCCCTCCCACATCCTCTTCTTCACCCCAACTGTCACTTCGTGTCTTAAAAATGCATTTAACCACACTCCTAGTCAGCCTGGACTGGGTGTCATACCAGAAAAGTGCCAGAAACAAACTGGCTAACATGGCAGCCCCCTGCTTCTCAGGATTATGAGGCCTGGAAGCAAGCACACAGGATGTGGACTTGTGCAGTGTCAGGCGAGAGTTCTGTTCCCATTTGTGGATGCTCTGTCCTGCAGTAGTATTGCTGTGAGCAAAAGGACTGGGATGAGCTGTGTGTCCCCTCCCTGCAGCTCTGTGAACTCGGTCACCCTGGGTGCGCCTCTGGTCACATGGAACAGCTGGTGTGGAAAGGATGTGAAAACCACAAAGGAAGTTTCCCTTTGACTTCAAGTCACCGTTGTGATACACCACCTGATGGGTGGGACCTTGGGGTGTGTGTGGAAGGAGACTTTGTCAAAGAACCTTGTTTGCAGAGAAGGGAGTACTGTGACAATGATTGTTGGAAATGATGATGCAGAATAAGAACTGAGTGCTGAGAAGAGGTAAAGTGATGTCCATGATGACCCTTAAGGAACAAAGCACAGTGTCTAAAAGGAAATATGGGAGAGAGAGAAACAAGGAGAAATAAGAAAAATATCAGCTATTGATGTAGTGGGTGGGAGGGAACCTGGGGACTTTGGTGACAGGAAATGTGCACTGATGAAGCGATGGGTATTAGATGTTGTATGACTGAAACTCAATCATGAACAATTTTGTATCTCATGGGGAGTCAATGAAAACATTTTTATGCTAAAAGAAAACAAAGTGCCTTGTATGTTAGTGAAGGAGAGGTGCCAGAATGAGGCAGAGAGTTTGCCGAGAACTAGTCAGTGGTGGATGATAATGCAAAGGTTGGTAACAGGAGGGTCTTGAATGAGCCCCTTTGCTGCTTCTAGCTGACATTGTGTCCTGAGGAAATGAAGAGACTAATGGAGATAATAATGAAACTATGTGTGGAAGATTAGATGCCTTGTAGCTGTCTAGGAAGTAACAACCATGTGCCCATCAGGGCTCAGTCCATTACCCAATGGGTACCAGCACTATGACCTTCTGTCAAAGGAGGCTGATCCTGGGTTATCCTGCAGTGCTCTCCCTGGACCCCAAATCTGGCACCTAGAAGCATCACAGCAGAGCAGGTAAGAGCCTGGACACTGGAGCTAGACCACTTGGGCACAGCTAACCGGTCACTTTATCTTTTCCTGTTGAGACACAACAATGTGTCTCAATTTGGAGAATAATTATTTGGAAAGTTTAGAACTTTTTGTCACAGGACAACTGCAAAAGCATAGATGAATAGTATTATTTGGTGCCTGCTTGTTGAGTTCTCTCTGATGGGAGATGAATTTGAGGCTATTGGATTGCCCTCTCTCCTTTTTTTTTTTTTTTTTTTTTGCGGGGGGGGGGGGGGCTCTCCCACCTGTGTTTATCTCTGTTGGTGCTCAGGGGTTGAACCTGAGCTAGGTTCTATCTAGGTTTATAGGGTGCTGGGGATTGATTCGGAGTCAACTGTGCAGGGCCAAGTGCCTGAACCCCTATACTCTATTTCTCTTGGAGCACAAGTATCATTCTACATTGCTCAGCTCCACTCAGACTTCCTGTCCTGTTCAACATCTGGTAAGAATTTACAACGAGGAGTGGATAAAAGGAAAACAGCTTCACATGCACAGAATATTCTAAAGCAAGTATTCTCTTTTTGTGAATGTTGATAAACTACTCTCTTTCTCCTATAGAGACTTTCATTCGTGTGGCTTCTGAATACGAGTAGCATTTTTATCTGAAATTATGCTTGTGGGGATGTTAGGTGGTTTGGTAATGATATTGGAAGCATTTCACGAATTAGAATGTGCTGAAACGACTCTTGCATAGACACATGGGGCTAATTCAGCAGCATTCAATTTGCTGTAAATATCTGTTCTTGGAGGGAACTGGCCTGGTATGCAATGAAGACCCAGGCTCTGTTGTCCAAACTCATTCTTCTGTGCTTCCAGAGAGAGTCCTGGGCATGGTACTGGGTCCTGGAAACAGGAAACAAACTTCACAGTGTTCTTTGGGCAGCTGGGGAGTGGACTTGCAGATGGATCTACCTGGGTTCAAGTCCTGGCTCTGCCTTTGGAACTTTGTGCCTTGGGAAAGTGGTTTCACCTCTTGGATACTCTGCATTCTTATCTACCCAGTGGGGATAATGCTATTCTGGGTTCCCAGTAGTATGTCCCATGAGAGTGAGGTCTTGTGTCATCTCTAGGTTTAAGTGCAGCTCTTGGGCCTACGGGACAGGAGTGATGCTCTGAGCCATTTTTGCCAGCTGCCTGTCTGAACCCTTCCTTTCCCTTATTCTGAAAGGGCCTCTCTTTGTAGGTGAGGTGGCCGGGAGGAGGGGAAAGTGTCTGTGGGTTTGTGAATTTGCTATTATCCTACAGGTGCATCTGTGAGGCCCAGGAGATAGTTGGTGGAAGAGCCAGCCCTGGCACAGTCAGGGTCAACCTTTCTTCTCACCTCATAGCTGCCCCATGAACCCCCTCCTCTTGGCTTTATTCTCCTCTCTAGGCCTTTCTTCCACCAGCACAGGTAGAAAATAAAAGCCCCTGGGCTCTGTCACATGTTATGAATGAGTTCTAAGGCTCTAGTTCTGAGGACCTGTGGTGACCTTTCCATCCCTCACAGTGCTTCCCTGATGGGCTGAGAAAGTGGAACAACATTCTGAGGTTTCAGGAGTGTTGGGGCAGATTCCTATCTGCCCAACAATATTCCAGCTCAGCAAATAAGTCAAGAATGGTGGGCGAGTGCCTCCAGCCTTCCTCTTTCTCCTTCTTGAACTCACATCTGCTTGTTGTGGGGGAGTCCCTCCATGCCCCCTCTACCGTAAAGTCCAGCTTATCGGTGACCCCCTTGCTTGGCCTTCCATGTGGTCACTCAGCCTTACAGAAGGGGTGGGGCTGGAAGAGGGCAGTGGGTGTGGCCAAGTTAGAACAGGAAGCAGAAGGGGAGGAGTTAGATGAGAAATGGGAAGTGAAGACTGACCCATACACACACATCCCGGAAGCAGAAGGGCCTGGGCAGAGTTGAAAGGTTAAGGTATCTGCAGTATCTTTTGACAGGATGGGAGAGGAGTCTCTAACCCTGGGACTGCCTCTAAGGTGGTAGCCCTGACTTGTGCAGTGGCTTTGGAGGGGCAGGGCAGCCTGGCAGCTTCTGTGAGACTGGTGCTGCAGGGGTCCCCCCAATCCCCTGTTCTGAGTCCTCGGTAAGGGGACTCCTTGAGGTTTGTGTATGCGACCTTGTAGCCTAGACTTCCTAGGAACCCTGATTTTTTTTGATGGTGGTGGGGGAGGCATCAGTCTCTGCAGTCATAGTCAGATTCCCGGGGCAAGTGTCTTGTGTGCCCAGAGATCTCTTGGAGAGCAGAGCCAGTTGGGCCAGGATGTCTGGGCCCAGACTCATGTCTCTCTGGGTGGCCATCCTCTCTGGGTGGCCTTCAGCTCCTTGGGCAGTGGACAGCACCCTTCAATTGGGGCAGTTCTCTTTTCTGTGTCCATGTTGGAAAAATGCTCTTCCTGCTGGTTGAACCATAAGCACCTGAGCCAGCCTTGAGTTCCCCCCAGTGGGTGACCATGGTGTGCAAAGACCCCAACTCTGTACCCAATACTCACTACCAGGCTGTGGGTCCCACAGCTGTGCCCCTCATGGCTGGGACTGCACAGATCCAGGCTCCCTTGGAGCTCAGAAGGGCGCCCCAGTTTCCCCCATCTCCACCCTCCCTTTTTCTGAGTAGGCGGGGGGGGGGGGGGTACCTGCTCACTGCTCCAAGGTCTGCAGAAACACAGCCCTGAGGAGGGAGAGAGAAGTTTGTGGGAAAGACGCAGAGATGAAAACCCACCAGATTCCTTCACTCAGGTTCAGAAATACCTTTCCCCATCTTCAGGAGCCTCCTGATGTAGACAAACCTACAGCTGACCCAAGTCCACTTCATGAGGTAGGAGACAATGTCTTATCACTAGGATGCTTCCTCCAGACAGCCCTCTGACTTGACTGTGAGCAATGGGTGTGAAAGACGGCGCCAGCTAGCTGACCCTTTCTACTCTTTAGGTTGTTGGCACAGCCAGGCCTCCATCGAGCCTGGTGAGGTTTGGAGTTTTTGTTCCACTGTATTTTCTAGCCCTAGGGAGGACCATGCTGGCTGTTCCCCACATCTTTAGTGCTCGTTGGAGTATTAGGCATCAACATGATCTTAGGGAATGGTCCTGATGCCGCCTACTGTCGCCTTCCCAGCCCAGGCTATGTGTCTGCTGTTGGGATCCTGGGCCTTCATTTCTCTGAGTGGGATCTCTGGGACTCAGGATGCTTCCATACCTGTAGTTCTTGGGGTTTGAACCCAGGTCAGTCACACGTGCAGGGCAGGCACCTCAGCCTCCCTTCAGCCTGGGGGCCATGTTTCTAGTAGGGTGAGTGGAAGAGGGACGATGTGGACTGTGGGTGAGTCTCTGCGAAGGAGGAGGCGTGGAGCTTGGTTTGGCAACTTAGCAGGTAAGTTCTACCCAGTGTTTTCAGTGTCTCTGGTGGCCCCTGGTCACCTCATGTCTCAGCGGATTTGTGGGATCCCCGAGGTCAATTCAGAGTAGCACTTGGGGACCAGGGTTGAGTCAAGCTTAGTTCCTTGTTAGCCTGAGAGATCTTTGTTCTTCCTGTGCCTGAAAGAGCAGATAAAGTGCGTTTAGACCTTCAGGGGCTTCAGTGTCTCTTTCTTATGTTCCCCCGCCTCCATCCCCCTGTTTACCAGATTCTCTTCCTGCTCCTTGAAGATGCAGCTTGGGGTAACCTCTGACAGGAAGCCCCCAGGCTCTGAGCCCTGACCCCCACCTGATTTCCTGGCATCTGATAACTGGCTGCTCCCTGGCAGACCTGAGGTAACTCGAGGGATAGCAGCTGTTTCTGTTTCACTAGCGAGAGCCCCGGAGAGGCCAGATATGTTTGTGATGCAGCCAAAAGGGCAGGGGAGGTAGCATGGGGGCAGCAGCCTGGGCAGAGGGAGCAACAAGTAAGAGAAGTTTGTTGGGTCAGACTCTGCTCAGCTTTGAGAGGAGGGTTCTAGGGGGGCCTGGACACAGGGGAACTGGAGGTTTGGGAGATGGTGGCCACTGTGTTAATACCCTTCGAGGGCTGGACCATTGAATGGCTCTGAGCTGCCAAGGCTGGGCCTTCTATGCACATGACCTTCCGAGGGCCCTGGGGGCAGGAGGAAGCCGAGGCCTGGCTGGGGTCCCTTTCCCAGCCTGCTCCATCCTCCCTCCGTGCAGCTGCAGTTCATTAACATAATCTGCACATCGCCCCTTTGGGGCCAGGGGACCAGGTCGATGCCAGCCCCAGGAATTTTCAGGAAGCTGAAAGTTCAGCAGGATGTAAAACTGGGGGGCTGGGATAGCAGGAGAGGCCCTTGCGTGGCTTGGAGCAGCACCAGCAGTTATCCTGCAAAGTGGGGTGCAGAGGGGTGTCAAGATAAGGCATTGGATTAGGGTTTCCCATTACCTCTGCCTGCCTCATGTTCCAGGGCATCTGTAGAAACCTGACAGGTTTGACTTTTATTTGCTTATTATTAATGATGAGCCACCAGTAATCCTTGCCCACTGAAATTCTTTCTATTAATTTTTTGGGGCCACTCCGGTGGTATTCAGGGGTTTCTCTTGGCTCTGCTGGGACAGGTCACATGGCAGCAGATTCTGGATTCCCCGCCACGTTCCTTGTGCCCATCCTCCTAGACCCTCAGTCTTTGGTGAGTGGGGCTGCATGTGGCTACCTGGCTTGGGTGCTGGTGGAGGTCATTTTGATGGTGGCATGGTGGCCAAGGTGGGCAATATGGCGGTGAAGTTGGCGCTGCTGATGGTGGAGGCGGTGGTGATGGTGATGGGGGTGGTGATGAAGGCCCTGGTAGATATTGTGCTGGTTACAGTGTGATGGCAGCAGTAGTGCTGGTGTGGGTGGTGATGGTGGTGCTGGCAGTGCTGATGGTGTGATGGAACGGTGGTGGTAAAGGCGGTGATTGGTGGGAATGGTGTTGACGGTGGTGGTGGTGGTGGTTATGGTAGAGATGGTTTTGATGGTGTGGTGGTGGAGATAATGCTGTAGCAAGATGACTGTAGTATTGGTGGAATCGCCAGACTCAGTATAACAGATATGAAGCCAGTGTGTGTGCAAACATGTCAATGATTTCTGGTAATAACCAGTGATAGTCCCCCTGTTCCCCTGTTCTGGGTGAGACCCCCATAGTATATGAGTTGGACTCTAGTCCCAAGAGTCTGACTCCAAAACTTTACCTACTTTACCTGGCCACCCAGTGTGGCCCTGGACAGGTAGCACCCATCTGCTGAGTTCAGGAGAAAGGCAAGTGGACCATTGGGCCTCACCACTGGGGTGGGGGTGCTAGGAAACTTCAGGGACCCATCATTGGATCTCATGTGCATTTAAGTCTGATGCCGATTCTGAGGCAGGGGAGAGTTCCCAAGAGGTAGGACAATAATAGGGAGAGAGGGACCCCCACTCTGACTGCCTGACCTGACCCTTCTGGAGCCAGTAACCTGCTGTTTTGGCCTGGGACCCCGCAGCCTGTGTGTGTATGTCCATAGCCCCAAAAGGGCTGGAGTTTGCGACTCAGAGACCCTGGGGGAGCCTGATGTCTTGCTCTGTTGTTGTTTGGGACTGATTTGAAAGAGGTGGCATTTGGGACCCCCGCAGACTGTGCTCCCCTTTAGGGTTTACTTTGGTAAGTAAACTTCTGACCTCACACCTGGCTGGGGCACCAGGGGCTCCGGGCATCTCCCTTGGCTGCTGTGGCTTGTTCTGTGCAGAGTAAGTGCAGGATGTAAGGGTTCAGGAGTCTCCAGCCCAGCTGGCCCCTGTGACCCCTTGGGCTTCGGCTTTTCTCTTCTTGGCCTGACCACCTGCCAGAGGTGGGGTGAAGTGCCAGCACAGAGGGAAATGTGCGGGGACCCATCTTCTCTACTCCCCACTGGATGCCGTGGCCTCTGGCAACTCAGTTAAGCACCTTCGAGCTTTTCTTCATTTGAGAAAAGGGGAGACAAGCTGTTTGCTCTCCACCCCCACCCCCATCACCCTCTGCCTCCCCAAAGCTCTGTTCCCTCTACCTGCAGCCATTTGTGCCTCTACTTCGGAAGGAGGGGGCTTCTGCCTCAATCCAGGAGTGGGGAAATGACCCTTCAGAGGTGTGGGCACCCCTTCCGGAAGGTAAGGCCTTCACCACCGGAGGGTGGAGCACTGTGTGGGAGGAGCGAGCAAAGGGCAGGTGCAGGGGCCCCTCTTTCCAGAGGGCAGGGCTTTGGCGGGGTTAGGCCGTGCTGGCCACCCGCTGTGTCTGGGAGAGACTGTGCATGCTAGCCAGGCAACCAGTGTGCCAACTGAGTGTGATGTGGGCGCTTTCCGGGACCACATCTGGGTAAGGCTTTGAGTACTAGTCTCTGAGCTTCCAGGAGTGGGTGAGGGGAGGCTGCTGAGAGAAGGGCTCAGGGGATACCCCTGAGGTCAGCCCCATTCCAGAAGACAGAACCAGGGGAGTTCCGGCCAGGTTCCTTCTGGATTGGCCCTTCTGTTCTCTGGGCGGGGCGTGCAGGCCTGGCTTCTACATTGACCCCTGCAGACAGGGAGAGGCAAGGCTCAGCAGCCACATCACCTTGCCCTGGCTTGTTTGGGAGAGAAACCCTAGTTCTCCCAATCTTTCCACTTGAGATGCATCAACGGCAAAAGTCGGGGCTCTGAGGAGCAGCAGAGGACCCTGGCAAGTGGGGCCTGAAAGCTGAGAGCAGGGCTGTCCTGGATGGGGGCTGAGGTGGTGGCAGGAAGGAGTCCCTAGATGCAGGCTGGGGCACTCACAGGCATGGATCACAAAGCTCAGACCCTGGGATTGGAGTAGTGGGGTTCACAAGAGGTGACAATGCCCAGGCGGAGGAGACTCTGAGGTTCTGCTGGAGACTCTAGGGGTGTGGGAAGACTCGGGCACCTTCTGAGGCAGGGGGCTGGGAGGGGCACCTGGGCAGTCTCCCCAAGTTCAGCCGTTCCAGCAGGCCACACACCCCAGGTGTCCCTGTGGCTCCAGGAAACCTATCCTGGCCACAAAGATTGTGTCAGTTCCCACGTCTATGCTTCTAGCTCGGCTGCATTTGGGGTAAACTTTCCTGATTGTGCATTTCCACTTGCGGGATCTGCCAAGGATAGAATGTCATTGATCTCTTCAGAGATAGCATCTGCCAGGGTCCCCCGAATGTGTGGGTGTGCTTGTGTAGACTGCTCTATATACGTGCTTGAAAGGGCTGTGCACACAATTGCTTTTATTTGTGCCTTGAGAGGAGGAGCTTGTCTAGGTTGCTTGGGCCAAAGGACAATGACAAGTGTCCAAGAGCAGGAACAATCTGATGACAGTCTGGGGAGAAGGTGTAGCCTCACAGCAGGGGGAGCGTGGGTACTACCTTGCCACCTGATGTAACATCTGGCCCCCTGGCTGTGTCAGGAACGGGGTGGCAGCCCCAGGAAAGGTGCAGTTTCTCATGCAGGAGATTGTGGGTGGGGCCGTGGGCACAGCCTGGCTCTGCCGGAAGTGACATCAGCCTTGCTGCTGGCTCTGAGTCAGAATCTGCAGTTAAGAGTCCAAGGTGGTGGCCTCTAGCAGTCACAGTGGCACCTGGACATCTTGCTGCATCCCCATCCCACACCTGGGCTGGCAGTGAGCAATTCTGCAGCTGTGCTCCGCTGCCTATTGGGGATTCTCCACTGCCTTCTCCCTTCCAACCCCCCACTTTGTGCTCTACATGGCCTGGGTCCCTTGTGTGACCTGTCAGGCTGTGACGTGCCGATGGGGATGACCCAGGCCCTGGACTCACTCACACATGTGGTCCCAAACCCAGACTTATGCTGGGTGACCTTGCAGAAATCACTTGCCCTTTCTGAGCTCAGGTTTTTTTCTCCATAAACAAGGCGGGGATGGTGGTGGTGATGTTTCTTTAGTCCCAGACTTCCTTGGTGGTGAGAAATGGGACCTGACTGCCGCCAGACAATCGCACCCTTTCCTGGGTAGTTGAGCAAGGCCTGACCTCGTCTGGATAGTATGCAAGATTGAGAGCTCAGGTGTCAGCTGGCCAGGCTGTGGCGTGTGTGTGTGTGTGTGTGTGTGTGTGTGTGTGTGTGTGTGTGTGCCTGAGCACACGAGCGTGTGCACGTACCTCTTCCCAGGGCCTCAGCAGGTCTTGTGCTGACTGGGATGGAGGGAGCAGCCCTACAGACTAACTACAGGAATGAGCTCAGCTGGGGTACCCTGGTACGGGCCTCGCTCTAGGAATTGTCACTGCCTTGGTGGTCCCCTGGCCTTGCTAGACCAGAGAGACCAGTTCCCACTCTCTGTGGAGTCCAGGTCTTGAAGGCACTGTGTCCACACGCCTCGTGCCCCTTCTTGGCACCCCACCCAGCTTTCTGTTTGCGGGCCACAAGCTCCCTATATTTATAACCTCCTGGAGGGATCCATGTGGGCACCACACCCACCTGCCCTGCCTCTTATGGGGACATCACTGCTCTCCCATCCCTCCTGAATGGCTTCCAAATCAGACATCTTTGCTCCGACTCCCCTGGAGTGAGGTCAGAACGAGCTCCAGTATTGTGGTGACACATAGTAGCTCCAGGCTTGGGCTTTTTGCCTCTCTCAAGGGCAGGTTGGCTGGCAGAGAGAGAAAGGGAGAGAGAGGCCCAAACAGATTAGGTCAGGGTCAGTCCAATATCTCCAGAGGAATCAATTTCAACTCGTAAATGGGCCCAAATTTGGCAACAGAGTCAGAGGACATGAGGTGGTCAGGTTTGGTGATCGTTGAACAGAAGGGGTGTGTGGTATCATGGGAAGTGAGTAGAGTTGGAAGAGTGGGGTCAGGGGGAAATGAGTGAGGTCATGGGAAGTGGTAGGGTTAAGGAAGGTGAATGGGGTCATGTGAAAGGAATGGGATTATGGGAAGTGAGTGGGATCATGGGAGGAGAGTAGGGTTAGGGCCAGAGAGGTACAGACTGAAGGGGTAGGGGGCATCTAAAGCACAGGCAGAGATAGCCAGAAGAACTGTGAGGTGCAAGCCTAGGGGTGGGTACTGGTCAAGAAGAAGGTCTGAGGGTCTGATCTGAGATGACGGGAGGCCCTGGATCCAGGGTCACCTGGGTTGCGGGACAAAGGAGAGAGGTTTGGGAGAGGCAGGGTTGAGAAGGGGATGGTGAGGGCAGGACTGGTCTTTGCATTTTGCCCCTCTGTGTCCTTGCAGACTGGCCTCTCATCTGACCATTGGAGCTTTTTATTCCTCCTCCTTTGGTCTTGGTTCTAATGCAGCCACCCCCTTCTTGGACCTGAGAATTGGCAGGTGTTGGAGGCAGAGAGCGACTCCCGGGGCCTCTGCCAGCTGTGCTGGGCCCTGGACATTGAGATTCAGTGCTCGTGGCTCCCCGCAGTTCCTCTGACCTAGTTTCCTTCTGTCTGTTCTGGGCTCCCTCCTCATCTCTTCCTCCCACTCTTCCACTCTCCCCTCCTCTCCCTCCTTCCTTCCCTGCCTTTCCCATATGCTTTTTTTACTAAGAATCCCTGCCTTGCCCTATCTGGAAACCCTTTCTTGTTTATGCTGCTCTCAAGGGCTGTGATATCAATTAGTGCCATGAAGTAGGAGTTTCACCTGGAAAATGGACTCTCAATGTCTGTGACCCACTGCCTGTACTCACGAGCTGTGAGTGGTGAGTCATAAAATTTTCCCACAGCTCACAAGGTGGACCCTGGTTTCCTCATCAGCCTGGCTGGAGTTCCTCGGTTTTGTCCATTCCTCGGTTTCGTCTATTCCTAGAAGTTTTCAGTGTTTGAGGTTGTCCTGGAATCGCCAGACCTTCTGCAAGTGGCGGCACCTGCCCACTGAACCCAAGAACCTTTGTGGGCCAGACAGTGACAGTTGTTTTGCTTCTTGGCCTTCGCTTATAGTGAAATGCAAGGACTGGTCCTTACCCCAGGTCCTAGGGCTCCTGCATGGGGTCGGTTCCTGGGGTTTATGTCATTCTATGTGTTGCTGAAAGCTATGTAGATGGAAACCCTCCTCTCTAGGAAGGACATTCGCCTTCCCAGAGGCCTGGTAGGGGCACAGCTATCGAGGCAAGACAGGACACAGAGTGAAGGGCATGTCTGGGTGCGCTGGCTCAGGAACAACCCCCAGAACACTCTGGCCTTGAAGGGAGCTACAGGGTCTCCTGTGATGGCAACTGAAGCCTATGCTTTCTACTTACTCGGCAACTCCTCGGCAGCCAGTCCAGACCTCAGACCAGACCCCAGACTAGGTCTTGGACCAGGCTGAGTCCAGGACTCAGACCAGACCCTAGGCCAGGCCCCAGGAGAGGCTCCAGGTAGGCCCCAGTGGCAGGGTCTGAAAGCTTAGAGCAGATGATGGGTTTGGTTTCTTCCTGCCGCTCTCAAGGGGCTGCACAGCCGTCAGTGAGATCACCGTGCCAGCAACCACTGTGTTAAGTCAGGGTCACAGTCTTGGCTGAGATGGTGCCTCATAGATTCTGAGAAGCCATGGCCGAGCAGTGGGTTGTTATTGGGGTCTCACATTTGGTGCTGGAGAAGGGAGGGTGGGGCTGATTGTGTGGTGGTGGTAGCAGAGGGTAGCAGGATTTTAGAATGATGTGAGCAGAATCAGAGACTGAATTATTTGCAGTTGTACATGGTGGTAAGCAGGGAAGGGGGTTGGGGCCACATGAGCTCTGCCCCCCAGCAATTATAAAAGCTTCCCCAAGTTTTCTAGTGCCTCCCTTTCCAGTCACCCCAGAATGCACCATCCCCCCACCCAGCTTCTCGTCCTGTTCCAGGCCCAGAGGCTGCTTCCCCGCAGCTTGGAGCTGCAGCACCCTGACTTGGATGGCACCCAGATTTTCTTTACACTCTGTGGTGAATCCCTTCTGGGACACAGATGCGACTTATGGAAGTCCGTGGCTCCCAAGGGGGGTTGGATGTGAGCATGAAATGGGGCTGGTAAAATAAAGAAGTGGGCTTAACTCCTGGTGGGGTACAGGAGTGCCCCCTTGCTCTCAGGTGGGGAAGGCCCTGTGGTTTCACCCCCCGACCCCCAGCTTCTCTTGGGCACCCACCTGGTCTTTGTCTCCCTGGCTGCCAAATGTGTGTGGAGATCTCAGTTCACCACCCCTTCCTGTCCCCCACACCCCAGGAGCATTGGTACTCAGCAGTGAAGCAAGATGGACCTGGGTGCCTGGCTCTGGTTTGGCTCTAGCCCTTAGTAAGCACCTCTGTATACGGCACACCAGGCTAGATTGTGAGAAATCAGATGCGATGTGATGTGAGCAGGAAGCCCCCCCTCCCCCAGCACAGTCATTCCATGGAATCTTACAATAGGAGGATGTGGGGCTGTGGGTATGGGGGTTGAAGGGGTACAGTGGGTGATTTACTAGGCATTTCATTGCATTTCTTTTCAGTGGGTATTTAAATTTGTTTTTTGTTTTTGTTTTGGGCCACACCCGGCAGCGGCAGCACTCGGGTTACTCCTGGCTCTGTGCTCAGAAATCGCACTTGGCAGGCTCAGGGGACCACATGGGATGCTGGGATTCGGGATTCAAACCACCGTCCTTTTGCATTCAAGGCAAGTGCCTTACCTCCATGCTATCTTTCTAGCCCCTTAAATTATTTTTCATTTTTCAAGCAGTTGTTTCCAGCTTCTCTCTTCCTCATCCCTGGCTCCTCTGTCTAGGTCACCGCGAGGTTGCTGGAGCTGGCACTGCTGCACAGGCCCCACCCTCCCTTTCCATGGGTATCAGAGGCAATGGCAGTAGCACATAATTCTGTGACTGGGTGGACGTTGTGGCTCAGAAGACCTAAGAAGTTATTGAGTCTTTTAGCATTGTCCTTTAGAGGATGGGCCGCAGTGGGGTGGTGATGGCACCACCAGGGGGCGCTGCTTAGCACAGGATGCTGCTCCTGCCCACCAAGCTGGTACTCCAGCCTTTGAACGTCTCCAGGCCCTAAAATGTCAGTAGTTTTTATTTTTTATTTTTAGTTATTTTGGGAAGGCTATACCCAACAATGCTCAGGGGTTACTCCTGGTTCTTCACTCACAAATCATTCCTGACAGGCTCAGGAGACCATATGGGATGCTGGAGATCGAACCTGGGCCAGCCACGTGCAAAGTAAATGCCCTCCCTGCTGTGCTGTCACTTCAGAATCTAAAATATTATTAGTTTTTAAAGAACAAGATTAAATAAAGGCCAGTTACAAAGGGGCAGAAGAGAAATTTTGCGGGTCCTCCCATAGGTTCTAAGTTGCTAAAATTCCTTGAGCCAAGGAAATCCCCAAGCGCTAACCTGATGGACAGTATCCCAGCAACAATTTGCTGCATTGAGTCTCTGCCTCCGTGGATTGGCTCCATGCCACTTGGTGCCAGCATGAGCCTCCAGCACCCATGCCTGTCATGGCTCAATGCCACACACATTCGCCTGAGGCCTCAGACTTTCAGGGAACCTTGAGCCTGGGAGGGAAGCTTTTTGGAAGGATTTTTCATTTCTTTTTATGGAATCATCATGAGAAACAGTTAAAATGTTGATGGTCGAGTTTCAGTCAATTATTGTTCCAAAATCCATCCCTTCACCTGACTGAGTTCATTTCTGCCACCAATGTCCTCAGTTTCCCTCCTATTCCACCAACCCCACATCCTGCCTCTTAGGGCACTTTTCTTCTCTCTCCACCCCAATTTGCTTTTAGGCACTGTGGTTTGCAATATTGCTACTGAAGAGGTATCGTGCATATCACTTTACTTTCTTTCAGCACTCAGTTCTTGTCCAAAGTGATCATTTCCAGCTATCATTGTCTATTTTCTCTACCCTAACTGCACTCCCTGCTCTTTGTGGCAAGCTTCCTACCATGGAGTGGGACTCCTGGACCTCATCTCTATTGTCTCTGGATAGTATTACTATACTCTCTCTTTTTTTTATATGCCACAAATGAGTGCACTATTCCGACTCTGTCCCTCTTCCTCTGACTTACATCACTCAGCACAATACTCTCCATATTCATCTAAGTTATAACAAATTTCACGACTTCATTATTCCTAACAGCTGTGTGGTATTCCATTGTGTAGATGTACCACCTTTTCTTTATTCACACATCTGTTCTCAGGCACTTGGGTTGTTTCCAAATTCTGGCTATTGTGAATAGTGCTGCAGTGAACATGGGATGCAGAGGGCTTTTCTGCATTGCACGGTGTTTTGGGGTTCTTAAGGTATATCTTTAGGAGTGGAATTGCTGAATCATATGGAAGCTCAGCTTCTAGTTTTTTGAGGAATGTCCATTACAAAAAGACTGGATCAGCCGACATCCCTACCCACGGTGAAGGAGAGTCCCTTTCTCCCGGCACCACACTGGCTATTCTTGTTCTTTGTGATGTGTATCAGTCTCTGTGGTGTGAGATGGTATCTCATTATTGTTTTTATTTGCATCTCCCTGATGATTAATTTTCATCTCCCTGATGTAGGACATTTTTTATATGTTTTTTAGCTATCTGTATTTCTTCTTTGAGGACTTTTCTGTTCATCTCTTCTCCCCTTTTTTGATGAGGTTGTATTTCTTTTTCTTTTGGGGGGGAGTTTGCACCTGGCAGTGCTCAGGGGTTACTCCTGGCACTATGCTCAGAAATCTATCCTGGCAGGCTCAGGGGACCATATGGGATGCCTGCCTTCCTGAAACCTGGTCTTTTATTAGTAAGACCCAGACCACACCCTAGGGTGGAGAAGGAACACCAAGTAGGAAAGGACCCAGAAACCCAATCACCAGATCACACCCTATAATGGAGTATGAATACTGAGTAGGACCCAGTAATCCAACATCTCCTCCTAATTGACTTTATAGACAAACAAAGTAATTCATATCCATGGTTCTAAGAAAAGGGCAGATGCCTCTAACTAAAAGATAAAGCTAAAGGTTGACAATATTTTGCATAGACACAGTAAAGTTGGAGAAATAGAAAGAAAAACTTTTGGCCTACAAACAGGGTATCCCTACCCATGAAGCATTCTGCCCTATGACTAACTACAGGCTCCAGGCACACTAATTGTTTAACTCCAGTGTCTTTCTTCAGGTTCCAGGAAAGTTTCTCCTCAATCACAGTTTTCACTGTCAGGTTTCAATAGTTGGAGATATTGGTGTTAGCACATATTCTATGTTAAAGTCAGGATGTTCCGATGCATTTCTTGGTTTTATCTCACCAGTATGTGGCAAGGTAGGGAAATATGCCTTCAAAATAAGTCATTGCTGATTTCCAAGCTGTAGTCAGGTTAGTGTATTAGCCCACTCTAGGGCAAGTATATGCCAAGGCAGTTCCATTAATTCCTAGACGAGCTCCAATTTTCCTAGGCTGATTTTCCTTTATGGTCTCCCTGTCATGTCAGGGTTACCCAGGCTTGGCTGATGTAAAGATACAAAGGAAAGTCAATGTGATGAGCCTGAAGGTGGCCTTGGGCCTCTCATCCTCTGCAGGAGTGTTCTAATAGGAGGAGGTTGGTCTTTCACATCCCCCTTCAGGGTTGGGAGAGACTCTAATCTCCAGAACTTTTCTTGATGTTGAGAGTGAAGCCCAGGCTGTGGCCCGTTAGTGCAGATCCAGGGTCCATATTGGTAAAGGGTCTATTCCTGGTGTAAGTGCAGGGAACCATGCTAGATCCACTATTGAAGGGTAATTGGCCAATGTCGAGGCAAATAAAGTCTAATTCAAGTCACTATGGCAAATGGTCATGGTGGAAGGCCCCCGTAGCAAGGAATTACTGAGTTCTCATCCCCAATAGATTGTAACTCCTCTTAGTATATAATATTTTCTGATTTTAATCTGCTCATGCAAAAGAAATGATGCCATGGGGTAGTATTAGGGCCTAAGGGGAAGATAATAATAAACCAAACAATCCCTAACCTTGTTCTATCAAAAGCATAAAATGTCAAGGGTAATATCTATACTATTTTCTAAGAATTCTTACTACCAAATCTAAAGAGAAGGGGGAAAGCTCTAACTACTTAATGAAATACACAATAAAGAATATATATGTTGAAGAGATACACTTAAGAAGTATACAAAGAAGGTATACATATCCCTTAAGTCTTTTGAGATAGCCTAAGGAGAGCATAAATTCCAAATCATAACTTCAGTCTGCAATGTAGTCTTGTGGTGTCTGAAAAAATGGCTCGCAGCGTTCACAGATCAGGAAGTGTCCTAGGTTCGAGGATCTCTCAAAAGCCGAAACCAGTGTGAGCAACAGTCTGTGTCGAGATGGAGTGGTAGAAAGTGACCAACAGGAACACATCAGCAACAGCAGTGTCTGCCTTCTTTAAGGATGACTCCGACTGCAGCAGCAGCCAGAGCGATGACATTGAGCAGGAGACCTTCATGCCGGATGAACCACTGGAGAGGACCATGAGCAATTCACACACTAGTGGTGCTGCTTGGAGAGCAGGGCTGCCCGCAGCAAGTCCAGCTGGGCTGACTTATATTGATCCTTCAAACTTACACTGGAGTGGTACCTTAAATACCAGTGGGACTGCTGTTGCAGCAGTAACAACACCTTCTTCCCAGGAGAAAGTAATGGTCATATACTAGAAGGGATTAATATTACATAGACAGACATTACATATATTACAGATGGACATTAAACAAACAGAGTTGTCCGCCACAATCACACTCACACATAGATGGATAAAAGGATCAATCTATAGGAAAAATTGACCCAGGTAGAATGGGTCAAAATATAAATCTGGCATGTCAGGTGTAAAAATTTTCTAGTTCCTTGGAGTAATTGACGTTGATGGAGGGGAACTTTGCTGAAAAAAAAAAAGGCTTTCATGATTTAGAACATGCATAGGACATTCTTAAAACAATCATATTATTCACATTTAGAATACTAAGTGATATAGTGATGAGCACTTTAAAAAGAGTCTATGGCATTCAGATACTTTATCAAAGGATCTCTGTGGTTAGAGAGACATTAGAAGATACTGATAGTCAAAAAAAGAAGATACAGATAGGGCAGGAGAGATAGCATGGAGGTAGGGCATTTGCCTTGCATGCAGAAGGATGGTGGTTTGAATCCTGGCATCCCATATGGTCCCCTGTGCCTGCCAAAAGTGATTTCTGAGCGCAGAGCCAGGAATAATTCCTGAGCACTGCCGGGTGTGACCCAAAAACAAAAAAAAAAAAAACAAAGAAAAAAGATGCATATAGGTATAATAAAATGGAGAACGAATTATTTCAAGTATTTAAGACATCATGATGAGCACTGTATTAAGAGTAACTGATTGTGAGACGAGGGCATCCAAACTATATTTCCACAGATTACTGTTGCAAAAGCATTAAAAAATTATTATAGGGCCCGGAGAGATAGCACAGCGACGTTTGCCTTGCAAGCAGCCGATCCAGAACCAAAGGTGGTTGGTTTGAATCCCTTTGTCCCATATGGTCCCCCGTGCCTGCCAGGAGCTATTTCTGAGCAGACTGCCAGGAGTGACCCCTGAGCACTGCCGGGTGTGGTCCAAAAACCAAAAAAAAGATTATAAACAGAATAGACTAGAAATTAAGATACTGAAACATTCTAATAATGAGTACTATAGGAATCTGCATCCTGCGGTTTCTCCATTGGTAAAAAAAAAAAACATTAGAACATTATTATAGATGTCTCTAATGAACATTCCTTTAGACATCTGCTAATTTAAACAGTTTTATTCATTGTAGCAGTTGTCTTTGAAGTATAAAAAAGAATGTACAGGGCCCGGAGAGATAGCACAGCGGCATTTGCCTTGCAAGCAGCTGATCTAGGACCTAAGGTGGTTGGTTCGAATCTCGGTGTCCCATATGGTCCCCCGTGCCTGCCAGGAGCTATTTCTGAGCAGACAGCCAGGAGTAACCCCTGAGCACCACCGGGTGTGGCCCAAAAACCAAAAACCAAAAAAAAAAAAAAAAAAAAAAAAAGAATGTACAGACCACTTAAGCTATTTCTGAAACTTCTTCTTCTTCTTCTTCTTTTTTTTTTTTTTTTCGGTTTTTGGGCCACACTCAGTAACGCTCAGGGGTTACTCCTGGCTATGCGCTCAGAAGTCACTTCTGGCTTGGGGGACCATATAGGATGCCGGGGGATCGAACTGCGGTTTGTCCTAGGCTAGCGCTGACAAGGCAGACACCTTACCGCTAGCGCCACCGTGCAGGTCCCTCTGAAACTTTTTGATCATCAAATTTAAGCTAACATTTTCTTGCTGCATTTTTACAATAGGCTATGCAATGACTCTTTTCCACTTCATCATAATGATTCAAAACAGAAAATAAGGGGCCGGTGAATGGCGCTAGAGGTAAGGTGTCTGCCTTGCAAGCGCTAGCCAAGGAAGGACTGTGGTTTGATCCCCCGGTGTCCCATATGGTTCCTCCAAGCCAGGGGCAAATTCTGAGTGCTTAGCCAGGAGTAACCCCTGAGCATTAAACGAGTGTGACCCCCCCAAAAAAACCCAAAAACAGAAAATAAATTGTATTCTTATATTCCATAATGTATTGCGATAAGTCAAGGTTTCCTAAAGGAAAAGTCCACATAAGTCTGTATTTTTTTCATCTTCTTGTCATAGTAGAAGAAGCATTTCAAATGTATTAAGAGCACAGGTGGTACCTTCCAAATTTCTGTCCTATTAAAGGAATCTTGCTGTTTATCACAGTGACTGAAATAAACCCTAATATTGTCTCTCAGTTCTTCTTTAAAAAAACACTTTAAGGCAACCTTGCAACATGAATTTATCTGTAGATGTCAAAGACAAGGAAAATGAGTAAATATCTTCAATATATGAGATTCTTGGTGGCAGATGAGGCATTGAATTATAGATTTAAGTTGGCCTTGGAGAAATGTAACAATAATAGACTCATTAAACTTCTTGTGTCCCTACCAAGCTTGTTTTATGGCTTTTGAGCCAACAAGATGATCACTTTTTTCCTCTATATAATCTATTCTGCATATTAGCTTTGTTCAAGTCCTGATGAAGTCCCTCCATCAAGAATAGCAGTAGTTTATGTGGAACCTGTTGCCTGTCTCCTGCAAAGTGATTATTTACCTTTCCAATGGTCATCTTAGAGTCTTTTCGGTTGATATACCTGTGCTGTCCTGCCCACAAGGCTTTATAATCTCACCAGACTCTTCTGCCATGTTGTCTTTATATCCCTACAGATTTGATTTGTTAATGTCCTCCTTATAATGGGTCTGGTAAACGTAATCAGTCAAAATGGTAATATTATACAGGCATTGTTGTACTGAGTTTATGTATCAAGTGTTTCTTAAATTATGAAGTCAGGTGTGAGCAGGACCAGTTCTGTCATTTACAGAATCAAGATCTGGAACTGGTCATTTCCACTTCTGATAGTCTCTGCCTCATTGTGTGATGTCAGCTTATTGTTCCAGTTACTTGTTGAAGTCACAGTTTGTTTCTCGCTTTCATCCTTTCAAGTAGTCTGTGATGGGTCTAAGGCATGCTTCTCAATTATTTTGTCATGCCCCCCTAGGAAGAATAAAACATTTTTCGCACCCACCCCCGAGCAACTGTAAATAGTATCTTTATTAAAAAAACTTTAACGTGCAAAACAAAAATATATAAAATAATTTGAGCTGATTTTTTAATCAGAGGTGATGTCTGGATTAATGGCTACAATGAGCATGTTTTGCAGTGTGTAGCTTTTCGAAGTCGGTTTTGAAGCAGGACACAGCAACTCTCAGCTCCAGAGATATAAACATGGGGCTTAGCTTGTTATGACAGTGTTTGCTGAGGTCAAACACGCCCTCCTTTACAGAGCCTCACACCCCCCCAGGAGGGCATGCCCCACTATTTGAGAAGCACTGGTCTAAGGGGTGGCTTATAATTGGCTTATTTTAATTTGTATGCTGGTATCTGAGGTTTTTCATTTGTGAAAATTCTGCTTCTGAAAGGCATAGTAGGACCCAGAGTTTCTTGGCAGGGTTGCCATCTGTAGAAACATAAGCATATCTTTTTCCTCAAAAGATGAGATTACCAGCAATCCATTCATTATCAATTTTCACCCAAATAGCTAAATAAAAATTTTTTGCACCTGAGCATCTTCTTTAATGTGTCTTTCTGCAGCTGTTCATGGCTCTCCTTGGGGTAAATTTAAGTTCAGTGAAATAATGTTAAGGTTAAAATGTTCATGGGTGGCATGCCTCTTTTTTCTATATTTAATAGTTGAGGTTTGAGAGTTCTGTGAGCTCTTTCAACTACGGATTGTGCTTGCGGATTATATGGGATACCAGTTATATGTTTGATTTTCCATTCCTCACAAAATGATTGAAAAATTTTACTGGTGCAGGCCTGGCCATTGTCTGTATTTACAGATTGATGGGTGCCCATAACAGAAAAACACTGTAGCATGAAGGTACAAACTGCTTTAGCTCATTCTAAAGTCATTGGGACTCCCTATATAAAATGGGATATGTATACAGCACCACATGAAGATAGGGTTCTTTTAAAAAAAAAAAAGTAAATGTGTGTAATATCCATTTTCCATAATTGATTTACATGTAATCCTTGGGGGTTGGTCCCAGTATATGTGTTCTTTTATTTAAGAGTGTGCAAATGGAACACATACTGACTATTTGTCTGGCTTTCCTCCAGGGAATATGATAGTTGACATGCAAATGACGGACATTTTCTGTAGCACTGCATGTTCTTTTGCAGGTGACTTAGATATTGCCATGGCCAAATGATCAACAGTTTCATTTCCTAGAGCCATCAATCATTGGAAGGCCAGAGTGGGCTCTTATGTGCTTTTATGTGAGTGATAAATATTGGTTCAGAATGCTTTTGCAGAGGGCTTGTAATTGCTGCAGAAAATTTTGAACAATTTGGTTATGAGCATGTAAAGAGGTGATTACTATGGCTGGGAGCAATCATACTATGTAAGCTGAATTGCCTACTCATTGCATGACTCTGAAACATGTGATAGTAATTTAAAGTAGCAAGTTCCACTGTTGAGCAGACTTGTAATTAGTATGCACTGTTGTAGTCAGAGAAGGGCCAGTAATACTGCCTTTTTCTGATGATGACCCTTTGATATAAAACAGTGGGGCATCAGGTATAGGGGAGAACGGATAATAGATGAGGTCACAAAATGTGTCCTCTTAAAGAAATCCCAGGCCTTTCCAGAAGAGTAATGGAAGGAAACGTTTCCTGAAGCATCAGATAGTGCTCATTGAAGGGGCTCACCAAGAGATAATATACATTCTATTTCATTTTCTGGAATCGGTCATACTATTGTTTCAGGATCAAACTTACAAGGAAATTGTTCTGAGCGATGCTTTGATGACAAGAACAGTGATCAATTCCAAATAGTTCACAGATGGGCGAGGTTGCTTGTTGTGTAACTAAATTCATTCTAAAGGCCCCAACAGCTGAACAATAGCACCCATGGGGAAATAAGGGGTTGCAAAAATTAAAAGCCTCACCTCTTCAACTATGAAGCTAGAAATATAGGACTTTTGGAGCCAGTCCATGGAAAAAATCTAATTCCTATTGGGCCTTTTGTGTTAAAGATCTGGGGCTATTTAAATTCGGATTTCCTTCTAAAGTACTAAACAAGTTACTGAGTTCTGCATTTGGAATCCTTCTGGAGGAACGAATCTAATTTATATCACTTATATTACTTACAAGAGTTTTTGAAAATCATTTAGAGCCCTTCGTTTTTCTGACAAATAAACTCTTTGGAAACACACTGAAGTATGCTCCAATATGAAGTCCAAGTATTGAAATGGAGCTAAAGTCTGGATTTTTATTTTTTGGGCCACACATGGTGATGCTCAGGATTTACTCCTGGCTTTGTGCTCAGAAATTGCTCCTGGCTTGGGGTACCATATGGGATGCGGGGGAGGGGAGGAATCGAACCGCAGTCTTTCCCAGGTTAGCGTGTGCAAGGCAAATGCCCTACCATTTGCACTACTGCTCCGGTCCCAAGTCTGCATTTTTTGTAGCTATTGTTAAACCAGCACCCTTCATGCAGCTGATGAAAAATTTATAAACACACTGCAATTCCTTGTGAATCTGAGCTGACAGTAAGATGTCATCCATGTAATGCACCAAATATACCTGGGGAAACTTTTTATGAACTGAATGTAAAACTGCCTCAAAATGTTGACGCATGGTGGATGAATTCTCCATGCCCTGAGGTAAAACCATCCATTGAAATTACTGCATATGGGGCCCTGTTATTAAAAGAAGTAGCTGAAAAGACAAATCTTTTTCTGTCCTTTTTTTTTTTATGTTGCCCCATTCACAATACAGACCAAGCAAGGAGCCTGGGCTGAGGTGTATATGGGGTGCATTTACTGTACCTCCTCTATTTATACAGTCAGTGTAAAGAACACAGCCTGTGGTAAGCATTGGGAGGCCTTATCTTTTCTTTTTTTCTTTTAATTTTTACACACACACACACACACACACACACACACACACACACACACACACACACACACACACATATATATAAAGCCTTCACCAGTGCAACATTCCCATCACCAATATCCCCTCCCCACACTGGCCTGTGTCTTTTTCTGTCTTTTGGATGTATAAAAATATTATAAAAACAGTTAAGTCAAATACTATCAAAGGCCAGTCTCTTGGGTTTTTTTGGGCCACACCCGGTGATGATCAGGGGTTACTGCTGGTTATGCGCTCAGAAATTGCTCCTATCTTGGGGGACCATATGGGACACCGGGGGGATTGCACCATGGTCTATCCTAGACTAGCACGGGCAAGGCCTTACCGAGTGCCACTGCTCCAACCCCGAAGGACAGTCTCTTGGAATGGCTACTGGTGAAGGTAAGCCATTCTGCATTGAAAACATCTGGGAATTTACAGACTTAAATCAGTTAAAAGTCTTCAGCTATCTGATGTCTGATGTATTCTTTTTTTTGGGAGGGGCATACCTGGTGACGCTCAGGGGTTACTCCTGGCTATGCTCTCAGAAATCGCCTGGCTTGGGGGACCATATGGGACACTGGGGGATTGAACTGTGGTCTGTCCTAGGCTTGTGCCAGCAAGGCAGACACCTTTACTGCTCTGTGCCACCGCTCCAGCCCCTATCTGATGTGTTTTTAATAACAAATACTGGTGAATTCCAATTAGAAAAAAGGTTTCAATGTGTCCTAGTCTCAACTGATTGTCAACTAAGTTTCTAAGTGCCTCTAGTTTTGTGTTGTGGATAGGCTACTGGGGAATCCAGATTTGAACCATTCAATGGAAATGGGTTCTGGGTCCTTTAACCCAGTAGCCCCAATTAAAAGGATGAAACCTCTGAATTAACATACCAGGAGGTGTTTTGGTAGGGGATGTGATGTCCTGCTCCCCATTGCTTATGTAAATTATGTTCCCAGAGGTTTAAAGAAACCAGAGCTATGAATAACGACTGTTGATATTCTGGTCCTTTGCACTTCAGATACCTAGCACTCTGGCAAAACGGAATTTGGAGGCAAGACCCCTCCTATCCCTTATAAACTGTTTTGAATTTCTTGTAGGGCCCAATTTTGGGATGAATCTCTTAAAGAAATCACAGATATGTCTGCACTAGAGTCAATTATTCCTTCAAACCTCCTACCCTGAATTTCAAGAGTTAACATTTTCCTCTTTGAGCTTAGAAGTAAATGCTATAAATGCATTATCAGAAGCCTCTGGGTTAGTACTTCTGAAGCCTCCTACCTAGATGTGCTCTGATTTTCCAGGCATAACATAAGGAAGTAATAAAATTAGAGCTGTGTTTTCACCTTTCTTAAAATCCATACTGTGGGTACTGAGACAATAACTATTATTTCCCCTGTGTTGTCTGAATCGAATCTATAATCCCCAGGTGAATTACAATTTCTTTGAGCGTTAAACTGCTTTTTCCTAAAATCATCCCTAAAATCCCTGGAAATATTGATCTAGTTGTGCCAGACCTAATCTTGTAAGGCATTGAGCTGGGATGATAGTTAAATCTTCAGGACAGGGAATATTTAAACTGTAGCTTTCCTAAATGGCAGGCTTTAATGCGCATAAGCTGCAGAGTTCTCTTGGTCTGGGCTGTGAAGCTGAATTATTGATGAAAAGGTTCCCTGATTTTGAGGGGCTAGGGATTGGCCCCTACTCAGTTTTTCGAGACAGGTTGATTACGTCTTGTTCTCAAGGGGGCAGGTCCTTGAGCGGGTACAAAAAGAGGTGACCTGCATTGTTTTTGTAAATGCCCCATATTGCCATACTTTAAGCATCTGACCTGACCTCATGAGATAGGTTTTGGACCTTTTCCCTAGTTTTGGGAGAGGCGACAAGGAACTGAACAACAGCCTCTTGCCCAATGAAATCCCTTCCCACACTTTGGGTAAAGATCTGGTGATTTCCTTGGTCAAAAGCCACTGATCTGATTCTTCAGAGTTTGCATTTGAATAGCAATTGTTGTTAAAAGTGTGGCTGTGGGGAGCAGGGGATAACTGTAAGTTCCTGCATTTCTACAGGCATGTAGAAATCCTGTGACATCTTTTCTCCCTAATTGGGCGTAAAATAGCCTGACAGTATTAATTGGCATTATCAAAGACTAAGGTTTTCATAGGAGTTTTTCGTAGCTCCCTGAATAATCTTTGTATAACAATCCTTGTACTTAGTTTCTGAGTCAGTTTTTTTCCAAAGCCTTCACAGCAAGTTCCCTGACAAGTTTCAAAACAGCACGGGGTAGTCTTGCCTGCTTGTTTACTCCCCTTCTCCTATCAGCATCTCACAAGACAACATGACTCCTGCAGCCATCCTTCCAGAGTGATCTAAGCTTATTAATTTTACTCTTAAAGTTTTTAGGGAACAAATTTTCCACTGTAAATATTGAGAAGCGCTCAAATAGGTCTTTGCTACAGTATTGAAGTCTGGCTGGGTCCAGCACCCACCATCACTCCAGGTATCAAGGAATTCAACACAAAATGGAGAAAGAGGACCATACTCTGAGCAAGCTTTCTTAAATCAACCGAGGTAAACCAAATTTAAACCCTCATAGGTTGAATTTGATTGTTTTCCTGATGGGGAGAATTTATTTCTGATTCTGTGTTAGTACCAATTTCCCCCAGAACTGCCCATTGTGGGGGTGTGGTGAAGAGGGGATGAGAATCCTACAGATCCGCTTTCTGATTGGGCCATTTTAATATTATTTAATTTGCTTTGTAAGCCAGTATCATCAAGTGAAACAACTAGAGGCTCTACTGCCCTACTGCCAGCAAGGGGCGGCAGAACACCAATCTCAGAGTTTGGGTTTGACCACAGATGCCTTTCTAATTTTTGGCTTTACGGGCCCGTTCAGAAGCATTAGAAAGTGCTTCAGGGTGCTAAGGGGCCGGGACCCACGCATGCCGGGCCCGGGGCGGGGATCGAACCGTGGGTGCTGGGCCCGCTGCCCCTGGTGTGGCTGGCGCTGGCGGCGGGCTACCTGCTGGGTCTGCTGCTGCAGCTCGTGCCGCCCCACCAGCTCCCCGGCCTCGCGCTCTTCCAGGACCTGATCCGCTATGGCAAGACCAAAACTCTGGGGCCCGAGCGTCCGGCCGTCTGCCTGGCCTTTGATGTCCCCAAGAGGTATTTTTCTCACTTCTATATTATCTCAGTGCTGTGGAAAAGCCAGTGTCCTCAAGCAAAACCCAAGCCATTGTCACCACTTTGAACCAAATAGACATAAGCTTAAAAACCCAGAATGGGGGCCTGGAGAGATAGCACAGCGGCGTTTGCCTTGCAAGCAGCATATCCAGGACCAAAGGTGGTTGGTTTGAATCCCGGTGTCCCATATGGTCCCCCGTGCCTGCCAGGAGCTATTTCTGAGCAGACAGCCAGGAGTAACCCCTGAGCACCGCTGGGTGTGTCCCCAAAACCAAAACAAACAAACAAACAAACAAACAAAAAACCCAGAACGGTGAAATCCACTTAAGAAGCCATGAGATTAACATCTCACAAATCTAGTTGGCAGAGTTCCTGTTACAGGTCCCTGTTCAGGCTTCATTTGTAAGAAAAATCTCAGGCTTCAAAATTAGGACCTGGAGAGATGCAGGTCTGGAATCAAATGTTGATGCAGGAAATAATCTACACAGCGAAAGGGTGCAAGAACAGGTTCAGGAAATCCAACACTCAAGCCAGGATCCCCAACATACAAGCCAGCTCCTGAGAAGAAAAGCAGCTTAGTGGAGGAAGACCAAAGAATGAGCCCCTACCTTCCTGAAATCCGGGTTTTTATTAGCAGATCACACCCCAGGGTGGAGAAGAAACACCAAATAGAAATGGGACCCATAGTCCAGTCATCAGATCACAGCCTAGGGTGGAGTAGGAATAGGGTGGAGTAGGGTAGCACCCAGTAATCTAACAGGGAAGGAGAATCCTTGAACTGGCAATCCCACTGCCCTCAGTTCTTGAGGCTTCCACCCTTACATGCAGTCTATGCTTCTCCTAGGTAAGACTTTGTAGGACCTGGGTGGCACCAGGTAGCCAAGGTTCTCAAATAGTCCTAGGAGGACCTTTCAGTGCTGCCCAGACCTAACCTGTCCCTTGGGCAGACTTCCTGAACATTGCCACACCTGTGGGAAGCTGGGCACCTAAGCAGCCACACTTTACTCTATTGTCCCATTGGGTGGGAGCAGGTGCCCCACTCAGACCCAGGGACAGTAGAAGAGGCTCCCCCATCTGCTTTAGAGTCTCAGTTTCTCACCTCTGCAGTGCAGCCACTGACACACCCCCGATACTTGTAATGGAGGCAGACCCCAGACTCTAGCAGGTGCCAGTGTCAGGGGCCAGTGGGCGAAGGGAGCCAGATGAGTGTCCAAGGAGGGGCAGGAGCTGCCTTTCATTTCCTGCTTCATGGCCTCGCTTCTCTCTGGTGAGGTTCAGTGAGGACAGGCACTGAATCCCGGAAAGATGACCTTCCCTGCAGGCCACAGCCCCCAACCCCAACCTCCATTCCTACCCTGAAATTCAGCTGCACATGCTGGGCTGTCTCCGTCTGTTTAGCAGAATAGCTAGCCATGGGGCTCTGGAGTGATCTGGTGGGGCTTCCATGCATCTGGGTCTGTGGGGTAAAGGGAACTCTTGCCTGCTACCCTGGGAAGCTCCTCGCCAGCACCTGGGGGAAGGGGCATTTGCAGGGACCATCATCAATGACGTGCCAGCATGCACCCCCCAAGGATTCGAGACCCTCCCAGCTGATATCAGTGCAGCTTCCATGTGTGCCTGGGAGCCAACCTCAGGCCAGCTCCAATTCCAGACGCCTCCAGAAGCCACATCCTGTGGACCTTGCTTGGGCTCTGAGTCTGAGGACAATTCCTTGCTAGTCCACTGTGGGGAGAGGCCCCAGCTCTGTGTCCTTTCCCTTTCATTTCTCACGCACCCAGGCTAGCTCCCTTCTCACTAGAGAGCAGCTTCCTACACGCAGCCCTTTTTGGGGAGACCGGGGTTGCGTCTCTTCATCCCTGCTGGCCTAAAAATGTTGGAAGGGTCATTTCCCAAGGTGCCAAGGTTTCTACTTCTTTGTGCCTCTATTTGAACACTTGACTCTTGCCTTGCGAGACATCCACTGCTTGTGCCTGAGATTCCTGTTCCTGGACCCGTGCGGGATTTCTTTATCTTCTCTTTCCCAGTTTCCAAAGAACACAGCTGGGTGTGGGTAATTGTGTTTGTCCTTTTTTTTTTGGGGGGGGGGGGGACACAGCTGGCAGTGCTAGGTGTTGCCCCTGGCTCTGTGCAGGTGCTGCTTTGAGGACCATATGGGATGCCAGGAATAAGATCAGGGTTGACCTGTGCAAGGAAAGCCCCTCTCTGCTATGCCATCGCCCTGGCCCCTTGTGCATTTATCCTGTCTCATGCTTAGGTGTGCCGGTCTGGTGCTGGTGTTCCACATTGACTTTCAGACCCCTCTCCATTTCTTTCTTTCTCCCTTTTCCCTTGTTCTGCTCCATTTTCTTCTTTCTCCTCTCTTCTAGTCTGAAGATGCCACAGCCCCAAAATTCATCTCTGCGCTTTGGGGTTTTCCATTCTGTTCATTCTCATACTCATGGCTCCTTTCTCACTCTGAGCTGGCATGAGTCATTCTCTCTCTTGCCCCATCTCAGATTCTGATGTGGTCGTTTGCTCTTTCCTCGCAGTGCCATCTCTCCATCATCTTGCCGGCTCCCCCGTCCATCTGTGCTCTTCCCTTCCTGGGCTAGGGCTGGCCTACAAAGAAACTCCTAGATGGGCCTGATGCTGTGGCCACACTCAGACTGGTTCTGCCCTGCCCTGAGTATCTGCCCCAGATTAGCCACATCCAGCTAGGTTGCCCACAGCTCAGGGCAGACCAGATGCTCAGGCCTGGATACTGCAATACAGGACAGTTCACAGGGCCTGAGAACTTGGTCTTGCAGACATGCAGACCTGGCCGCAGAGGGTCAGCTCATGCCAGGTCGCCCACCCTGTGGCTGGACTCTCCTGGAGCCTGGAGTCAAGCAGTTGCAGTTTCCAAGGGTGAAGCTGCCAGGCTCTCACTGAAGGGCACGGGCTGCAGGCGCTGGCAGGCGCGCCATCTAGTGGCTGTGAGCGGGAGGGTATGGGTCTGTGCCCACAGGAGAGAGGGAAGGGGCCACTGGGAGCAGGGTGCTTGGGCACGGCTCAGTGTGGGCACCAAGGCACATCAGTGACGGGGAGAGACCCCTGTGTGCTCGCCGAGGGGAGGGGGTTCAGGGCTAGTCAGTCATGATGTGTTCCTGGCACAGAGGCCCAGCTTGTGTGTGTGTGGGGGGGGGCAGCACCTGGCCAGGAAGAGCTGACCCTTGGAATCTGGTGGTCTTGAGGTCTCTATCCGACCCTCCTTCTCGTCTGTCATTATTTCTTTTTTTTTTGTTTTGTTTTTTTGGGTTACACCCGGCGGTGCTCAGGGGTTACTCCTGGCTGTCTGCTCAGAAATAGCTCCTGGCAGGCACGGGGGACCATATGGGACACCGGGATTCGAACCAACCACCTTTGGTCCTGGATCGGCTGCTTGCAAGGCAAACGCCGCTGTGCTATCTCTCCGGGCCCATGTCATTATTTCTGTTTCCTGCCATGTCTTGCTCTCACTTCCTAATATGTCTCAGTTCTCTATCATCTCAGCCCTTTCTCTATTGCCTATTTCTCTCCTCCACCTTCCCTGCTGCCTGTCTGTGTTGTTTGTCTGTCTGTCCTCAGCCACTTGTTCTCCATCTCCCCTTTTCCTCCCTGTCTGCATGCCCATGATTCTTTCTGCCTGTCTGAAGATACAGATCTCTACCTGTGCCTGTCATTTCTCAGGTGTCATTGCCTGTGCCCTGTCCCTGTGTGTCTGTGCCTGTGTCCCTCTGTCCCTGTGTCCCTTCAACTTGTCTCTGTGCCTACATCCTTCGTCCTCCCACAACCCCGAGTCTCAGCTCATGGCCGCTCTCCCCCCAGGATGCCCAGTGATGCTGCTGTACAAGGCGGACATGCAGAGCCCTTATGAGGAGACTAGTCTAGCGGAGCTGGTGGCAGCACCTGCTGCTGGCAGGAGGGCGTGAACTTCAGTCACAACACAACCCTCAGGAAGCATGTCGAAGAAAGGCCGTGCTGGCAAGGGCGAGAAGCCCGACATGGAGACGGACCCGGTGCAGATGGCCAACGAGGAGCTGCGGGCCAGGCTCACCAGCATCCAGATCGAGTTCCAGCAGGAGAAGAGCAAGGTGGGCCACGGTGCTGGCCGGGCCAGGGATGGGGGTTGGGGTCCTCGACTGAGTCTGCCTGTCCCCTGCTCACTTGCTTAGTGCAGGTGTAACATTGAGGGGCTTTCTGTGGAGGGCCTTGGCTCCTGCCCTGGCCACCATGCCTGGGCTCAGCTATGGGCTTGATAGCAGGTGTGACTGGGGCCTGGCCGTGGAGCAGCTCTCCGGTTCTCCTAGACTAGGGGCCAGGGAGAGTCGGTGCCAGGGCCTTGGATAGAGCCTTGGCCATGATGCTACTCCCACAGTGCACACAAGGTCTGCGGGGCATGCAGGGTGCACCTTGAATAAGCAGTTTCCCGCTGACTGACAGCAAATTGAACCCCCCTGGGGGAGTTCTCACTGGCTGGTGTGAGTGGCACAGAGACCCCTTCCCTCCAGCCATGGGGACACTCTGTGTTACCAGCTCTGCCCACAGCTGGGCCCATGGATGTGCTGAGAGCTGGGGGCAGTCTGCTGAGTACCTACAACCAGGCAGGCAGTACCTGGCCCTGGGCAAGAGTGGAGGCAGCCCCAGGGCACAGACACTTGGCCCTTGGCATGCGCGTCTGGGACCTGAGGGAGAAGCTTTCGTGGTACAGTGGTGGAGGGCGTGAGTGTTGGTTCAGATTCCTGGTGACGTGGCTATGCCCCTTGGTCACTCAAGCCTGTGCTTGCCCCCTCCACCAACCACCCTCGTGGCCCACCGCAGCAAGGGCAGGGCCCACCATCTCCCTAGATTCCAGGGCTTCCATATTATCCGAAAGCAAATGCCCAGCCAGCATTCTTGCGGAATATGGGCCCGGAGCCTCACTTGCGAGGAAGGGCTGGATCAGGCTCTTGACACTGGGCACAAATCCCAAGTCACTGTGAGTGCATGCCAGGGCACAGCAGCCTGACTTCCCCAGAAGCCTTGTGCCAGGCCAGGCTTCTTGAGGCCCTTGGGCAGCACAGCCCCCAGGCAGGTGCCTCCGTGGCTGAGGCCGGGAGATGCCAATGTATGTGTGTGCCGCAGGTGGGGAAGCTGCGCGAGCGGCTGCAGGAGGCCAAGCTGGAGCGCGAGCAGGAGCAGCGGCGCCACACGGCCTTCCTGTCGGAGCTGCGTGCCAAGCTGCACGAGGAGAAGACGAGAGAGCTGCAGGCTCTGCGTGAGGCCCTCATCCGGCAGCATGAGGCCGAGGCGGCCCGGGCGGCCAAGATTAAGGAGGGCGAGCTGCAGCGGCTGCAGGCCACGCTGGCCGGGCTGCGGGACGGCGCAGCCGACAAGGTCAAGACGGCGCTGCTGGCCGAGGCACGCGATGAGGCACGCCGGGCCTTCGACGGCGAGCGCCTGAGGCTGCAGCAGGAGATCCTGGAACTCAAGGCGGCACGCCGGCAGGCCGAAGAGGCGCTGGGACACTGCATGCAGGCCGACAAGGCCAAGGCGGCCGACCTGCGCGCCGCCTACCAGGCACACCAGGACGAGGTGCACCGCATCAAGCGCGAGTGTGAGCGCGACATCCGCAGGCTGGTGTGTACCGTCCTCCCCCCACAACCCACACGGGACTTCAGGCACCCGCAATCCTCCTCCCCAGAGCGCGTGGCTCAGTGCGCCCTCTAAAATGCACCCTCGCACCCTCTCCTGCGTGCAAGCATTCTTGCACTCCCACCTGAGTGTACCCTCACACCCTCTCCTGAGCACATGCCTTTGTGCACATACCCTTGCTGGTGCCCCTCTGTTGGAGAAGGTGGAGTCTGAGCTGGCTGGCTGACAGGACACTCCATGGGACCCAGTACAGCATGCTGTGGGCTCAGGACAGAGCCAGGGCCATGCCATGGAGCACTCAGGACTGCAGATGGGAAGTCCCCTAAGAAATTATCAGCCCCCAGCACTCCCCGCTGCCCCCCCATTCATTTTCCAGGCTCTACCCAGTGGTGGGCTGAGCTTTTGCTTGTGGGGGACTCTCTGCCCTGAGTCCCAGCCCCACCTAGGCTCCTACTGCATTGACACCCATATGTTGGTCCCTGCTAGCCTGACTCTCCACCCGCTTGCCCGGGCACCAGTGAGGCCCCGGGGTCCTGCGCCTACGGGACTGGCTGCTTCTCTCTCTCCTCGTTTCAGATGGATGAGATCAAAGGGAAGGACCGTGTGATCCTGGCCTTGGAGAAGGAGCTGGGTGTGCAGACGGGCCAGACCCAGAAGCTGCAGCTTCAGAAAGAGGCCTTAGATGAGCAGCTGGTCCAGGTCAAGGAGGCCGAGCGGCACCACAGCAGCCCCAAGAGAGAGCTCCCGCCTGGCATAGGGGACATGGCTGAGCTCATGGGCGCCCCGGTGAGGGTCATTCAGGCTGGCCTTCCGCTCGCCCTCCTGCCTGCCTGCCTCCCTCCGGTTGGCCTGCCCCTCTTCCTGCCCTAAGTTTGGACAGTGGGGTAGCATGTTAAGAGCAAGTGGAACCAGGATAGGTTTATTCCTTTGTCCATCCAGTCACTTATTCCGAGGGGGTGTGTGTCCGTCCATGCGGTCATTCATTCCGAGGGGGTGTGTGTCCATCCACGAGGTCATTCATTTTGAGAACGCGGCTACTCGTCCTTCGGGTGCACGTGTTCATCCACACAGTGACTCATTCTGAGGCTGCGGATGTTGATCTGTGTGGTCACTCATCCTGAGGATTGCACTTGACTTTGGGGAACCCTGTCACGTGACCCGTGTGCCCCCGAAGGTTGCTCTCGCCTTCTGTGCTCGCTGCATTTTCAGAAACTCCTGGGGTTCTGGGGGGCCCAGAACCTGTTCGAGATGCACCTGCCCCCGGGGGCTCCATTCCAGGATCAGCACATGGATGAGCGCGACGCTCGGCGATTCCAGCTGAAGATAGCGGAGCTGAACTCGGTGATCCGGAAGCTGGAGGACAGGAACACCCTGCTGGCTGATGAGAGGAATGAGCTGGTGAGTGGGTCCTGCACTGGGCTGCGGTGTCCCAGAGATGGCAGGGTTGTGGCCCTGTGTGGGACCAGAAATGGGTGGCCTTGACCTGCAGCAGGAACCAGAAGTGGATGCTGAGCCCTGCCTCTTTTATTGTTTTTCCTGGTTTAAAAATACTCGCTCATATGCTCTCCTCGGGCATCTGTTGCATCCTTGGTTGAGGCAATTTATCTGGAGATAAAGTCGGAGAAGCTCATTGGCAAGTGTAGTGAGGATATTAGCAGAGCTGGGTCACAGTGGCTGAAACCAACCCCAGATTCCAAGGGTCCAGAGCTTCCAGGGGCCTACACAGTAATGGCCAGCTGTCATGAGGAAGGATTTTATGGAAGTGTCAGGAATTTGATTCACAAGAAATCAAATGACAGAATCAGATCATGGAACCAACATGGGGCATGACTGGGGCTGGGCTGGAGTAAGAGCAAAATGGGGAGGCACTTGCTTTGCATGCAGCTAACCAGGGGTCCATCTCCAGCATCCTATATGGCAGGGATCTCAAACTTGTGGCCCTCGGGCCCTTTGCGGCCCTCCATACAACATTTTGTGGCCCTGCCCTAGAGGAAATTTTTGTTTTAGTTGTTTGGGTCACACCCCCAATGTTCAAGGCTTACTACTGACTTTGCACTCAAGGATCACCCCGACTTTGTCTCCTGCGACCCCCAGGTAAATTGAGTTTGAGACCCCTGCATATGGTAACCCATGTATCACCAGGAATGATTCCTGAGTGCAGAGCCAGAAGTAAACCCTGAGCACCACCAGGTGTGACCCAAACCCACTGCCCCAAACAAGCTCCAAAAAATGCATGGCTGCCTTTCTGGGCTTCTTGATCCATTTCCAGTGGTAGGATTTTTGGAGAACTTCTGTTGCTTTGCTGCTCAGTTTATTGTCCTTTGCATGAAAGTTTACAGGGCGCTGATTTTTAAAAGGTTGAACCTTAACTTCTGGCTACAAATGTGAACTCGCTGGGAGAGATAATGGTTTCTTGCATAGGCTTCGATTTTCTGAGTAAACAGCTAAACCCAATTTTACAGAGCAATGTCCTAGCAGTGCCTTGCAATATTTCTGCCTGCAATATTTCTGAATTTCATTAGGAAAATCAGTATTCCTACATAATCGCTGAAGCGTGTTGTCTCAGAGGACCACTATTGTGTTTCCTCTTCACCATCCCCACAGTACCCAAATCAGTCCCATTTCTGCTCATATTTTTTTTTTTTTGGTTTTTTGGTTTTTGGGCCACACCTGGCGGTGCTCAGGGGTTACTCCTGGCTGTCTGCTCAGAAATAGCTCCTGGCAGGCACGGGGGACCATATGGGACACCGGGATTCGAACCAACCACCTTTGGTCCTGGATCGGCTGCTTGCAAGGCAAACACCGCTGTGCTATCTCTCCGGGCCCTCTGCTCATATATTTAAGGGCCTCATTTCACAGAGCCTCTGTTCAGAACAGGCATCAAATCACATGTTTCTATTCTTCACTTCAGTGTTTAGCAGCAAGAAATAAAAACAAGGGCCCGGAGAGATAGCACACAGCCAGGAGTAACCCCTGAGCACCGCCGGGTGTGGCCCAAAAACCAAAAAAAAAAAAAAAAAGAAATAAAAACAAGGGGGTTGAAGCCATAGCACAGTGGTAGGGTATTTGCCTTGCACTTGGCTGACCCAGAACTGACCCAGGTTTGAGTCCCGGCATCCCATATGGTCCCCTGTGACTGCCAGGAGCAATTTCTGAGTGCAGAGCCAGGAGTAACCTCTGAGTACCACCAATTGTGGCCCCAAAACCAAAAAATTTTTTTTAATAAGAAAGGCCCTTGGGGGTGTGAGGGATAGCACAGGATAGCACAAAAGCTTTTTACAATTTTATGAAAGAGTTTGCCTAATACAATCCCAGCAACCCCAGGAATATTTCCAGGGGAAACGAGACAGCATGTTTGGCCGGTGGCATTGGGAAGCTGTTAGGAATGAGGTCACAGTGTGGTCCTGTGCTTGGGCAGTTTAGTGGAGCCAGTGCCACTTTCCCTGAGTGCTGTCTCTCTAGCTTCCTCACTAACTTTATTCCTGGTTCTGCTCCCCACATGCACGAAGCTCCCCCATCTTTCTAAGATTTACCTGACCCCACTCTGCCCTAGTGTGGGCGTCTGGCCCATGCCCTGCCACGTTTGGGGACTGTCCTAGACTCCTCGCACCAGAGCTCCCTCCTAGACCCTCTCACAAGGACTTTTCTCTGGAGCTTCTTCCCTGAAGCAGGACGTAGGGCTTCAGGCACATTTGGGGGCTGCATCTGCCCTTTCTCAGTGGGCCTTTGGGTTTACTTGTTCCTTCCAGTGACTCTCCTACAGTTTGTGCTTTACTTTGGCCTGCAAAATGAGGGGGGCCCTTCTGGTGTGGGGGTGGTGAGGTTCAATAGGAGAGATTGGCAGGCAGGTCTTTCCAGTCTGGACCTGTAGAGAGATCTTGGGGGTGTTGGGGTGACTGGCCAGAAGGTCCGCGAGCCAGCTTCTCGTTGTCTCTCAGTTTGTGAGGGGGACAATACCTCTGTCCAATAATTGCCCAGAGAGGGAAACTGAGGCCACATCTCTCGGGGTTGGGCCGAGAGACCGAGTGTGGTGTGAAGTATGGTGTGAAGGCATAACATGGGCATCTCCCATCCTCATGTTCCTTAACCTGGCTCTATGCCCTCTTCTCTGTTTCCTGGCTTGAAAACATCTAACAGTCAGAGCAATGGATTGTTCTAGAAGGCGCATGTGACCCCAAGCCTCCAGCTCCTCAACCTTCAGGGTCTGTTGGGTAGACATTCTGGGCCTAGCACGTGCATGTCTATGCCCCTGCCCAGACCCTGGCAAGGAGGAGGTGTTCCTTGGGGGGACTCTCCACATCTGAGGAGAGAGCAGAGGCACAAGGAGCCTGAGGTGTATGTGTATGTATGTGTGTGTGTGTTTGTGTGTGTGTGTGTGTGTGTGTGTGTGTGTGTGTGTGTGTGCTGTGATGTGTGGGTTCGGCCTGGGGCTTCATGCACCTCAGCCCAAGGGAAAAGGGACCTGTGATGGACTGGCTCCACAGCCGTGGTGTCTGTCTGTCCCCGTGCGAGCAAAGCTGAGACACAGGGGCACCGGACAGGCTCCCACGCGGCCTCTGGCTGGTCCCTGCCCTGCAGCTGAAACGCTCGAGGGAGACCGAGGTGCAGTTGAAGCCGCTGGTGGAGAAGAACAAGCGGATGAACAAAAAGAACGAGGACTTGCTGCAGAGCATCCAGAGGATGGAGGAGAAGATCAAGAACCTCACGCGTGACAACGTGGAGATGGTGAGACCGCTGATCACCCTGATTCCGGGAGTGCATTGGGTCCTGTCTAAGGGGCTCTGGTTCCTGGCTAGAGGGGACTCTGTTGGCCCAGGATAGAGCAGAGCAGGGCCACCATGGGCTGTGGCCAGGGTGCAGGGTGCGGTACTGGGGTGCAGGTACTGGGGTGGGGTGATGGAGGTGTAAATGAGTGTGGGTGTAATTGTGCTCAGGGTTACAGGGTGTGGCTGTGAGTTGTAATTGTGCTCAGGGTGTGAGGAAAGCATGTCTTCCTCATCATCAGCCCCCACCCCCGGCTTTCCAGGCTACATTGGGGCATCAGCTCCCTGTCCCAGGGCCACTCAGCCCTTCCCTCAGCAGGGGCTCTAGCCGGGGGGGGGGGGGGGGGCGTTGCCTAGTTGGGTGCTGGTGCACAGTCACCCAGGCCTGCAGTGTGGGGGTCAGGGGCCCCTCTCAGCTCCCTGCCCCATCTTCCTGCCCTGTGCCCTCCCTCGTGCCCGTGCGAGTGGTGACCCCATCCTGGTCTGGCCCAGAAAGAGAAGCTGTCTGCTCAGGCGTCGATGAAGCGCCACGCATCCCTGACCGACCTGAGCCTGACACGCGACGAGCAAGAGATCGAGTTTCTGCGGTTGCAGGTGCTGGAGCAGCAGCACCTCATTGATGACCTCTCACTGGTGAGAGCCCCACAGGGCTGGGGGCCTGGGGTCCCCCATTGGGTCCCAAGGATGTGACCCTTCAGTCAGGCCAGGTGGAAAGGATGCACTTGACCTGGATCTGTTTCCATGGCGACGCTGCCGTCTCATCCCAGGGGCTTCCCAGGGTTTCAGAGCCTCCTCTTGGCCCTGGAGCCTGCCAGGGCCTTATGCCATGGTCGCCATGGCTGGAATGAGCAGGTGGAGTCAGGTCAGAACTGGAGGCCCTACTGAGATTGGGGTAGTGTCCAAGGGTCCGGGTACTTCAGGCCCTTCCTGAAGAGGTGGGTGAGTGTGGGGTATATCCTGGGGTCCTTCCAGAGAGTCCCACAGTCTCCCTAGAAAGGGGTACTTGGGCATCTGCAGAGTGAACTACAGGCCCTGTGAGCTCCATGGTCATGAGGGAAAGATGGGTCCAGGGAGGGTGTCTCTGTGGTTAGCAGGTGGGCGAAGTTCCAGGAAAGGCTTTGAGCTCAGGTTCCTGCTAGTCCTTTCTCTTCTTTTCCTTCTCTCTCTCCCTCCCTCCCTCCTTCCTTGCTTGCTTTCTTCCTTACTACTTTCTCTCCTCTCTCTTCCCTCCTTTTCATCCCTCTCTCCTTTCCTTCCTTCCTTCCTTCCTTCCTTCCTTCCTTCCTTCCTTCCTTCCTTCCTTCCTTCCTTCCTTCCTTCCTTCCTTCCTTCCTCCCTTCCTCCGTTCTTCCCTCCCTCCCTCCCTCCCTCCTTCCCTTCCTTCCTTCCTTCCTTCCTTCCTTCCTTCCTTCCTTCCTTCCTTCCTTCCTTCCTTCCTTCCTTCCTTCCTTCCTTCCTTCCTTCCTTCCTTCCTCCCTTCCTCTGTTCTTCCCTCCCTCCCTCCCTCCCTCCCTCCCTCCCTCCCTCCCTCCCTCCTTCCTTCCTTCCTTCCTCCCACCCACTCACAGTCCATCCATATTTCTCTTCCTCCTTGTATCTTCCAGCCCACTTCCATCCTGCTTCTCCATCCTCCCCTTCATCCCGCCCCCCAAACCCAGGCCTTCTCATCCCTTCCTTCTGTTCCATGGAGAAGTGTGTTGGGGTGGGTGGGGGCAGGTGGCTCAGGACCACTTTGCTGTCTCTTCCCTTCCAGGATCGGGAGCGACTGCTGCGTTCCAGGAGACTTCGGGGGAAAGGCCTGAAGCCCCCCAAGGTGAGACTGGGCAGGCTGATGGCTGGGGCTGGTCAGGGGTGAGGTGCGGGTTTGCACTGTTCCCAGAAGGGTCCAGCTGGACCCACTGTGAGTCCACCTCACAGGTGCTGGCCCTGGGACGAAGGGTCCCAACCAACCTGCCCTGTCACCCTCTTCTCAGAAGGCAAATTGTGCAATGCCCCTGGTGGAGCTTCTCCCTTCAGAGAACACAGAAAGTGCCTCTTCCCCTGACAGTGGGCCCCTAACCTGTGCTGCTCTAGGCTCCATCCCCCACCCTGTACTTCACTTTGGAGAGCACTGAGGAAGGAGAAGTATGATCCTAATGATCTGGGGGAAACAGGGGAGGCCACTGGGGCCTGCAGGCAGACGTACCCCAAATGCACACTCTCCCCAAACAGGGCTCCGCTGAGCCCCAGGAACATCCTGGTCTGTTCTGGAGGGTGCGGTTTGGGAGAGGCGGTGCCTTGTGTGGCCAAGAAAGCTGAAATGGGCCCCTCAGATGCCTGCAGGGACTCAGTGGTCAGTAAAGGCAGGCAAAGAAAGGGGATGGGGTGGCATGGGGGGGCACTTAGCAGGCCTGGTCTGGTGCCACCACAACAAAGACTAAAGAAGTAAGTCAAAGGAGTTTCCTAGTGGGCAGAGCCCTGGGCAGGGCTGGGCTCAGGATCAGTGGGGGCCTGGCTTCTGGGCACAAAGTGGGTCCTTGTACCCCAGAACTGGTTCTTTCTAGAGAGAGAACCTCTCCTCCCCTGCCTCCCCTTTCCTCCCTGTCTTTCCCCTCAATTCTTGTCTCCTCCCTCTCCCCTTCCACCTCCTCCTTCCCCTCCCCTGCACTCACTCTCCTCTTCTCTCCCTTCCTCTGTCCTCTCCTTTCTCCTCCCTTCCCTGCCCTCCTCCCTCCTTACCCCCTTTCTCTTCTCCTCTCCCCTTTCCTTCCTAACCTTCGTTTCCTCTCCCCTCTTCATCCCGCTCCTAGTTCTTCACCTCCTCTCTATGATGGGAGAGCAGCCTGTAGTTCATTAGGATCTGACTCACATCCCAGCCTGGCTCCTGGACTGGCCCAAGGGCTCTTCTCTGAACTGGCTCGAATGATGGCAGCCTTGGGGGCCCAGAAGGGCAGCAGAACATGTTTGTCTCCTTCCTGGTGTCAGGAGACCAAGACTGGGGCAGCAGATTTGGTTCTGTGGAGTGGAGATGTCGTCTGGGTTTGGCTGCTTCTGTCCGTAGACATTTGCTTCCTCTTTGTGTTGTCCTTGGCCTTTTAGAGTGACTTTAGCATCTGACCAAGTGCCGAGAGGTCTCCCTTCTTAGTGCAAACTGGCCATGGGCCCCACTGATGGTTTCCATCTAGGGAAGGTCACCGGGATGCTGACCCCTGGCACTAGGCTTCTTGCAGGGCCATTGCCACTAACTGCCAGCCGTGGGGCTGGGGCCAGTGAAACACACCAAGGAAGGTTTCCAAGTCCACACTCTGGCTTGTGAGTCTGGCTCGTGCTGGAAGTTGGGACCTGGTGTGCTCTGGCCTCCAGCAGCCCCGCCTGCCTCCCAGTTGCTAGTGCTGCTCCCTTGGGCGCCCTGCAGTTATCCTGGGACCCAGCACTGAGCTGATGTTGGCAACAGGGTGCCACGGGAATCTTGGGGCCCAACAAGAGAGCCCCAGAGAATCAACCAGCAAGGAAGCCGCCCTCAGTGACGAACACGGCCCTGGAAACAAGCTCCCGGACATTAGAGGCAGCATTGTAGCTGCATTCCGGTCCCTCTTAAGGCAGGGGTGCCTGCCTTCCAGAGGCAGGAAGCCGGGAAACAGAAGCCCTGGGGAGTCAGAAAAGGAGGCATGTGGGTAGGAGTTAATGCCTCCTGGAGTACCTAGGACCCAGGACATGCCGGTCACCCGGCACGAGACTTCTGGCTGACCCACAGTAGGGTGCCAGGCTGTGCTCATGGAATATATCCTGTTCGTGCTCTATTTCTCCTTCTTCCTCTGCCTCTGCGCACTGGTGTGCCTGTACTTTTCAGGCTGCCAGGAGATGACCTACAAGCATGAAGGTAAGTGCCGGTTGCTGTGTCCCTAGTGGCTCAGGCACGGGGCAGAGGGGCGGCAGGGGACAAGGAGCCCAGTCTGAATGACATCCATCCGGCAGGGTGTGCGGCTGTATGCAGAGATGGCTCTGCGCAAAGAAGCACAGTACAAGGATGGGGCACTGTGCCTGGGCCTATCGCAAGTCTGTCCACCCAGGCTTCGCTTTCCTTGTGTCTGGTTGAGCCGGGCCTCTGGGCAGAGGGAGTGGCTATCTCTGGGACAACACATCTGGGGTTTCAGAAGGGATGATCACTGTGGAGCCAAGCACCCCCAGAATGGCCCTTCCATGCAAATCGCACAGCTCCGTCAAAGGGGATGTTTCCCTGAGGTGTGGTCTGAACGGCTTTCCTCCCTGCACTCTGGCCAGCTGCCAGCCACCTGCCTTGCAGCAAACAGACTGGTCCCTTGAGCCCAGCAATTAGCGCTGTTTATGGGGGTGGGCGGTGCTCCAGACACTGCCTGGAAAGTGAGGAGCAGTGAGGGCCTGAAGGGGTCCCTGAGTGGCACCACCAGTATCCTCGCAGGATGGCTGTGTGAGTCTGGGGTCCCTGACTTCTGGTAGGTGTCTCACCTGGAGGGGAGTTCTGAGTGTCTGGTTGTCTCTAGGTCTGTGTGGAGAAGCAAGCCCAAGACCCAAGGCTCTCACCTCTATGCCAGTCAGACTATCTTGGGGGGGTAGCACACCTGAAGGACATGTGGAGGACAGAGGGACCCGCAGGACAGGGGCTTAATTGGGTCCTTGGACCCTGAGCTGACTGAACAGCTAGTTTGATCCTCCCTTATGCCCTGCTCCCCCCTGAAGAACCAATATTCCTGTCCTCCTGGGTTTTTTTTGTTCCTTAGTGGGGCCAGTAGTTACCACCAGCCACATCAGTTTCCCATCAGGTCTGGTGAGAATGTAGAGGCTGAAGGTGGCGATCCTCAAGTTCTTGACTTTGGGGTCAGTCAGGGCCCCCTTCTGATGCACATGCATTGGAGCAGAGGCAGAAAGGCATCCGACTTTGGAGGGGCAGATTCTGGGTACAATGTGGGCAGGCTGCTGGGAGAGGCAGAAAGGCAGAGAGGTGGGATGGGGCCTGGTCAAAGACAGGGTGGGCTTTTTGGTGATTGGTGGGATGAGGCATGGCCACAGACTAGGGAGGCGTGGCGACAGATGGGATGGAGCGTGGTCAGTGCAGGATGGACATGACCATGGTAGGTGGGTGCGGCTCCAGGTAGAGGGGCGGGCTGAGGTGAGAGGAGGGGATTTGGAGAAATTCAAGTGTCTAAAGCCATGCATGTCAGTTCTGGGGTTGTTGATGCCTACAGCCCCCATAGGTGGCTCCCAATGCCAGGAACCTGGCCTGTATTTGGCCATGTATCTGGCCACCCCTGGCACAGCCCACAGAGGGACTGACCCAGAGAGGGAGCTGAGCTAAGAGCAGGCTGAATGATTGAATGAATGAGTAAATGAGGGAACAGACAGAGCTGCAGCGCCCCAGGGTGGCAGACAGGTGGGTACAGCGCACCACAGATGCACCTGCTAGTGTATCTGCCTCAGGGATGCATGAGGCTAAGTGGGATGGCTTTATCTCTGTCAGAGGAAGATGGGGAAGGGTCTGATGGCAGGTGCCTGAATTTCCTCCAGAGGTATTTGTGGTCTTAAGTCATGTACAGCCTTGGCCCCGGCTAATCTCAGTGCTGTGCTGCTGGCCTAAGCCCGAGCATCTCCACATTGGCCTGTTGTTTTCTTTTTTGTTTATATTTGGGCCACACCTGGCAGTGCTCAGGGGTTACTCCTGGCTCTGTGCTCAGTGATCATTACAGGTGGTGCTTTGGGAATAGTACGGGATACTGGAGATCAAACCTGGGTTGGCCACCTGGAAGGCAAATGCCCTCTCCACTGTGCTGTCACTCCAGCCCCAACCAATAGAGTCCTCCTTACCAGTTTTGTACCTTTTTTCAATGGAAAGCGAAAAGTTACACAGCAGTTATCTCTTAGGGGACATGGGTCCAACATGGCCTCTTGCTTACCCACGGGGTGAGAGCCCTGGGCATGCCTGCCCCTGCCCCCTCATGAGACCCCCCTTTCCTAGTACAAAGAGTCTATGTGGATTGTCTCCATCTCCCTCCCCTTAGCGCAGACAACAGGCTGCATGTTGGATGCCACTGAGCCCTCTCATGCCAGACACAGTGCCTACCTCTCCTCGCGGTGCCCAGATGAGGTGGGGGCACCTGTCCCCTTCCATCGAAAGGCGGCTATACCAGTGGGGCTGAGTGACTTGCAACAAATCTGGAGCTCAGGGCTCCAATGCTATGTACAAGCCGCTTCTCTGCTGTCTCTACAACACCCCAGGGGGTCCCCAGGAGCCTGGGATCTCCATTGGCACAAGAGCTGGGAGGGGGCTCAATACGCCTGACCTGCCCCACTCTCCCTGCTTTTTACAGAAGCATGTTGTGGAGACATTTTTTGGATTTGACGAGGAGTCAGTGGATTCGGAGACCTTGTCAGAGACCTCGTGCACAACTGACAGGACGGATCGCGCCCCGATCACCCCCGAGGAGGACGTGGATGATGTGAGCTTTCTGCATGTAGAGCCTGCTCTGAGTGCCACACACGTGGTCCAGGAAACCTGGCATCCTCCTAGGCCAGGCAACATCACAGATGGGGTGACTGCCCTCAGCAGTAGTTCTAGCTCTCCTTTATGCGCCCACGACTGCATCCATGGACACTGCACATGCACACATACATGTCATGGAACACACAGATAAATGGCAAGCTGCACACATCCATGTGAACATGCACATCATGTGTTTACAGAATCTGCTGGCAGTCAGGACTTTGCCCTGGATCTGCTTCCTCTCTCTCCCTGTGGGAGAAGCCAGACTACACTGAGAAGGGGAAAATGAGTCAGAGCCGCTGGTTCCGGCCCATCCCCTCCCCCGCTGCCCTGGGGTCACCGCCCACCCAGCTGTTGCTTCTGCCCCCAGCAGTGCCCTAGATGCAGCATCGCTGTCACAGGGGGAGTCTGGGACGGGCAGTTCTGGATGCAGGAGGAGGGGACAACCACTTCTTCCCTTGGGAGGCCACTCTGGGCGTGGGGTTCTGGCCTCATGTGCCCTTTTGGTGGGGCCTTGGGGGTCTGCGTGCTCCAGGCTCCCAGGTCTTTCTGAGCAATGAGCTGGTCCCAATGGTGTTGTCAGAGCTGGGCATGGCCCAGTCTCCATAGCCAGCCATGGTGTTCCCTCTGTCCTGTCCCATTGTCCCTCTGTCCTTCCCCATCCCTCTGTCACCCCCTCCACGGTGCCACTGTCCTTCCCCACCCATCTGTTCCCCCACTGCCCACCTGTCTGTCTCCTCTGTCCAGGCCCCCAGCAGGGAAGAGGCGGACCTGCGCTTTTGCCAGCTGACCCGGGAGTACCAGGCACTGCAGCGGGCATATGCCCTCCTGCAGGAGCAGGTCGGCGGCACACTAGATGCCGAGAGGGAGGCCCGGGTGAGTGGCTGTTCCCCATGCCCCCCAAGGAGGCCTGTGAAGCTGGGGGTATTGGAATGGCCCTCCTTTCTCCTTCTGGAGAGCCCCTGAATGTCCGGGCACCTCCATTGTCAGATGCAAGACCCACATCCCCCTGCCCGGGCACCTTACCATCCACTCTCCCACGTCTTCCATCTCCGCAGGCCCGGGAGCAGCTGCAGGCTGACCTGCTGAGGTGTCAGGCCAAGATTGAGGACTTGGAGAAGCTTCTGATGGAGAAAGGGCAGGTGAGTGGACATGAGAGTGGCCCCTGGGCCCTGTGTGTCTGTCTATGGTGGGGGGGTATGGCCAAGCCGGGCCCGCAAACAGGACATCTGAGGCCATGCCAACATGGGTGGCAGGATGGTGTGCCTGCAGCAGATGAGCCGATGCCCTGCCCATCCCTCCAGTAGGCAGGCGCTACCCCTGTACGGTCATGGGCCCTTTAGTGCCCACCCAGAGCATGGGGGCATTTACTTTGCTCTGGCACAGTCTCTCAGCCCTATCTCGATTCTGGCTTGAGCTAGATAGCACGATCATGGTTGGGGCACTGGGACCTGGAGATAGGGGGTGACAAGGGAAGGACATTTAAGAGGCTCCATGCAGGATTCTAGAAGCAGACTCGGAGATGTGCGGCGACAGGTGGGTGCTGACCCCTGTACCTCGGTTGTATGGCCTTGGGCCTCCACTTTCTCCTCCAGATGAACCTGGAGCCTGTGTAATGTTCACATTTGTGTGCATGTGTTTGGGTGTGTGTCTGCACACATGTGTATTGTATGTATGTTGTGGGGGCCCACACATTTGTTGCAGACATGCACATGTTTGCCAGTGTGCATATCTGTGCATGTGTGTACATGTGGGGGGCTTTACTGCCCTAGGCCTGGGTCCAGATGAGACTCTTTTATCCCCTCCCTTGCCTCTTCCAGGCAACTCTCACCAATTACAGCCTGCCTGACCCAGCCTCTGAGGTGCTCTCTCCCATGATGCCAAGACTGGTGGGCAGGCAGGTCCTTGATGCCTGCTGCTAGGGCAGCCAGTGTGGCACAGGGCCCAGGCCACCCCTTCAGCAAGGGCTCCCTAACCTGTGCCCTGTGCTCAGCTCAGTACTGGATGTACTTGGGGGTGTTTCGGGGACAGTAGTTTTACCCACAGTCCAGAGCAGAGGTGTCAGGGCAGAGCCGACAGTGGGTTTCCTGGTGCCCCTGAGTGGATGCCAGCTAGTGGTCACATCTGTCCTCCCTATGACACACTACTGGCCACTGGAGCCCAGACATCCTATGCCCGGGGGTCACCCTGAGCCATTACACACGGGACACAGTCTGCACCCCTCTGTTCTCACCCAGGCCCTCGTCTCATGCATGGCAGTACATATGTGGCAGCCACAGTTTGGGAGATGAAAACACGGGCCCAGGGCAAAGCAAGGGAGGGAGGCAGTTCATGCGAGCTCCTGCCTTTCCTGAGCACAGCTTGAGCTAAGCTCCTGTGGGCCAGAGCAGGGCTGGGCAGGGCTGGGTGTGCCAGTGTGTGGAGGGCCAAGAGGAGGGTGTGTGGATGGGAGCCCGTCTCCTCTGAGGTCCAAGGTGGAACAGGGCATGGGGAGGTCATCTGGCCGCTGCCCTGTCCTGGATGGTGACTGTCAGCCACCACAAGGGTGAGTCCAACTAGACTTCTCCTTAGGACTCAAAATGGGTGGAAGAAAAGCAGCTGCTCATCAGAACAAACCAAGACTTGCTGGAAAAGGTATGAAACTGCTTGTCCCGCTAGAAGGCCTACCCACCCATGGGACTCACCACCCCACAGCACCCGTGTGGCCTAGCCATGCCCCCAGGCTCCTGCGTGACCTAGACACCCACCCTGCCCTCAGGATTGTGTGTGACCTACACACACGCCCCACTCCCATGTCCCACATGACCTGGGTACCTGCCCCTCAGCATCACAAGGCCCAGAAAGGCGGGCTTGCAGAGACCGTCAGCTCCTGGTCTCACCAAGAGTCTCCAGGTAGCACAGGGCCACCTCCCTGCAGGGAACACATGGGTCTCTCAGTGGGCAGCAGTTGGTGCCTGGACCCTAACCTTGTGTGGGCAAAACTCCTCTGGGTATTCTGCTCTGCTCCTGGAACTTTTTGGAGCTGCCTCGGGGAGCCCGTGGGGGAAGGTATATGGTCCTGACTTTGGCTCCTTTTCTGGGACCCCCAGAATGGGCTTTTGTTTCTTTTCTGATGTCTCAGAAGGTGTCCCAAACCCTGAGGCAGTCTCTGCCCAGCACCTGCATCCTGCTTCTGCTGTGGGGTGGGCTCCTGCTCAGATGTAGCTTTCAGGAACATTCCAGAATGTTGAAGTGGCTGGGCCTGGCAATGAGAGCACTTGTGGCTTTGCGGTTACCTATCAGAAGCCCGTGACAACCTGTCTGCCACCTCTGGTGATACGTAGGGACAGAAACTTGCCCTGTGAACTGGGCTTGTCTCCAAAGGGACGCCAATGGGCCCTGGACTTCTTTCCACCTTGCCTTGCCCTGTGCCTTGGTTTCCCCACCCTTTTAGTGTGCTGACCTTCAGGTATTAATTTCTGCTCTAGATCTATAGGCTGGAACTGGAAGAGAACCAGCTCAAGAACGAAATGCAAGATGCCAAGGATCAGAACGAGCTGTTAGAGTTCAGAGTGCTAGAGCTGGAAGTAAGAGACTCTCTCTGTTGTAAACTCTCAAACGGAGCAGACATTCTCTTTGAGCCCAAACTGAAATTCATGTAACACTCCCGAGGTTTGCAAGCATGTGTAAAGGGGGCGTTGTTAGAGATGTTTTCTTCCTTCCTTGCTCCTTCCTTCTCTCCTTCCTCACTTCCTTACTTCATTCTTTCCTTCTTCCCTCCTTCCTCCTTCCCTTCTTTCCTTTCTTCCTTACTCCTTCCCTTCTTTCCTCCCTCCTTCCTTCTTTCCTTCCTCCTTTCCTTCCTTCCATGCTTTCTTCCTTCTTTCCCTTCCTTCCTTCTTTCCTTCCTTCCTTCTTTCCTTCCTTCCATTTCCTCTTCCTTCCTTCTTTCCCTCCTTCCTTTTTCAAATCTGTATGTTCAGAATAATAATTTCACTGCCTTAATCTGTTCTGGAGAGAATGCTCATTGGTCTTTGGACGTGTACCAGAGCTAATATATTTATTGCCTACAGCTTGTTTTGCACTTAATAAAATAATTTGTTTTTGCAATATTTTGCCTTTTTGATTTGTGTTCATTTCCATAACTACTTCTTTCCTGCATGCATAGTTACTTGGGCCGCCCTCAGCAGCCCAGCAGGAGCTCAGCCCAGCTCCCTACACGCCTTTTTATCCAACTTTGCATGCTATGAAGCCCAGTTTTAAAAAAAGCAGGGCCGGGTTCCAAGGCTGACCTAGAGATACTTTACTGCTAATTTGGCCCCATTTTCTATTGGCACAGGTAAACCCCCAGGTAAGTAGAGACAGGGTCAAAGGTGGGGAAAGAACCCGTTGTGTGACCCCCAAATCTTTTCTCAGCTGGTGTTTGACCAGGCATTCCAGTAGCTCAGGACTAGGCAACTCGCACTGTCACACAGCCATCCCCCATGGGAGGACGATGGGTGAAGCCTAGAAGCCATGCCCAAACCTTCGGCGACTCTTACCAATGCAGAGTTGGATCCAGCCCGAGGATGCTGCTTAGTAACCTTGCCCCAGTGGCTTTCTGTATTGCTTTGCTACCATGTTCCTCCATAACCTGTTTTTGTTGTGGTTGTTGGTTTATTTTCATTTTTAAATCATCTGCATTTTATTCAGTTCTTTTTAGTTTAGCAAGGTCATTTTAGTTTTTGTTTTCTTTTTAAAGCGATACTTAGAAAAGTGTGAGAGGCAAGAAAGAACGGAGATGTGTCTAAGAGTGAAAGCAGGCAGCAAAGTAAAGAGAAACAGGCGAGAATCGTGTTCCAGAGAGAATGTGGGCTTGAAGAGTGGCCTGGGGTCCGAGGCATCTCAAACACCCAGGCGGGGACCGGCTGACCTCTGTGCCCCTGGTGAACACTATGCCCGAGGGGACCACTGGGAACAGAAGCCCTCAAGCCACCGGGGTTCTTTTCTGACTGCCTTAGCCCCCCCCCCCATTCACGGCTAAACTCATCCTTCTGTCTCGCCCTTGGTCGTGTAGATGGGACCAGGCCTGCTCATCTCAGATACCAGCCTGGAGTGGAACTGAGACTTCCCAGGCTGAGCCTGGAATTCCACGGCCCTGGGAAGCACCGGGCCAGTGAGGAACTTTCCCAGCTCTGCAGCCATGCCTTCCCCAATGCTCTCCGTCAGCTTTGCCCATTGGGCTGGAATTTTCTTGGTGTCTTTGTCCTCCTTTGGCCCTCAGAAGTCAGTTTTCCACCTTATTCCTGTAGACGCAGTGCAGATAGAAAGAGAGTGCAGGCCTGACCCCTGGGCCGAAACCCTACCTGCCTCAGTCCCTCCTCTAGGGCTCCTCAGGACATGCTTCTCAGCCCAGGAGGGCCCAGAGGAAGGTGAAACAGCTGACTCAGACCTGCAGCTGCCAACGGGCCAGAAGGCCCGGCCTGGCCTGGCCTCACTCTACCTGCCCGGCCTGCTCTAGGCTCAGAATGGTTCTGATAGCATATAGGTGGCATGGGGGACTTTGACTCTGGGGGCTCTGCATCAGGCTAGGGCCTGCTCCTGCCCCAAACACCGCTCTTGGGGGGCCGAGGGTCTGCCAGACATGGAAGGATGGACTCAGAGGCATCTTGGGGTCTCACATAAGTAGACACATGTACATATTCGTACCCCATACTCATACACCCCCAAGTCATACCCCCACACTCACACACATACTAATATGTGTACACACATATTACTAATACACACCCCATACTCACACACTCACTCCATCCCCTACTCACACATGTTCCCCTGTTTTCACATTCCCTGACAATAACACACAGCCATGAATGCTCATACACACACACCCCAAGCTCTTACTTGCATATTCATACACTCACATATATATGCTCCTACACATGGACCCACACACATGCACTCAAATGCATATATATAGATATATATATATGTTCACACAGACACAGCGCACTCACACATGCTCACCTACACTCACACATACACATATGAACACAGACACAACCACCTGCAGCACACAACCCTGCACAGTCATGCCCACACCCTCACACACAACAGATTCTGACTCCCCTGCTGGGCCCTGAACAGGCCCTGCTGTTGGCCCCGGCAGTGTGCCTGCACTAAGAGCTACCAGGACCACCACCCTGTGGGGCAGTTCAGGGACATGTGTGTGTGCCGGCACAGGCTGAGACCCTTGTCCCAGCTGGGGACACTGCCACAGGCTGTTGTAACCCTTCCTTTCTAGTGGCTCGGTCAGATGCCAGGACTGGGCTGCGTCTGCACCCTGGAGAACCTGTGGGAGGACAGACGGGGCCCACAGGGCATGGTTGGAGCTTGTGTCTGAACCCCGTCTTTTCCCCAGGAGAGAGAGAGAAGGTCGCCCGCCTTTAACCTACACCTTGGCACCTTCCCTGAGAACAGCAGTGCGCTCCAGCTCTTCTGCCACCACGAAGGAGTGAAGGTAGCGCGGTGGGGGCGGCCCGGTGCCGGGAGGAAGGAGAACACCAGCTGCCCATCCCCCACTTGGTTGGTCAAACCAACGCCATCTTGCTTTGGTTTGCTTCGTTGGTTTTGGCGTGGGCCACACCCAGCGATGCTCGGAGCTGACTCCTGGCTTTGTGCTCAGGACTCACATCTGGCAGGACTCGGAGGACCCAGTGGGGTCTGAGGTGGGATCAGGGCCAGGCAGCCAGTCACCTTTCCCAATGCACCATCTCTCGGACTGTCGAGCAGATGTAAAATCCCCCCAGCTGGCCACCTCCAGGGAACCTGATTCTCGTCTCTAGTGAGACCCACGCAACAGTACTCACATCCAGATGTGTGACTGACCACTCCTGCCACAAGCCTTCTTACACCTGCTCATCTCTAGCCTACCTGGGGAAGGGCACTAGGCACTGGATTTCTCTGTGGGGTTTTCCTGTGGGGTTTTGACGGGAGGGGTGGGGCCCACCCAGTTCCAGAACCTACTAGAAAGCAGCGTTGGTGCTGCCGGAACTCAGCAGTTAGGTAGCAACATTGCATTCCCTCGCTTGACACCAGCACCTGAGGGTAACCCTGGGGTTGGGGAGCAGGCTGCAGGGGGCCCCCAATAGGGGCGAAGCTCTGGATGTGAACTGGAGGGCCTTGGGCACACACAAACATGACCGTCGACCGTCTTTTCCAGGATGTGAATATTTCTGAACTCATGAAGAAGTTGGATATCCTGGGTGATAACGGGGTAACTATGAGTGTTGGTTGGCCTCTCTGTGTTTGTGTCTGGGCTTGGACCCAGGCACGCTGTCTGCTCTATGATTTATCTTCTTTTGTGTCCACTGACCTTTGTAATGTCAGGCTTTTGTGTGGCTCTGTTCCGGGGAAAGGGAGGGGCAGGGGTTCCAAAGTTAAGACATCCTGGGGCCGGAATCATGGCACAGCAGGTAGGGCTTTTGCCTTAGACTTGGCCAACCCGGGTTTGATCCTCAGCATCTCATGTGGTTCCTCGACACCGCCAGGTGTGATTCTTGAGTGCAGAGCCCCGAGCACCACGTGGGTGTGGCCCTAAATCAAAAACAAGAAAACAAAGTTAGGGTGGCATTCTGAGTGAGTTTTAGGGGGATGGGTGGGGCGGGGAGGAGAACCTTAGTCCAAAAATCCCCAGGGGGACTCACTGAGGAATTCTGAGATCCAAATGCACTCTTACCTCCATTCCTAGAGTGGCTAGAACCAAAAGGCTCCATGTCACCCAAGCTGGGAGGAGGGGACCCCCTTCTCCACATCACATCTACCTGGACCCCGTGGGACATGCCCTGCCGTGTTTCTGTTGTAGAATTTGAGGAACGAAGAACAGGTGGTCATTATCCAGGCCGGGACCGTGCTGGGCCTGTGTGAAAAGGTAGAGCGGCCGAGGCCTCTATGTCCATCCCGTGTCTAAGCTCCCGGCTCCATACACGATACTGTACATCGGGGTGTTTCATTCCATGGGGTAGCATGTGTGCCCCCACCCATCTGCGTGTGCATGTGGTGCATGTGCCTGCTGTCTCCTGTCCCCATGTGGTGGCATCACACATGCACTTGGGCACGGAGCTCTGGGCATCAGCAGCAGTGCTGTGGGGGCCTCACACTCCCTGTGAGGTTGGAATATTCAATGTTACCTGCCACTGCAGTCAGGACACTCCTTCCTGTCCCCACACTGTTCCACACGAATGGTGTGGAAACAGCGTATGTCCGCCCCCCAGGCCATGCACATGGCACATGTGTGTTCACTTTTGCATTCCATGTCTCCATGCTCCTTGTGGGGAGAGAGCAGGAACATCTCAAGTCTTGGAGATTGTCAACAAGATTCCCAGAAAGGGCTGTACCCCTTTTCCCCAGTCCCTTATTTCCTGCTTTTCCAGGCAGGTTCCCACATCCCTGCATGCTTGCTCAGGCTCTCCAGGGTAGCAGAAGGGACCCCCATTGTCAGGCCACTGGTATGCTCCATCAGGCCGCCTCTCCCACCCGTGACATCACCTGCTGCTCCACTGCTGTCTTTCTGTCCATCCATCGAGGCCTGTCCGTTTCTCCCAGTGGCTTGTGTTTGAATTCCCTCACCTGCCCATCATGCATCTGCTCTAGGCTCTCCTGTTATGTGTCCCCACGTGCTGCTCTGGGAGGGACCCCAAGCTCCTTTCCCGGGCGTGGGCTCTGGGTTAGCTTCGCTTAGCTGGCAGGATGCCCCTTGCTGTAACAAAACACCTCATCTATCCAGTTTCACCTGCCCGGGCAACGTGAGTCAAACTACCAGGTGCTGTTCATAAGGTGTGGGTGGTCCTCAGTGATTCTTTTCAGAATGTCCGAAGGGCAAACGCCTTTTTCGTTCCTTCCAGCCGCTCACTGATCTGTGTTAGCAGTCACAGAGGCGGGGACACTTTTCCATGCTGAGCCTGCACCCCAGGGGCTGGGGGGATGGATTGATGGGGGATGGAAGGATGGGGTGCTTTGCAGTGGAACCCCTGGCAGACCCTTCAGGCAGACCCTCATGCTCGTTCACCAAAGGGTGGCAAACCTGCTCTCACCCCATGCTTCAGAGTACCAAGAAGTACTTGTGAGCCAGCCTGTCATCCACATCCAGTCACTTATTCATTCAGTCATTCAGTCATTCAGCAGTCATTCATTCATTCTTTCTTTCATTTAGTCAGTCACTCATTTATTCATTCTTTTATTCAGTCAGTCACCCATTCATTGATTCAGTCAGTCAGTTAGTCACTCAGTCATTCATTCATTTAGTCAGTTAGCCAGTCACTCATTCATTCATTCATTCATTTATTCAGGCATTCATTCATTCAGTCAGTCACTTATCCACTCAATCACTTATTTGTTCAGTCATTCACTAGCTCACTTCTCTAGTCACTAACTCACTCATTCATTCACTCATTCATTCACTCACTCACTTACCAAGATAGCACCAGCCATGTGAAACCCTCTCCCTCCAGGCCTCTCTCTTGAGGCCCCTGAGCTGCAGCAGAGGGAGTGATGGCCTGGCTTCTCCAGGGGCGGTGCCAGGACCCTGACCTGGGCAGAAACTTGGGCAGAATCCTGCATTGCTGCCAACCCCACAGCCCAGTCTACTTCTGTGGATGTGGGCAGTGCCAGCAGGTAGAAATGGGGTGACGCTTGGGGCATAGGAGTGGCTGGGAGGTGGGGTGAAGTCAGTCTGTGGCACCAGAAGCTGGAGCAGGAACCTTGTGTGCTCTGACCCCTGAGTTTGGCCCCTGCATCAGCGACTGCCCTGCAGGCCCCCCAGCTCTCTCCATGCAGCTAGGCTTGAGATTGCAGAGTGGCCGTGGGTCCCAAGTACCTTTGGGGAGACCCCAGTACAAAGAAAAGCCAAAAATACTGGGTGGTATAAACCCTGTTCTATTTATTATTTATTTATTTATTTATTTATTTATTTATTTATTTATTTATTTATTTTTTGGTTTGTGGGTCACACCCGGCAGCGCTCAGGGGCTACTCCTGGCTCTATGCTCAGAAATCACTCCCGGCAGGCTCAGGACCATATGGGATGCTGGGGTTCAAACCATCGTCCTTCTGCATGTAAGGCAAATGCCCTATCACTGTGCTCTCTCTCTCTCTCTGGACCCCCCATTTTATTTTATCTTATGGCATCTTGTGTTAGAACTTTAAGGAGTTTGTCCTTCCTCCCTCCTTCCTTTCTTCCCTCCCTCCTTCCCTCCTTCCTTCTCTTCCTTCCCTCCTCCCTCCCTCCCTCCTTCCTGCCTTCTCTCACTTCCTTCCTTTCTTCCCTCCTCCCTCCCTCTCTCCTCCCTCCTTCCCTCCCTCCCTTTCCTTCCTTCTTCCTTCCTTCCTTCCTTCTTTCCTTCCTTCCCTCCTCCCTCCCTCCTTCCTTCCTTCCTTCTCTCACTTCCGTCCTTTCTTCCCTCCTCCCTCCCTCTCTCTTCCCTCCTTCCCTCCCTCTCCTTCCTTCCTTCCTTCCTTCCTTCCTTCCTTCCTTCCTTCCTTCCTTCCTTCCTTCCTTCCTTCCTTCCTTCCTTCCTTCCTTCCTCCCTCCCTCCCTCCCTTCCTCCCTCCCTCCCTCCCTTCCTTCCTTCCTTCCTTCCCTCCCTCCCTCTCTCCCCCCCTCCCTCCCTGGTACCCAGGCCATCACTCCATTGCTCTCCCTGGGTTTACCCTAAACTCTCACTTCCTGGTCCTTCTCTCTTAACTTCCCACTTGCTTCTGCTGCTGGCACAGAGAGGGACCCACTTTGTGGCCCCCTGAGTTTGATGTGGGGTGCCCTGGGCTGGGGCTTATGTTCAGTTCTGATTTCCTGTGGCCCCAACCTCCATCCCCTACCATCCTGTGCTCAGATACCTTCTTCCAGCAAGGCCCTGTGCCCTGGGTCAGGATCTCCTGTGGCCCTGGCTGTGGGGCTGGTGGGCAGAGACACAGATGTAGCCTTGTGCCAGATGAGTTCTGAGACAGGCATGCAGGTAACTGGGGGAATCAGACATGGAAGGCGTCCTGGAGGAGGTAAGAGCAGAGGCGCTGAGTGCTAGTAGTCAAGGCTGGCACTGGGCTGGCTGAAGCACAGCAAATACAAAGGCCCAGGGGTGGGAGAGTCACTGCTGCCCATTGGAGTGGCTGCCTTGGCGCAGGGCTCAGGGCTTTGAGAGAGCACAGGAAACTGAGCTCTGGAAGGTGTGGCGATTCATGGCACTGCATGGGTGGGGCCCCAGCAAGGGGTTGGGACTCACAGAGCCAGGGGGGGCTCCTGGAGAGTCACACATCCAAGGGCTAAGGGACATGTGGAGCCCCTTAACACCTCACAGGGGCCTCCCAGCAAGGTACACTTTCTTCCATCTCCTGGCATCATCTGTACCCCAATACCTCCCTGGGTTCCCAGATCTGCAACTCCCTCCGCCTCTGGGGGAACCCAAGAAGCAGCCCCACCTGCCACTCAACACTCAACACTGTGAGGTACCGTGCTGTGGCTGTGCTCCCCCCTCCTGTCTGTGGCCTGACCCTTTGAGTTCACCTGTCAGAGGATAAATTAACCTTCTCTGGGTGCCCTTACAGCGAAGAGCAGCGCCCTCCGCTGGCCGCCATGGTGCAGCACCCCACACTGTTCACGTGTTCCCCTCCCCGCCTGTGCACATGTGTGCACACCAGAGGTCTGTGGGTGCCTCTCTCAGCCCCACCCCTGCCCCAACTGTCTTCCAGTGGCTGAAGCAGATAGAGGGGACAGAGGCTGCGCTGACCCAGAAGATGCTGGACCTGGAGAAGGAGAAGGTGGGACCCCCTCCACCTCTCACACCCCCAGGACAGTCTTTCCCTCCGTCCTCCCAATTTGCTCCTTCTCTGAGGAACCCCAAAGGCTGGATTGGTCCATTCATTCCCCGGCTCTGCTCGGGGACCCTGTGGGATGGGTGATGATCTGGCGGGGACCCCAGAGGGAGATGCAGGAGAAGCAGGTTGTGGCAGGGGACACGGCAAAGGGGTCTTCTCCGGCCTTGGGTTTCCCCCAGTGGAAGCTTCTTTGCACTGACTTTTCTCCGACACAGTGGGATCCCAAAGCCTCGTGGGGTCTTGGGACAGACAGCTGAGAGCTGCAGTTGGTCTGGGCTGGCGCTGGCCACATCTAGGCCCCCAAAAGAGGTGGATGTGGCCCTGCGGGGGGATTCGGAATCCCGCAGGGAGGAGGGCTTTGCACAACAGCTGGATTTGGGGTCCAGCCTGTTTTTTCTGAGCATCCCTGAGGGCATAGAGAGATGAAAGAAGCGTGTGGGATCCTGAAGCAGCATCACTGTGGAGTGACTTTAGGGGCTGCCCCAGGCTCGGCTATGACCTCTCTGACCTTGGTGTCACCCTCTGTAAGGCCCAGAAGCCTGCCCTTGCTGCCTGCAAGGGAAAGAGATTTATCCCCTGGGAGATCTAGGCCTGCTAGAGTGGGAGGCAGGCTAAGCCGGGGTGGGGGAACGAACCAGGAGGTGAGAGTAAGAGGCCCGGGACCTCCAGGACTCTTGGTACCTGTGCCCTGCTCCCCAATTGGACACAGAGTTGGGGGATTCCTTCATATTCCTTCATAATCATCAGGTAGTGAAGAAGGTGTGTGGACAGCATCAGGATGGGCTTGACCAAGGCAGGTGGACCTGGGACTCTCCTGGTGGTGTGTGTGTGTGTGTGTGTGTGTGTGTGTGTGTGTGTGTGTGTGTGTGTGTGTGTGTGTGTGTGTGTGTGCAGGGACAGCAGGGCAGATCCTCATCCTGTTCCTCTTAGTGCCCCCAACTCCGCCACAGTGCCCCTCTGTCACAGAGGGGAGCAGGGACAGACTGGCCTGAGGGGTGGCTCAGGTCCCTTACTATGGCCCCTCCTATGCAGGACCTATTCAGCAGGCAGAAGGGCTACCTGGAAGAGGAGTTGGACTACAGGAAGCAGGCCCTGGACCAGGCCTACCTGGTAGGCTTGTGGGCTTGCAGGGAGAACTTGCCTTGTCCTCATGTGGACTTGGGGGCGGGTAGTGCTGGGTGGGTGGGTGGATGGGTAGATGAGGCCAGTTCCACCTCCTCTTGCCTGGTTCCCTCTCTGCCTGGCATCAGGTCATATCTACTTTGTCTGGCCATGGATGTGCTTTGTATTAAAATGACCCTCCAGGGCTGGAGAAATAGCATAGCAGTAGAGCGTTTGCCTTGTATGCTGCTGACTCAGGACGAACCCGAGTTCCATCCCAGCATCCCATATGTTCCCCCGAACCTGCCAGGGGTGATTTCTAAGTGCAGAGCAAGAAGTAACTCCTGAGCACCGCCAGATGTGGCCCCAAAACCAAAAATAAAAATAAAATAAAATAAAATGAGCGTTCTCAAGGTAACCACATGTGCGTGGTGGGCCTAGTTTGCTGCTGGGGGCACATGGGGAGAGGCACACCGCAGGGATAATGGTCAACGCTAGGTGGAGTGTCTGGCCTCACACCTACTGAGGTGAGGGCAAAAGTCATACCTGCAAGTGTGAGGGCATATCTGTGAGTAACACCCGCATGACTTCAGCCTTGCATCTTCTGTCCCTCCTTGGACTGAGGTGTCACCTCAACAGTGGGGAGTGTCCTGGGCACAGGCTGAGAGTTCCTGGGATTTCGAGGGGTCCCACCCCTGCAGGTCCTGCTTCAGCCCCCCCCCCACTGTGACTGATGCCCCTGCACCCCGGCCCCTCCCCTGTGACTGTGGGTTGTCTCAGAAAATCCAGGAACTGGAGGCCACGCTGTTCACGGCGCTGCAGCAGGAGCCGGGTCTCAAGGCTACTGAGGCGCTGAGCGCGGGCCAGCGCGAGGACCTGCAGGCGGCCGTGGAGAAGGTGCGGAGGCACATCCTGCGACAGAGCCGCGAGTCGGACAGCCAGGTGCTGCGGGAGCGCATGGAGCTGCTGCAGGCCGCCCAGCAGGTGAGATGCTGTGGGAGCCTTCCTGGGCAGGCCGTACCCCCTGCACGCCAAGAGCTGCCTTGTGGATACTCCATCCTGTGTTCCAGAGAATCCGGGAGCTGGAGGAGAAGCTGGAGGCCCAGCGGAGACACCTCAAAGAGCTGGAGGAGAAGGTGAGTTGTAGACTAGACTCTGGTTGGTTTTTGTTTGTTTGTTTTAGGACACACCCGGTGGCGCTGAGGGGTTACTCCTGCCTCTGCACTGAGAAAATCGCTCCTTGCAGCCTCGGCAGACCATATGGGATGCTGGGATTTGAACCTGGGTCATCCCAGTTTGCCCTACCACTGTGCTATCACTCTGGCCCAAGTTGGGTTTTTTGGGGGTGGGTGGGTGGGATGACATAGGTATAGACAGGCTGAGCCCCTGAGCTCATGTGTCCCCCACGGTCTCTGGTACCATTACTCTGTGGTGACCGGGCCAGGGAAATCCACAGAGCACAGGGTGGTCTGGGTGGTCTGGTCTGGGTGCCCCCAATGCTCCATGGACTTATTACTTGCTCCTGGTTGGCCCCCAATAAGCTTTGTGCTCCCTTGGTGCCTTCGCTGAGGCTGGGCAGAGTCAAGACTCCAGACACTGGCCTCAGTTTTGGCATTGTGGGTCTCCTGTGCCTGCTCTGGGTAACCCTGGAGAGGCCAGAGCATCCCAGTTACAGCCTCACATATCCCCAGGGCATTGGCACCTGTGGGATTGTGGCTTTGGACTTTCTGAGCACTTTGTGTCAACCCAGAAAATACAGTTTCACCAAATACTTCTCTGCAAGGAGCTGGGGGGATTCCTAGAACCTCGCGGAGCACAGACATCTGTGCCACAGTCTCTGCATCATGGCCACAGAGCTGGACAGGGTGTGTAGGGAGACCCAAGAATGGCCCTATTACCCTGAAGCCTTTGGACTGGGTCCCAAAGGGGTCAGAGTAATAGGACAGCTCAGAGCTCCCTCCTATCTGTGCTCAGGGATCCCTCTAGTCGGGCTTACCATGCCTACCTGCTCTCCAGTCTCTCCGGCCCCATGGTGATTTGCAACTTTGCATAGAGAGCAATGAAGTGACATGGAAGTTGTCGCTTGTGACCCCTGAGATGAGGAGCCCTGGCAGGGACAGTGTGAGGAGGGGGCCTGTCTGCAGGAGCTGGTGGCCCCATGAAGGCCTAGAGCGGCACTTGAGGGAGGGAACCTGTGTGTGGGTCTCACCAGCTAGTTGGTAGGAGTCCTCAGAGGACTGTGTTGGAGTTGATGCCCTCCCCTTCTGAACTTGTCAGAAGCCTCAGGAGAGAGGAAAAGAGGAGGTGGGTTTGGGGGATTCAGCTTCAGCATGGAAGGTCCCTCCCGTCCCCCCCAGCCTCTGCGTCCATAGCCTGACTCTCACATTTTCCTCTTCTCTCTCCTCCCCACTATTTTTTTCTGTCTTGTCTTATAGTTTTTGTTCCTGTTTTTGTTTTTCTCACTAGCATTCATTCTGTGGCCTTGATGACGTCAACAGCCGGGAACTTGGGTTGGTAGAAAAAAAAATGCTCACAAGGACCCGTGTTCCCCAGATATTCTATGAAGGGGGAGACCCTGGGATGGGGGGAACCCTTGCTTAGGGCCGTCTGGACTCCCCAGCACACTCTGGAGGCCTATAAAGCAGGGGTGAGACTGTGGGAGAAAGGCTCCAGCCCCACCTCAGCGCTTCTCAGGGCTGGAGACAGGATAGAGGCCAGGCCCCACACTGGGCATTCTCAGTGCCTGGCCCAGTGGCCTGAGCATTGATAGGAATGGTCTCTGGCCTCCCTGAACAAGGCAGCATGCTGCAGCTGCTATTCCTGGTCTTTCCCTTAAATCCAGCCGGGATGAAGCTCTGTGGGTTCTGGGGTTTCCGCAGCTGCCGTGCCCCTACACAGTGCCCCGATGCCTGTGAGACACCAGCCACACACAGCCCGTTGGGGCTACCATCGCCCAGAGTCAGGGTGCCCAGAGTCAGGGTGCCCAGAGTGAGGGCCCTCCTGGCAGGCGACAACAGCTGGGCATCATCTCCAAATTATTATTTTTAAAAAAACTCTTCTAGCATCGAAAAAGAGCTAATGGAATAACCCAATTCCCTCCAACCATCCCCAACCCCACTCACCCCCACATTCCAGAGCAAAGCAAGGATCCCCAGCACCCACACAGAGGTCGACGACCTACCTCCCAGAGCCCACGGTGCTTGGCAACAGCTGGAGGTGGGATGGTGGTGGTGGTGGGCAGGCCCTGGCTGAGCCTGGAGGGTGAGAGGTGGGGCTCTTGCCCAGCTCTGGGCACCTCTGGATCCGATCCTGCCAGTGGCTCCTCCACAGAACCCGGAGCCCTGAAGAGCAGAGAAGGAGGATGACCCCCCCCCCCCCACACACACACACAAACACACCCAGCAGGGATGGGCCCCTTTGAATCTGCACAGCTCAGCAATCCTGTGTGTTCCTGCGTCTCCACCTGCTGTGTTCAGGCAGGCTGCCGCTGGGAGTGACTTGCAAATGTCCTTTCTGACCCACCTTCTAAGCCCCTCTTCAGGCCAAAAGCCCCTCCGGAGGCCAGAGGTGGGGCTCAGGACTCTCACAGGGCTGTGTCAACACTGTGGACGCTGCACCCCAGCACCTTCGTGTCCCTCAGCCAAGGCTGTGCTCCATCAGCGGCGAGGGGTGCCATGGCCCGTCTGATAGATCACACTCGGGCTATTTCTGCTGATCTGAGGGGCGGCGGAGGATGGAGTGCTGAGACTAAAGGACTTCTCCAGGATCGGGCTGGGGTGTGACCTCGAACGACTGGTCCCTGCACGGAGATTCCTGGGAGGTGGGGGCCGGGGAGCACCGGCTGATGAGCTCCAAACCCAGGAGGGGTGTTGTTCTTGAGGGCAGGGACAGCAACTGGAGAAGGCTTCTGTGGGGCTGAAGATGTTTGGACAGATGCAGCGAGACCACCCGTGGGGGCTGTGGCCGAGAAATGGGCACCCGGTGAGGACTGCCGGGTCTGGGGCCAGCTGAGGCAGGTCTGCACATGCCAGGACACCGGGCAATCCTGGGCACCCTCGGGAGAAGGAAAACCCTGGAAATACAGACCACGGAGGGAGTATGCAGGGCACAGGGAACCAGTGGAAGAACAGTGTCCCCAGGACAGCACAGAGGGGATGTTGTGCCACTGGGACCCACGGGGATGGTGTTTCAACCAGATCTGGGAGCAGCTGAGAGGTACAAGTCCCACAGGCTGGCAATGTCGGTGGCTGCGTGCAGGGAATGAGGTCTGGGGGACATGCGTCTGAGCCTCTCACAGCACTTTGGGACCCAAAGGAGAGGTATGAAGGGACCCTGTCTGCAGGGTCGGGGGTGCGTTCAAGTCTGAGGGATCAAAAGTGAGGTCTTGGGCCATCCAATGCTGCCTTCTGCCTGAGTGAGATGGATCCTAGCCTCTGGCCCCCCTCACATACATGCACACACACGTGGATTGGGGGGCCCCACAGAGGGCATGTGTAGATCCTGCTGCATAGACCCTTCCCCAAGACGTAAAGCTCTTGGCAGGAGACACTATGGGAGACTCGCACAGGGCAGGGACTGTGCCATGGACACCTGGAGCCTGGAAATCGAGGCTGGACAGAGACCCCAAGTCCAGCTGGAACCAGTACTTCTCATGTCCGAGTCCCGGTGCTGCTGCTGGGGCTTCTAGCTAGGAGAGCGGCTGGGCTCAGGGCCTCTGAGTCCTTCCCCCTGTATTTCGTCAGCTGATGCCAGCCAGCCCCAGGGAACTCTCAGAACCCCAAGGAGTGGGCGTACTTGAGCGGCTAGTGCCCCAGAGCTTCCCAGCAGTGCCTGCAAACTCAGGTCAGTTTCTCCCCGCACAAGGAGGAACAGCAGGACTCCATGGGGTCCTTGGGGAGGAGGAAGCTGGAGCTTGGAGGTCACGGGGTACAGCATGATCTCGGGATCCCCTTAACTTCCCACCAGCAAAGAAGCCGGGCAGCAGAGGTTTTGTGTCTCATGAGACAGGCTCTGTGGGTGTGGAGGAGACAGATAAGGGGCAGATGGTCCATTTCTGTACACAAGCATCCCAAAGGCACCTGTCATGGAGGTGTTCCCCATCCCTGTCCTTCATTCCTTCTGGATGAAGAGGAACCAGCATCTCCCACCTCCCTCATGGCAGGGGCTTTGCCATCTGGAGCCAGACCCCCCCTCCTACTATGCTGGATTCCTGGTCACACCCCTGAAACTGGGTGGCAGGAGGGATCTACTTTCCTGCACCCATAAATTCCTAACTCGTGACCCATGCCTCTTGGGGATACATCCCTATGCCAGAAAATAGCTCTTAAGCATTTACTTCTTAACAAGAGAAGTTAGAAGTCCTCCAAAGCCCTCCCATGCTCTGAGAAGGGGGGGTGCATTCAGCCTCATCCCGAACCCCAGTTTTATCCTGTGCCCTCTCTCTCAATGCTCCCACGAGTCCCCAGAGCTCCATCCCCATCAAGTATCTGAACCTTCCGGGGGTCTCAGGTTCTAGAATGGTACCCCAAGTCTGCAACCAGGGACTCGAAGTTCACAGTTAGGTCCCAAACACCTTGCCAATCCACAAACCTGGGCTGTGGGTTCTTTCCACAGCCAAACCAAAGGGAGCCTCTGCTCTGCTCTGTCCTTTCCTTTTCTTCTCTCCTGTCCCTCCCTTCCTTTCCCCTCCCTGCCCCTGCCCTAGCCCTTCCCTCTTTCCCCCTAGCCCTTCCCTTCCCATCCCACCCATCCCTGCCCCCCATCCCCAGGTCATGCCCCTATCTGCCCTCCCTGCCCAAACCCTACCCCTTTCTATTTTCTCCCTTCCCTCCCCTGGCGGCCCTCCCATCCCCTCTTCCTCCCCTGGACCAGTTCCTTCTCTTCCCTTCCTTCCCCTCTCCTACCCTCCCTAGCCTGCCCCTGGCCTGCTCTGGCCTTCAGCTTACTGTATTGCCAGGGATGGGCCTGGGGCGAATCTGCCCCTCTGCCAACTAGGAAGGAAACTTCCTTGGCCTCTCCCAGCCCCACCCCTTTGATGGTCCCCCTCAGTCCCCAGCTTGACCCCCACACTTCTCTTTGGAGCCCTGGGTTGGTGTATGAATCAGCCTCCCCCAAGAGGGCTGGGGTCTCCTTCATTGAACCTGGAAAACCCACTGAGCCCCACTAGGAGCTGAGACGGAGAATAGCCTATGGCCACCTGTGGCTCTGCTGCCCCTTCCATCCCACCACTGCCCACCAAGCTTCCCCCCACTTGCCACTTGCCTTGCTCTTGCCCTGGCCACTCCCATGGGCATGCGGACCTGCTACCCGAGCCTTTTGACATTCGCTCATGTTGCACAGAGCGACATCCTGAAACCCAAGCCCTGCTCATGAATAACTCATGAATAACTTGCCCCCAGAGGAGCTTCTTTCGCCCCCACCCGCACCCCGGAGGCTCCACAAGTTCCACTCTGGGAGTCGGGCTCCTCCAGCTGCCAGGACCCCCAAGCCACCTGCTGGAGCCATGGAGCCACAGGCCGAGGGGCCAACGCAGACTTTCAGCTATGTGGTCCAGGCACCAGGTGGCGATGACACGGACGTCATGAATGTGAAGGTGAAGATCGACACACGCTGGGTTTTCAGGGACGCAGACGAGAGTGACGAAGAGGAGGCCCCGGGCTGTGCCGGCAGGGAGGCTGCCCACCCTGGCCTGCTCAGCAAACCCCACGATCGCTCAGAGCAGACACTGCTGGCGCTGGTGGACACGTCCGAGAGGTCACAGTCAGGACTAAGGAGCAGGTAAATGCTGGGGACCCTTCCCTATGTGCTGGCTGGCCCCGGGTGCCAGAGTGGCTGTAGCTTGCTGCGCTGATAGGACATCTTACAGCCCAGGATAGGGACCCCTCACCCCCTTCCACGCCTGCCTACTCTCAGCTCCTACTCTTTCCTGTCCTCTGCCTCAATTTTCATGTCTGCAATGCAGATTCCCAGGCCCATTCAGGACTGGCTGGTGGGAGGAGCTTTCTCCACAGAGAACATATCTTGGCCTCCCATCACCATCTCTAGTGTGGTCCTGGGCCTGGCTGGTGGCGCCCCCTTTCTTCCGTCACGGTTCTGTGTGTTCGTCATGCTTTTTTTGTTTGTTTGGTTTTTCTTTTGGTTTTGGGTCCTGGCAGCTCCTAGCTTAGAGCTCCTGGCTCTACGCTCAGAAATCGCTCCTGGCAGGCTCAGGGGATCATATGGGATGCCGGGTCTCGAACCACCGACCTCTGCATGCAAGGCAAATGCCTCACCTCCATGCTATCTCTCCGGCCCCTCGTTGTGTTTTTTATGTTTTTATTTTGTTTGTTTTTTTTTTTGGTTTTTGGGGTCCACACCCGTTTGATGCTCAGGGGTTACTCCTGCTTAAGCACTCAGAAATTGCCCCTGGCTTGGGGGGACCATATGGGACGCCGGGGGATCGAACTGTGGTTCATCCTTGGCTAGCGCTTACAAGGCAGACACCTTTCCTCTAGCGCCACCTCACCGGCCCCTCGTCATGTTTTTTTATCACTGTACTATGCGTGAACATCCCCTCTTGGCCTCGCCCATCCTGTGGTTCTGGCAAATGCGTGTTGCATGGATGTAGCCACTGTTGCCATGTCAGGCTCACTTCACTGCTCCAAATGTTTCCCCACACTCAGCCCTGTGCCGTCTGCCCCTGCCACAGGCCCTGGTGGCTGTGGGGTTTCGGGGTGTGTGGTGGGGCGGGGCCCCAGAGTCAGCCAGAGTCAGCAACCACCTTCTTTGGGACAGATTCTCCATGTCCTTCTCACCTTGGCTTTGGTGCTGCGGCAGGCTCTTCCATAACCTTAGCCCTGCTCATCCTGCAGTGTCATCATATGGTCAGGTCCTATGGCACCTACAGGAACATGCTGCTTGGCCAGGCCATAGCCAGTCTGACAGAGTGGCGAGGCACTGAGTGTCTGGGCTTTGTCTGGAACTACCATTTTACTATATTTTCCTTTACTTTAATTAAAACAGGTCCTTGAATATGTACTTACATGTCATTTATCCCTCTTTGTAAAGCTTCTCTTACGATGACATGCATGTCAGCATTTACTTTGTAACTTATGTGATTGTAATTTATGACATATGTCCAGCACCCAAATGTCACTCTATTCAACGTCCATCCATGTGTGTATTCATCTGCCTATTCATCAACCTACGCTCTGTCTATCCATCCACCAGATATGTATCCATCTGTCTATACTTTATCTCTCACTTTAATCCATTCATCCACCATCCTTCCATCTAACCTGCCCCTCCATCTTTCCACACACACACATACATACAGACAGACATATAAACACACACACACATTTATTCTGCAGCCTGCATCCATCATCCACAGTTGTTATAACAAAGAAACACAGAGCAGCTTCTGCCCTCCCCCAGCAGTGCTGGGTCTGGTGATGCCAGTGGATGCTGAGGTTCCTCTTGAGACTCCTCATCTCAGGTATAGCCAACCTCTTCCTTCCTGTCCTTGTCTGCTCATCCTCAGTGTGCCTCTGTCCCAGGGATACCTGTGCATGGCATTTGGGCCAGACCTGAGGACTGTCCCCTCTACCAAACCTGCTTCAAATTCAGGCCCTGTTCCAGGTGTGGAGGGAAGGGCTCCCATAGGTGACTAGGGGCTGAGGGGATGCAATTTATTCCATCCTGTACAACCGGAACATACAACCGAAACAGCTGGGGAAGTCAGGGGCCCAGGCTATACGCCTGCAGTGTAACCTATATTTGGTGGTGATTGAAGTCTCCAGTGTAGACCAATGAGCACCGAGCTCCTGTCAAAGGAGATATCATGTTGTCTCTTTCCCAAGAAAGGAAACTGAGGCTGAGGACATTGAATCTCTTATCTGAGGTTTTCCCAGTGAGAGGGGCAGGGGGAATCTGCAGATATGAAGAGAAACCAAAGATATTCCACAGCAGCTTCTGTCCAGGAGGGCAGAGGGGAAGGTCTCATCTTCATCTTCCAACCTTCTTGCTTCCCACCCTCCGTCCTTACACACTTGTTCTCCAAACCAGCCCTTGCTGTATGTTCATTTTTCATAGAATTTCACCAAGAATAGGAGCCCCTGTGGTTGAGCTCACGGGGTGCCAGGCTCCCCTCCCAGTATGGACAGTCAACACCCTCATCCTCAGCTCTCACAGCTATAGGGATCTCATCCTGAAACATCTTCATCTCCTCACTTGGCTTCTCTGGGCTCACCCAGTGAGCTCATAGGAGGGAGCTGAGATGTTCCGCTGTCCACCCCTGTTCGAGTCTCTCAGCCTCTGGTCCTCTTTATCATCCTTCCTGGCTTGTATTTTGTTTGTTTATTTGTTGTTTTTGAGCCACACCCAGCAGTGCGCAGGGGTTACTCCTGGCTGTGAAATCAGTAACTACTCCTAGACTCGGTGGACCCTTTGAGATGCTGGCAACTGAATCTTCCACCTGCAAGACAAATGCCCTCTCTGCTTTGTTATTACTCTGCCACCCCCCAAAAGCTATGGCTTGTATTTTTTTTGTTTTTGTTTTTTGGGCCACACCCGGCGGTGCTCAGGGGTTACTCCTGGCTGTCTGCTCAGAAATAGCTCTTGGCAGGCACGGGGGACCAAATGGGACACCGGGATTCGAACCAATCACCTTTGGTCCTGGATCGGCTGCTTGCAAGGCAAACGCCGCTGTGCTATCTCTCCGGGCCCATGGCTTGTATTTTTTAACTCAGCCAGTAGGCAAACAGGGCGCTCCACTGGCTGTCTAGTCTTGAGAGTTCTTCCCTTTCCTGCGGTGATCAAGGCAAAATGTGCTGACTTGTCCCATTCCGCACTGCAATTTGGTTTGCTCTCTGAGCTCTGTGGGACCAAATGTGCGCCAGGCTCAGGGCTGGATGTGTCAGAACTGGCGTCCTGAGCTGAGTGTCCCATCTCCAAGTTGGTGCTGGGTGAAAGCATTGTGAAGTGGATGCTGTGTCCAGAGTGTCCACTCAGGCGTTGCAGGGTTCAGTTCACCCCACTGCAGGACTAGTGGCTCCCTAGTCCCCTTTCAGGGCCGGCAGTGTGGCGTCCAGTCTCAGCCTCCCTGCTCTCTTCACTTCAGTATCCAGCAGTCCCAGAAAATGGGGCCACTGGAAAGGAAGTTGATTATGATGTGCTGGGGGAGTATGAACTCACTCCATCTCTCACCTTTCAGACTCTTCCAGACCTTTGGAACTAGAGCAGGAAAGGGTTTCGAAATAGGTCTTATGACAGCAATGTATAGTTTCCTTTAGCTTTTTCCTTTAATCTACCCAAGGACTCTCAAAGCAAGGAATAGCTTCTATATCACAGACGGGCACAGTGAGGGTGAACAGGTGAGCTAGTTCCCACAGAACCTAAGACCGGGGAGTGGTGAGCCAGGCATCCATCTGCCCTAGGTGCCTGGCTGGGCTTTGGGGTTGGAGAAAGCAGATGCAGAGATGGCTTAGCGGAAAGTTCCTGTGCTCCGAGGTGTTTTCTCCTAGATGTGAGGAGACACTTGAAGGGGCCTGGAATCAGGCCCAGACAGGAAACGGGTGGCAGGATGCTTCTCCTCTCCAGGTGCCCAGAGGTCCAGCCTTCCCCTGCCTGCCTCCTTCATTCCCCTCTGCAGAACTGGAACTAGGCATTCCTGCTGGTTCAAACGTTGCTTTGTGACCCCACTATTCCCCCCAGGATGACCATCTAGCTGTGCATGGTAAGCACATGCAGAGCAAACTGTTATTTTAACTGCAGAAATTTCCCCTCCTCTGGATATCAGTAGTTTCCATGGATCAGATTTGCGAGAATGTCATTCCAATGGGAGGCCATGGGGCCTAGTTACAATAGAAAAGTATGTGGTGGTCTGTAATGTAGAAGTTGTGACCTTGGCTGCTTCCTGGTGTGTGACCTAGACGAACTGTGGGCATGAGGCTCTGCTGGGACAGCACAAAGGCACAGATGCACAAACGCATAGACTCACAAGGTCGCACAGGTGTAAAGAGGCAAATGCACTGAGGCTGCTTAGTTCTCGTTGCCCAGGCCTGGACTTCTCTTATTTGGCATCACCTGGATGGAACATTACAGGGTCAGTGGGGAGAACACAGCTAGGACCTTGATGCCTGGCCTGGACTTATTCAATAGTGGCCTTTGCAACATCTCAGATGGCCTTCAGAATGGGAATGCTCTACAAGCATGCTTGACAGAAAAAGCACTCTTTTATTTTGGTGGGGATGGGGTGGGTACACCTGGTGGTGCTCAGAGGTTACTCTTGGCTTTGCACTCAGATATTACTCCCGGAGAGCTCAGGAGACACTAAGGGATGCTGGGAATCGAACCCAGGTCGGCCTCATGCAAGGCAGACTCTCTACCCTCTGTGCTTTCACTCCAGCCCAGAAATTCCACTCTTTGTTGTTGTTGTTGTTGTTGTTGTTGTTGTTGTTTTTGGGCCACACCCAGCAGTACTCAGGGGTTCCTTCTGGCTCTGCATTCAGAAATTGCTCCTGGAAGGCTCGGGGGACAATATGGGGTGCCAGGAATTGAACCCAGGTCCATCCCTGGTTGACATCGTGCAAGGCAAACATGTTACCGCTGTGCTATCTTTCTGGTCCCAGAAATTCCACTCTTAAAATCTACATGCAGGCTTTACAGAAATGCCAGTCTCAAAAGTTGGTCAGTGCGATGGCCGAAGAGATCAGTCCCACAGGGGCATGCACCTCAGGCCAGGCCCTCTTTCTGAGTGAACCCTGTCCCTAGTGAAACTGTCCCGAGTACAACCCCCATCCTGAGAAGCTCCATCCTGAGTAAGCTTTATCCCAAGTGAGCCCCAAGGACACCCAGTCCTGAGACCTTCCTGCCTCCCCCCAGGATCCGGGAGCTGGAGCGGTCAGAGCGCAGACTCATGCGGGAGCTGGAGCAGACACGGGCCCGCGCCGCTCAGGAGAGGAGCCGCTTCCTGTTGGCCCAGGAGCAGCTGGACGCTCTGCGGGGAGCCCTGGCCCGCCAGGTACTCGGTTCCTTGCACTTTGCTCCTCAGTTCTCAGGGTCATCCCATTTCTATGTTGGGGTGGGAGTGGAGCATCTGCAGTTGCGCTAAGGTAGCAGCACAAGTGTGGGAGACCCCAGCTTTTGTGGGCCGAACTTTGGAGGGTTCATAACAGCCATGGTGCAGGCAGGGGGTGCTGGACCAGGGACCTCGCCGAACCATTGTTCCATTTGCTTGGCTGTAGAGTAGATGCCCTTCCACCCCTCCGTTCTGTACCCCCTTCTGCCTCTCGGGGGAGGCATGGGTTGGGGCTGGGGTGAGAACACGAATGAGACCCGGACCCGCGTGCAGGCGCATGCGTGCATACACACGCATACAGGTTGTGAGCATGTGTGCGCACATGTGTGCAGGAAATGCTGTGAACTGGACACCCGAGCTTATCCTTGCACTCAGTGTACACAGCAGGTGGGGTGCAGGGCACAGGACATTCCTAGTCAAGTTCTGGAGACCATGGGGTTTTGTGACCAGTGTCAGGGTGTGACTCCCAGCTGTGTGGGTGAAGGGTTGGTGATCAGAGACCATCAATACAAGGGGACAGGGCATGAGGTGTCCTGAGGAGGAGGCCAACCCCTCGAGCAGAGTCTGGAGCTAATTTTCTGCCATCTCCTCGCTGGTATGTGACCAGAGACTAGTGGCCACCTCTGTATCTCAGTGTCCACACTCCGCAGTGGGACCATATGATGTCCTGATGTTGCTGGGGAGGTGAGTCAGTCAAGCACTCGCAGGAGCAGGTGTTTGAATGGCAGGAGCTGCTGTGGGACCTACCAGCTATCACCCAAGTGTGCCGGAATGAGGTACAGGAGGCTAGTAGGGGCCCAGCGTCCTGTCAAAGGATAGCCCAGGCAGGGCCCTATACTGAACCCGAGAAGTTCTGTGAGGCGTCCTATGGGGGTGGTACAGGCACTGGCCACATTGGTGCTGTGATGGCCTCTGTGCTGGCCACAACCAGCCACTGGGTCCCACACTCCGTCTAGGCCCACAACCCACATGCAGAAAAGCCCAAAGCTGCCTGGGAACTAGGAAGAGGTGAAACATGCTTGCAGGGATACCTGTTCCCAGATGCTTCTGTGTGAATGTGCATGTGTGTGTGCGTGGGTGCGTGCGTGTGCATGTGTGTCAGTGTGAATGTATATGTGTACCTGTGCATGTAGGTGCTTGTGTGCACCTGTGTGAGTGTGTCAGTGTGTACATGTATGTACATACATGTAGGCACATGTGTGTGCACACACAAACAAAGGCTCCACTGCTGTGAAGTTGACATTCCTCGCAGTAGCCACCATTGCAAAGGAGGCTTTGGATAGTGCCTGGTGGTTGACGCAGCAGCGGATGAAAGGAGTCTGGTTAGGTGGGTTTGCCTTAAGGAGCCCTGGCCCAGCAAGGCTTTCTCTTGGCCTTCAGGTGCATGAAGCTCTCCTGCTTCAGGGATAGCTGGATCCAGAAGAAGTTTATGGGATGGAGGGGGGGTGGTATACCTCATTCCATCCTCCAGATGCCCACTTGGCCCGACATGTCAAAAGATCCTGTAAGTTGGAGCCTATGGATTCCTGGGAAAGGGTCAGGGCCTGAGTAATGGACACAGACATGTGTGGGGTGTACTTGCAGGGGCCCGGGCATATCTCAGCACATCTGCAGGCTCCACCTCACAGTGTCTCTTTCTTATTAGGGGCTCCTAGCAGAGTGGCCATAGAACCCCATTTCCACATGAGGAGTATGAGCTCAGGGTGACTAGGGTGCTTGGGAGCCTCCCCGAGTCTAAGCTTGCATCTCTTGACAGAAATAATCTGCAATTTGGAGCCAGTTGGGTGGAAGTGCATGAGTAAATTGTTCTACCCACCATGCATGCTTGTTGTCAGCCTAAGCTTGACTCTGTGACTGTCAATATTCCCAGGACACACTTGCACATGAGACTTAATATTTCCAGGAAGCTTTTGTACATGCTCTCAGCAATCCCAGGAGCGTTGGCACACAAGACTCAACACTTCAGAAGCATTTGTACATGGCACTCAGCGATCCCAGGAAGTATTTGTACACCAAGATAGCTCCCAACCGTAGTAGTCTGGGAGTTCAGGGAGAGGAAACCCCTTCCATCTGCTCACTCCCACCCTGAACATCAGGAGTCTCCTCCTCCTTCCTCGAGCATGGGGCGCCTCAATTCTGCCGGGGTGAGGGGCAGGGGAGCCTTCTGCTCCACCCAACAATGACCATGTGGGAAAAGAAGATGAGGTCCCAGTGGGGACACTCCGACTGTATTCTGGAGCCCACAGTGGGTCTGACCAGGGCTGGTCTCATCTTGCCAACGGAAGACAGACTGATTTGGGGGCAGGAGGGGAAGCAGGCACTCGTTCTTGGGGTGCTGAGAAACGTGGTGGTAGTAGGGACCTCAGGGGTCCCTGCCAGGCTTTCTTTTTTTTTTTTTTTTTTTTTTTTTTGTTTTTTTGGGCCACACCCATTTGACGCTCAGGGGTTACTCCTGGCTATGTGCTCAGAAATCACCCCTGGCTTGGGGAGACCATATGGGATGCCGGGGGATCGAACCGCGGTCCTTCCTTGGCTAGCGCTTGCAAGGCAGACACCTTACCTCTAGCGCCACCTTCCCGGCCCCAACCAGGCTTTCTTGAGGAATTCCTCCTGGAAATCGGAGCCAGTTGTGCCCATGAGTGCTCAGGCCCACAAGAGCCCTCCAGCCCACTGCAGTCTCCATCCATAAACAGCCGTGCAGGCTGCACAGAGTGGGTGCAGGATACCCCCCAAATACCAGAATGTATGATTCTCCTGGGGGAAAATTGACCTCCTGTGTCGTGCAAAGCCAAGTTGGGCACCCAGGCACTCGGAACAAACCCCAAACTCTCAAACCCCAAACCCGAAAAGACAGAACTAGAGCACATGGAGAGAAAGGAGCTTCCTGACTCCCCTCCACCGCCACTCTAGGTCCGGGAGCAGGAGCGCGCGCGAAGGCGGCAGCAGCGGCTGCGGGAGCTGGTGCGGGCCCAGGACGCGGTGCTGGGGCAGCAGGCGGTGGCCCTGGAGCGCGCGAGGCGGACGCATTGGCACCAGCTGCGCCTGGCGCGCGGGCAGGAGCGCCAGCTGCGGGCACAGGTCGGGCGGCTGCAGCGGGACGTGCGGCGCCTCTGTCGGGCCGCCAGCCTCCTGCTGGCCGAGCTGGATCCCCAGGGTCCCCCGAGGCCCCCGTCCTCCAGGGCCGAGCCTGGGCAGCAGGAGGAGCTGGACTTGCCCGACTTCAGCCGCCTGGGCCTTAGGGGGCCACCCCGTCGCCCCCCGAGCCTGCTGGACGAGCCGGGTCACTGCCACCCGGTAAGTGGTCACTGGGACGCACAAGGGGCCTTGCTGCATTGCCTTTCCTGAATAGCTTCTTAGAGTGATGGGTGGCTGATCCCCAAGTCGCCTCCATCCCTCCCAGGCTCCCTGACCCCTTCTTCCCTTGCCCCCCCAACCTCCACTCACCCCAGGCCGGGTAGCACCATCCTCAGTCCATCTTCTCTTCATCCTCCACTCCCTCCTGCTTTGCGCTGCCCACCGCTTGGCTCCTTACCTGGGGCATGTCCTTAGCACTCCCAAAATCCCAAATCCTCCTACTCCTCCGATCCTGGACAGTTCTCCCTTGGAATATGGGCAGTTCCTCCTTCTGCTTGTCTGTGGAGGGCCCCAGGCTGATCTGGTCTGCAAGCACTGGTCTGTAGGAAGCTGAGCACTGACGATGTATGGGGCCAGAGAATGCTGGAGAGAGAAGCTGCCCCTCCTGCTTTCCCGCTGCGATCTGGTGGGACCTGAGCTCCTGCTCTGGAAAACTGTCCTCCAGCACCAGGCAGCTCCTCAACCTCCCACCACGACCACCCTGGGAACCCCCCACACTACAGGGGCCTGGTGAGCACTGCCCACACCAGGGAGACACACTCAGACCCTCCTGGACGCTGGACCGTTTCTGTGGAAGTGGGACCTGGCATCTTCCTCACTGTTTCTCAGTGGGGCATATTGCCCCCAACCCCACCAGGTCTACACCTCATTTCTCGTCTCTTCTCCATCTGCCTTCTCTGCCAGTTGGGCCCCTTGTCCTGTGGGCCCTGCACACTTGGGTCTACCAGCTGGGAGCCTTGGCACTTTGCCAGAACCTGGGAATAAACTGTGCAGAGGTGACCGGGGATATTGTGCAGAATCCTTTGTGCTCCTCTTAGGCTGCTCTTGGCTGAAGTCACTCTGGCCCCCTCAACGCTGCTGCTGTCTCCCAGAAATATTGGATGGGCCAGGCGGGCACTCAAGGGTACTCACACCCCCTCACGTATTCCCAGAATGGCCATGTCAGCCATTTAGTGCACTATTATTGCACTAAGTCCATGGAGGCTCAGCACCCCACAACCCAGAACAGGGGTCCTTGAGGCATTTGGGTCTAGGCATGGTCCCCTGGCCCACTCCTTGAGCCCCCCACAAAGCTGTCCCTTCCTAGCCCACCTGATGCTATGGAAACTTCCTTAATTTCCCCCCTCCTATCTCCTTCACCATCAACATGCATGGAACCAGCCACCGCAGCCACCCTGACTCTGTGTGGGCCTCAGTTCCCCCAGGACTTGGGTGGGGACCTCAGCCCTTTACTTCCTGAGCCCACAGAGATTAGGGTGTGGGCAGTGCAGGCACCCCAGGACTGCATCCCTCCTTTCCTCCATTCCCTTCTTCCTTCACTTATCCTCTCCCTTCATCCCTGCTTCCTTCTTCCCTCTCTCCCTCCCTCCTTCTCTTCATCTCTCCCTCCCTCTTTCAGGTTGCAGTTGGGGCCACAGATACTGTAATTCTATTTCCGAGTCAGCCACCTGCTTCAGAGGTCCTGGGCTCAGGAATTTAGGGGCATCCAGAGCCCAAGGGGCAGCTTTGCAAGTTGATGAGTTTGCAGCTCAGGCCCGGGCAATGCCCCTGGCACCTTCCCACCCCACCCCTGCATCATCCCTGTTGGTCCTTACCTTGAGGGGAAGGAGGTGCTGTTCCTCCCACCCCATATTAATCACAAAGGAGCAGACATTGGCGCTCAGTCATGGTCAGGGTTAGGCAGATGCTGCTGACTGCAGGGGCAGCCTCGGTGATGGTCTCTGGACTGGCACTGTTATTCACAGAGGCAGCATCTTTGTCATCACCGGTGCTGGGTGCACCTGGGATCAGTGCTTGGCGTGGCCTCAACTGCCTGCCGGGGCTGCCCGAGACAAGCCCCTGGTCCACCATGTGTCCCAATGCGTCCAGCAGGCATGAGCAGGGATAAAGGTGACCAGAACCTCAGATACTTGGGGGGCACAAACAGGGAGGGGTGGAAGAGTAAGTCCCGGAATCTGGGGTCCCTCTGATGTGAGGGCTGAGGACTGGAGCTGGCAGATCCCCTCTCAGAGGTGCAGGGGGCCAGATCAGAGCCCCAGGAACCTTGAGCACTTGGAGAGGAAGTAGCACAGAAGGGAGCACTGAGGGGGACACAGAGAGGAGCTCGGAAAGGGATATGGAGGAAGCTTGAGGGGAACTCCAAGGTGAGCATGCAGGGAGCACACAAGGGCACTCAGGGGGAGCATGGAGGGGAGCTCAGAGGAAAGTTAAGGGAGCACGGAGAACACCAGATGGTGTCATGAAGGAGAGCACACAGAGGGGAGCACCAAGGGAGCACGGTTGGGAGCACTGTAGGGAGTATGGATTTCATTGGAACAAGGAGGACCTGCTGGTCCTGGGTGCTCAGGGCCAAGGCAGCTGTGAGTTTCCTTGGAGCAGTCTGTGTGCACCAGTGCCAAGAACATCTCACTTCCTTCACTTGGCTGCCCAACTGGGTGGCTCTTTTCTTTCTCTTTTCTTTCTCTTCACTGGGTTGGCCACTGCCTCCAGAAAGTCTCCTGAGACTACAGGCCAGATCGTCCCCTCTGGGGTAGCTCCTTAGTGTCACAGCCACCTTTATGAGGGCTCCTAATTCTCCCTGGTGCCCCCTCTTTCTCACTACCTACGGATCCCTGATCCCAGTATACGCACCACTGGCCTTGGGAAATAGAAGTTCCCAACATACAGGAGTCTATCGGGATGGCAGTGGGGGAGGGACAGGGTAACAACTGGGGAAACTGAGGCAGGAGTGGGGGAGTTGGCCCCAGGAGGGAGCCGGTCTTAGGGTCCCCACCATCCTGGATCTAGCGACCCTCATGGTTAAAAGTCGAGAAACTAAGGCAAGTGGGGACAGTCACGGGCTCCAGGTTGGGAGTGATGGGCCTGCATCACGCCCCTGTGAGGGGATCCTCCTGGAAGGTGTTGGGGGGCTCTGCTGGGGTCCTAGTGAGCAGAACACATCTCAGCCTCCGTCTGCCAGGCTGGGGCGGTGGCTGTTGGCTGTCTTGATGCTGTATGTCTGAGCGAATCAGCCCCAGCCAGACATGGGCGCCCACTGACATTCGGACCGGTCTGTGACCTACCTTCAGCCTGTGGAGGGCTGGGGGCTGGGGCTGGGGAGGCTGGTGCTAATGAATCAACCCCGAGGTTCTTGTGAGCACCAGCAGGGGGGGCCCTTGGGACCCGGATTCACCGGGCTTGAGCATTAAACTGGAGGCAGTTGGCGGCCAAGTGCCAGCAAGGCTGAGCCTGTGGGTCCCCCGAGCACTGAGTTGGTAGTGAGGGGGTGGTCTCCACTCTGGGAGTGATGGGACGCTGAGATATTCTCCATGATACACACCTATACATGTACAAGCTGATATCACAGCACACACACAACATAATGTGTGCCTACATGCACCATCATACATGTGTATGCCCACACAACACATATATACATACATGTACTCACACACATGCTTACACAGAGCACACATACATGAACCCCATTCATACAGGTGCATACCACACACATACACACATGCATGCACATACCTCCACAGCATGCACAACATGCAGTGCATACACACATGGATATGCTATGCACATATGGACACACATATGTGGCATGCTCACATAGCACACCTCATGCATAGAGAATATACATGCTCTCCACATGTCCACAGTAACATATATCTAAATACATGCAAATGCACATACATCATCTATACACACATGTACACATACATGATCACACACACTCTCTGCACCTTTGTAGTAGCAACAAAGCAATGGCTCAGGACAGTGCCCGCAGCCCCCTGCTGGGCCCTGGGATTTGGGTTGCTGGGGGGCAGGGGCGAGACCCAGAGGCCAACGTGTTGGAACCTCTGTGCTGGGCAGAAAGTTGAGGGGGCCCCTCTCATCCAGTTGGCTTGCCTCCCTTGGCAGGGCTCTGGGGAGCTGCACCAAAGTCCCCCCAACTGAGGAGGTGATGGGCAGCAGGGCAGAGCATGGAGAGTAGCCAAAGCCCCTGAGTGAGCTGGGCCCCTCAGTTCTGTCCTCCCATGTCACCTGCAGGATTTCCCAGGCCACACACAGGCCAGACCCCCACCCCTGGCCCCGGAGGACCAGGCCCTCCCTGTCTGCAGGACCGTCTGCTGCGAGGGTGCCCCAGGGCCCAGAGCCTCTGCAGGTGTGTGGGCTTGGATGATTGGTACTCCCTACTCCCAAGGAGTCAGTGCTGTTTGCTCAGGTTCAGGGAGGCGGTGCTGCTCCCTTGGGACACATGGCCGAGAACATGGCCTCATGACACAGTGGCCATGGCACTTCTGGACACTGTGCAGGGGCTAAGCAGCGCCTAGGGCCAGTGTCAAAAGGGGTGTCTTGGGATCTGGGATCTCATGTGAGCCTGCTGTAGGCCTTCAAGCCCAAATGGGGTTCAGGGCTACAGGTATAGGAGTATGGGGTTTATGCATATGGGTTGTGGGTATAAGGGTACAAGGTTCGGGGGTGAAGGGTGCAGGGGTGCATGATTTAGGGGTGTGGGTGTGCGGTTTAGTGTGCTGAGTTTAGTGATGTGACATTTAGGAGTGCAGAGTTGAAGGGTGCAGTGTCATGTGTGCCCCACAGTGCTGCTGAGAGGCTGAGCTGCTGCCCCTGCTGTCCCCCTGCCTGGGAAGTCGAGGGATGCTGAGGGTCCTGACCCAGCCAGAGGCGGATCCCAGGGGACTGGGCAGGACTAGGTCAGTGAGTCCCGTCATGGGAATGGGGGGGGCAGAACTAGAGCACCGATGCTTGATCCCTGACCAGTCGTGGGCTCATTGTAGGGTGTCTCTCCCACCTGGTGCCTCTACAATAGACGAGGAGGCCTTGGATGGGAGAACAACGTCCCCTTGATGGTGACCATCGGGGAGTGTCCAGAAGTGTCTTTTTAACTCGGGGGTCCTGTGTATTCCCAGGCCTGCCTCTGGGGTACCCCCACTCCCTGCACTGTGTCAGGGCTGAGCTCCTGGAACTCCCGGCCTATAGGCAGGTGAGCTTTTCTGTGGTGGCACCATTGGGGGGGGGGGACACACATAGGTGGGAGGGTGACTCAGAATATTCTGGAAATGCTCAGGGTAGGAGGAAAAATGTTCTACACTGGGGTAGATATTGGTACCAGGCTGGCTTCTTAGGAAGCTCTAAGCATGAGGAGAAGAGGGGAGGGAAGAGAAGGGGAAGGCAGGAGAGAGGAAAAGGGGGAGGTGGAAGGAGGGAAGAGGAGAGTCGGATTAGGTCCAAGAGGGCTGGGTTGGGTCTAGTGGAGAAAGGAACTGTGTCTTTTGAGGGGGGCCACACCCAGCAGCCCTCAGGGGTTACTCTAGGTTCTGCACTCAAGACCTGGGGTCGAGGGCCCGGAGAGATAGCACAGCGGCGTTTGCCTTGCAAGCAGCCGATCCAGGACCAAAGATGGTTGGTTCGAATCCCGGTGTCCCATATGGTCCCCCGTGCCTGCCAGGAGCTATTTCTGAACAGACAGCCAGGAGTAACCCCTGAGCACCGCCGGGTGTGACCCAAAAACCAAAAAAAAAAAAAAAAAAAAAAGAACTGGGGTCGGAGTGATGCCTACAGCAGTAGGGCATTTGCCTTGCATGCAGCCAACTCTGGACAGAACCTGGTTTGACTCCCGACATCCCATATGGTCCCCCAAGCTTGCCAGGAGCAATTTCTGAGCTCAGAGCCAGGAGTAGCCCCTGAGTGCTGCCGGGTGTGGCCCAAAAACCCAAAGGTAAAACAACAACAGCAGCACAAAGAACCACTCCTGGCAGGCTCAGGGGACCCTATGGGATGTTGAGATCAAACCTGGGCTGGCCATGTGCAAGGCAAGAACCCTCCCCACTGTGCTATAAGCTTCGGCCCAAGGGGCTGTTTCTAACTCTCATCTCTCTCCATCCAGTGTCTCCCAGCCGGTGACAGCTCTTCCTTTCCTGTGTGTCTGCCCAGCTCCATTCCGCCCGTGGACCTGGCCTGGACCTCCCAGCCTGGGGTCCCTGAAGTCCCAGCCCCAGAGGCCTCCCTCTGTTTTCCTCTTGGTGAGCTGGAGGAGCTGGGAACCCACCTGGAGCCACTGCTGCCGTACCAGGAAGGCCTCCTAGAGGAGCACCGGTCCCCACAGGAACTGGACAATGGACTCCCAAGTGCTCCTGGTGGTGTCCAAGGACAAGCCAGTCCCCTGGGGTGCTTCCCAGGGCAGCCCAGTGCGACCTGGGACCTGGAATCCCGACACGCTGCACTCCCCCAGCGCCCCAAAAGAGGGCGCCAGTGTCAGGGAGACTTTTGCCGGGAGGGAGGAGTGCAGAGGATGGGGAGGAGGGAGAGGGAACGGGGTTCTGAAAGCCTGGGGTGCAGGCAAGAAGCTGAAGACATCAGTGGCAAGTTGGAGCCAATCCCAGGAAGCAGGGCGCATCTGAGCCTGGAGAAGACCTTGGGGGGCCCCAAGACCCAGCAGCACAAGGCTGGGGTTCCTAGATACCCCCACACTGGCCCCTGCCCAGGACCCTCACAGCCCCTTCCTCGGGGAGGATCCTTCATGTCAGCAGACGGCCAAGTTCACAGAGGCAGGAAGGGGACCAGGGACACTGGGGGGCTCATCACAGAAGACGGAGAGACCCCTGCGGGCACCGCTGAATCCTGGGCTCCCGAGTGCCCACTAGGAGGGCAGTGCCTGGAACAGGAGGACCCAGCACACAGGAACTGTAAGCACGATGAACTGAGCCGCATGTGCTTTGGCAATTGGCTGCTTGTGCAAGGAGCTAGTGCTGGGCGCCCAGAGCCGCATGGTGAGGGGGCCTCTGTAGCTTTATCACGGGAAGGAGGCAGGGCTGTCCCCCGGAACCCAGACTCTGAGGGCCCTGAGAACAGGGAGAGGTGCCTCCGACTGCCAAGCTGGGTCTCATTCCCAGAACCTGCTGCCACCCTTCAAGGGGCCCCTTGCAAAGCCCAGGACAGGCTCATGCCCCCCATGGCTGAGCTCACAGAGGAGATGGAAGCTCATTTTCTGCAGCCCACGAAGCATGAAGGACATGAGGGCCACATGCACACAGTTTCCACACAGATGGCCACAGAGAGCTGGATTTTGGTTCCGAAATGGTCCAGCCCCCAGGAGTGTGCTTGGTTAAGCAGGGACCTGGGGGAGGTTTGCCCAGGCCGCAAAAGAGCCCCGGAGTGGAGTTTGGGAGTTCGGCACAAAGAGAGGGAAGTCCTGGGGACCAGCCATGTCATCCTGGGCAAGGCTCCCCTGGGGGGCTTCTCTGAGCTAGGCCTGAGTCAGCCCTCCCCACCACCTGCGTCTCTGGAGAGGGCTGGGAGATGGTTCTGTGAGCTCGTTTCTGCACAGAAAACAGAGCAAAGCTCCTTCTGGCAGGACAATGTGCAGCTTCAGGGAGCTGAAGAGAAAAGTGACCCAAAAGTGCTTGCCTTGGAGGACAAGAGGGAGAGAGTTGCAGCCATGACAGACCAGGGCCCGCTGGTGGACGCCCTGTCCAGCTGCAAGAGCGACCTGGCCCAGGCTCTGCAGGCCATCTCCGACCTGGAGCACTGCAACCAGAGCAACTACCGCAAGATTTCTCAGCTGGAAGAGGACAAAGAGAGGCTGCAGAGGCGCCTGAGGAGGTTGCACCGGGCTGTGTGGGAGCGCGCCGGTTCCTGCCGAGGTGCAGCCAAGCAGGTCCGTCTGGGAAATCTTGAGCTCAAGGCACTGATCTCGGAGCTGGGGATGAGTTTCAAAGAGCTGATGCAGGACTTTGTGTTGGGGATAGAAGGCGTGATCGGGGCTGCCCAGGAGGAAAATGCACGCCTGGGACGCAGGATCCAGGGCCTGGAGAGGGAGGCAGAGGCCCAGAAGGCGCTTGGGAGCCCCGAGTTTCCTCAGGGAAGGAGTGAGACGGGGCTGGGTCTGGTGGACGCTTCAGAGAGGGGCGCATGGGCAGCAGGAGTCCACAGGCCTCTGATGGTGGACATTGGAATGGACTTAACTGGGGTGTGGCCGGACTCTCCTTCCATATGTTCGGCCGAGCCTGCCGCTCTAGCGTCCATCCGCAGGTGTGCCCAGGAGCTGAGCACCTTGCAAAGCAGTACCAATGGTGCTGGCATGGATGATGCACATTTGGAGGCGGAAGAGAAGAAAGCACCACCGCATACTGCAGACCAAGAACCAGCTCTGAGGTCCCTGAATATAGGCTCCTGGGTGAGTGGCCTCTGCAGAACTCTGGGGGTGCTGTGGGTTTACCCTGTGTCAGATGGGTACACCCTGGAACTGGGCCTTCTGTGCTGTCGCAAAGCAGACCATTTCTTGGCTCTGTGCTTAGGAATCACTCCTGGTGGGCTCAGGGGACGATATGGGATGCCAGAGATGGAACCTGGCTTGGCTGCATCCAAGACAGATGCCCCACCCCGTGGTATTATTGCTCCACACACACCACTGTTTATGAGGGTGGGAAATTTAAGTACCACATGAGTGGTACTCAGGGCTTACCTGCCTCTGTGCTTAAGTATCATACCTAGAGGGGCTTAGGGTGTCAGGGACAGATCCTGGGTGGGTCAATGCAAGGTAAGTGCCTTCTCTACTATCTCAGATCTAGTTTCCCTCTTATGGCTGAGTAACATTTCACTGAACACCTGACCTACTATGTACATGACATGTAGCATGTACATAATGTACTATGTACGTCTCCTGTGAAGAAGGGGCAGCAGTGGACCCCCCCCCCCACACACACACACCAGCTTCCCAGAAAGGCCAAGTTGTTTTGCACTCGGTGGAGTTTTCTGGAATCATCCATCTGCCCCATCTGCCGCGACGGGCCCAGCCGGTGCAGCTCAGGCCCACGCTTGCTCCGTTCCCATCCAGGAAATGAGACTCCCATTGTTGAGTGTCGCCAGGAGGAAGCTGGGTGCCCATCCCTCCTCGGAGTCCCCAACCCCTCCTCCCCTGGTGCCCACAGGAAAGGGGACGCCAAGACAGGCAGATATCTTCCAGGGTTGCAGAGTTTCTAGTGGCTGCTGGGGTGAGGACAGCAGGATCGAGGAGCAGGCCTGGGCTAACCCCAGGGGTTCCTCCTCTGTTCCTTTGGTTTCGGGAAGCCTGAGTACACTCAGGCTATGACCCTGGGCCAAACCTGTGCTGAGCTGTGGGGAAGCAGGCTGGGATCCATCCCATACCAGGCAGCCAGGCCATTCTGAGGCCCAGTAGAGGCAGGGCCAGGCCCAACTGACCCAACTAGGGCTCAGCATGGAAGATGTCCACGTGGCACTGGGGAATAATAGCGTTGCTCAGGACGGAGCTGTGTGCATGGTGCATGTCTATGCTGATGCAGACATGTGTGTGTTTGGAAAAAAAAAAAACTTGGGGCCCAGCAGCTTGTCAGGGACCTGAATCTGCTCCCACACCCCCATCCCCAAGGGCTAGCTAGACCAACCTCTTACTCCTCCCTCCCAGAAAGCTGGCTATCCCGACAGCTCACTCACTTCTCACGCCTGGCTCTGGCATCTGGGATGCAGCCAGATTCCCCAAGACTGTGCCCGACAGGTCAGCCTTTGCCAAGCATGATTCTAGAACGTTCTCTAGTGGTTTCTAGCACCCCACGCCTCCCTCTTCAAGAAGGCCTCTGGTGAGCCTGAAGATACCAGGAGCTTGGAAAGGCACTACCAGCTCATTTCTCTCACTTGATGACCTCAGAAGTGTGCATTGGCATATGTGTGTGTGTGTGTGTGTGTCCGTGCACGGTATTAGGGATCGAACCCACAGCCTCCCATGTGCAAGGTGAGTGGTCTCCCGCTGAACCCCAGCCCTGGACCTCTGATGTACATTGTTTGGGAGCTTTGGGGCTTCGTGGGACAGAACCTCAGACCCTTCTGGCATTGGTCTTGCAGCCCTGGGGCTCCGAGGCTGACACCCCATCCACAGAGCAGGAGCTCAAGCTCTGCGTGCGGCGTCTGCGCCTCCAGCTGGGGACACTGCGGTGCCAGCTCCGGGACCAAGGCGCAGCCAGGGATGCTGCTCTTCACCTCCGGGACCAGCTTCAGGGTCAGGTAGGTCTAGCCACCCTCCCTGCCCACGCGGGAAGGCCTGAGGTTGGGAGAAGGCAGGGCCAGCTGTGGGGAGCAGGACTGAAGAAGAGCAGCATTGCCATGAGAAGCAAGAGAGTTTTCGGGGGACAGAAAGGTCAGTGCCACGGCTCCTTGGACACCAGGACACAGAATGTCTGCACACACGAGCACAAGTGTGCCGGGGCAGTAAGTGTGGTAAGGTACATGCAAATAGAGCATAGAGCAGAAATGGGCATCACACGCATCTGCACTGGACAGTGAGAGCGGACAAGTATACACACGAGAACACAGGGTCAGTGATAAGGGCCAAATACATAGGGGCACAAAGTTAGTGATGGGACAAGGGCCAGAGAGACAGCACAGTGGCTCGAGTGCTTGTCTTGTATGCAACTAACAAATTTTTTCTGATGCCTGCCTGCAGAGACACTCAATAGTGTATTTCATCTGTCCCCAGCAGCAGGAAAGGGACAGGAAAGAGTCTCCACCTCTCAGGAGCCTGCACAAAGTGCAAAGGAAGGTGGTTGGTCTCCATAGGCCTGGAAAGAAGCAGCATTTCCCTCCTATCACCAGGGAGACACATGTATGCACATGTACACATATGCACACACAGTGGGAGAGCAGCAGTGAGTGTTGTGTGGGTTGTCCTGATGTACTAACCATGCAGGGGGTGGAGGTTGGGCATGGGCCCCTGGGGGTCTCTATGGTAGATTTTGGGGGTCCCAGATCCTGCTGTACTCTCCTGTTCAGTTCAGACACTCAGACACTGGTTGGGCAGTGTCTAGTCCAGCTCATGGGTGCTGGCAGCACAAGGCAGCTGCCCACTGGTGAGTCGTCCCGAAGTGGGACGGGGTACCCCTTGACCTCTGTTCCCTGCATGTATCCCTGCTCAGGGCTCGGTGGCAGCAGCAGTGGTCAGACACTACTGGAAGTGACAGAACCCCCTGTCCTTTGTGCTTACTTAGTCACGGGGTGTCTAGGGCCCCCAGCATCTCATCCATAGTGAGAACTCACTGAGCAATGGTTCCAACCCTGATCCACATCTGTAAATAAATTTGATCCCAGAGTCTGACCTGGCTCAAAGCCCCTCACCTTCCTCTAGTTCTTCCCTCTGGTTGGGTCCCAACGCCACCCCACTTGATAGATGAAACCACTGAGGCAGAGAACTGATGACCTAGGGGTGTAGTGCATGTGGCTTAGGAACCAGGGTGTCTGGCTGGGAAGATTTAGGTTTAACTCTACATCTTGCAATCTCCCATGTCCATCGGGGCCATCCAGGAAGGTCTATGGGATGCTGCGACGAAACTGGCCGGGTAGCCTTGATGTGGTGGAAGATCTTAGAGCACCCTTCCCCAGTGATTGTGGAGACATAAAGAGGCCCTGATCCGGGCCCAGAGAGATAGCACAGCGGCATTTGCCTTGCAAGCAGCCGATCCAGGACCAAAGGTGGTTGGTTCGAATCCCGGTGTCCCATATGGTCCCCCGTGCCTGCCAGGAGCTATTTCTGAGCAGACAGCCAGGAGTAACTCCTGAGCACCGCTGGGTGTGGCCCAAAAAAAAAAAAAAAAAACCAAAAAAAAAAGAGGCCCTGATCCCAGCCCTGGGGTCTCCTAAAGGGATGTGAGGGGCAGAGAAGGGCACCTGTGGTACCCAAGCCCCTGGCAGACCTCAAAGTGACCAATGGCCCAACCCTCCTGCTCTTCCAGCTTGAAGAACTTCGGGAAAAGCACCATGAATCCTGTGTATCTGTGGCCCCACTGAAGGTGAGTTATTTGTGAAATCTGTGTGGAATAGCCTTTTTCTCATCCCAGAGAGTGTAATGCTCACTCATCAGCCACAAGACCTATTTCCCTGATGTGAAAATGCAGGGAAGGGAGGGAGGGAGGGAGGGAGGGGGAGAGAGAGAGAGAGACAGAGACAGAGACAGAGAGGGACAGAGAGAGAGAGGAGAGAGAAAGGAGAGAGGAGAGAGAGAGAGAGAGAGAGAGAGAGAGAGAGAGAGAGAGAGACAGAGAGACAGAGAGACAGAGAGACAGAGACAGAGAGGGACAGAGAGAGAGAGGAGAGAGAGAGAAAGAGAGAGAGAGAGAGAGAGATTGAGGTCCTCAGGAATCAGCCTCAGTTTCTGGGGCCAGACCTTCTGGATAGGTGGCCCCTATCTAATTTCGTCTCTGAGGCCACAGCTCTTTGTGAGTTGCTGGAGTCCATCTGTCTTTCCAAACCCACAGTGACACCCGTTCTTTATGGAAAGTGCCCCCTAGTTTCCACACACCTTCACACCAGATTCCCAGAAACTTCTGATTGGCTGAGGTTTTTACATATACTCCTCCTGAGGGCTGTGGACTAGGGTCAAGTCATAGGTCACCTCGTGTCCCCACTGTCATGGTTTCCTCCTGAGGGCTTTGTCTGGGAATGGTGCATGATGGGGCTGTGGATTCAGGGAAGGGTCCAGCTTGACCTTAAAAAACTCACAGGTGGCCCGGAGAGAGAGCACAGCGGCGTTTGCCTTGCAAGCAGCCGATCCAGGACCAGAGGTGGTTGGTTCGAATCCCGGTGTCCCATATGGTCTTCTGTGCCTGCCAGGAGCTATTTCTGAGCAGACAGCCAGGAGTAACCCCTGAGCACCGCCGGGTGTGGCCCAAAAAAAAAACAAAACAAAACAAAACAAAAAAAACTCACAGGTGGGGCCAGAGTGATAGCACAGTGAGGAGGCATTTGCCTTGCACACAGCTAAACAGGATTCAGTCCTCTGCATCCCTTAGGGCTCCCTGAGCACCACCAGGAGTGATTCCTGAGCGCAGAGCCAAGAGTAACCCCTGGCCATCATCAAGTGTGCCCCTCCCCCCGCCAAAAAAAAAAAAGTTAGCTGCTGGGATAGAAGGAAGAGAGGGTTTGGGGTACGGGGAGCCTGCCTCAGCATCAGGCAGGGAGCTAGTTCCAGGACGAGAGACCCAGAAAGATCAGAAGCTGTCTTTTCTGGAGGTACAGAGCAATGAGGAGAAAGATCCAGGGCTTTGGAGAGTGTTAGGTTACACCTTATTTTACCCAAAACAAAGACCGTCCCTGGTTCCTTTGTGTGTTTGTTTACGACTTAGAGTTATCCCAAAACAGAGATTGTCTTCCTTGCAAACCTGGGTGGGACTAGCTCAGGATAGCCTAGGCTATCTGTCTTTACTCTATCCTTAATGCTCCACCCAGGGGTAGTCTCTGTAATTAATAAAATTGGCAGTTCTGACAGGCAGCTGGATGGAGATTCGAGGAAGAAGACTGCCAGACTGTCTGTATTTCCCCCTCAGCCTGTTTTGGATCATTTCATGCTCAACACTGATTCAAACGCATTCACCTGGGGTTGGAGATATGCGTGTGGGGTGATTTACAAGAAGATGGGAACAGGAGCAGGCTGGGGTAGAGGGAGAAAGGGACAGTGGGGAGGCCCAGCCGGTAGTTGTCACTGCAAATGGGCCTCACTGGAGATTACTAATTCCTAGAGAGAACATGTTTGGGGGGAATTTGTTTAGAATAAGCCAAGAACCCAGGACAAGTTGCTCTCCTCATGTCCAGGCCCCTCCACCACCCCCAGGGTCCAGAGGTTTGGTGTAGAGAGGAGCTGGCAGGCAGGTGGACCCCAAGTTCACACTCTTTTTTTTGTGTGTGTGTGTGTGGTTTTTGGGACACAGCCAGCAGTGCTCAGGGGTTATTCCTGACTCCAGACTCAGAAATTGCTCCTGGCACAGGGGACCATATGGGGCGCTGGGATTCGAACCGATGACCTCCTGCATGAAAGGCAAATGCCTTACCTCCATGCTATCTCTCTGGCCCCAGGTTCACACTCTTGACTCATGGGGGTGGGGGGCAGTGCTGAGACCTCAGCCCGCCCAACCCTGTATGCATCAGGAACCCTCACATCCTTTTGCAGGCCCAGCTGGCATGTGCGGAGCGGAAGTTCCAGAAACAGGAAGCCCTCATCACGCAGCTGCTACGGGAGCGACATCCACATGTGCCCACCTGCCCCCCTCTCGAGGACACGGCCCTGGCTCAGGACAACAGAGCCTTCCTGGAACCCCAGCTCTCCCAAGTAGGTCTCCTGTGCTCAAGACCCTTAACCCCCACCTGGCCGGATCCTGCAGCCCCTCACCCTGATGGACGAGGCCTGGACACCCCTCGGCACCTGCCTCAGTGCTCGCCATTGCCAGCGTGCATCAAAGCAAAGTCTCTATGACTGTGTGACTGTGTGTGTATGAGAGTGTGACTATGTGTGACTACATGCATGTGTGTGTGGTGCGTGTGCATACTCGCTTTCTTTTTTTTTCTTTCTTTAGGGTCACACCCACAATATCCAGGGGTTATTCCTGGTTCTGTGCTCAGGAATCACTCTTGGCAGTGCTCTGGGGACCCTATGGGATGTCGGGGATTGAAACCAGGTTGGCTTCGTACAAGACAAACATCCTCCCCACTGTGCTATCACTCAGGCCCTAACCTGCAGTTTCTAACACTCAGAATCCCTGTCTCCAACAGGGAAATTGAGTCTCAGTTGGGGACTCAGGGCAAGCCCTGAGGGGGCCCCTACATCCATGAGGACACGGCTGGGGTGTGCCAGTAGCAAAGCTTCCTGCTAGGCCTTGTGCAGCCCCCCAGAGCCCTTCCCCTCCACTCCCCACCCTGTTTTTTGCAGATAAGCCCTCTGCTGAAGGATAAGGAGGAGGAAAAAGAAGAGGAAGAGGAAGAGGAGGAGAAGGAAGAGGAGGAGAAGGAGCCCTTTCTGAAAGGTGAGACTTTCTCCAAGGGAAGCTGGTCCTGGCGAGGTGAGAGGGGAGGCAGGAGAATCCTGGGCAGGGTTGAGGGGTGCAGGCAACAACAACAGCCACAGTGTGAGGGAGGCTGGACCTTGTTTCTCCTCCGCTACTCCTGCCACGTAAACGAGGGTTCCTGGGAATGTCCACCATCACCCTTTTGGACACTGGGGGCTGCTGGAGCAGCCTGAGGTGGGCAGAGACCCTCCTTTTACCCTCACCCCCACCCCGAGTGCCTGAGCATTGCCTGCTGTCAGACCCGGTGTCACCCCAGTGAATGGAGTAACAACTGGGGGAGCCTTCCTTTTCCCCCTCTCACCTCCGTGTTCTTGTAGCTGCTTCCCTTCATACCACGTGACCCAGGAGACTCAACCAACCTCTCAGAGCCTGGACACTGACCTTGGCTATTATTATTATTATTATTATGGACTTGGAGACCACACCAGTGATGATCAGGCCTCACTCCTAGCTTTGCACTCAGGAGTCACTCCTGGCAGAGCACAGGAGACCATACAGGATGCTGAGGATTGAACCCTGGTCAGTCCTGTACAAGGCAAGCTGTGCTATCCCTCCAGCCCTTGGCACTTACTTTTTTGGAGTGGCGAGTTGGGCTCTCAGGGTGTACTTCTGCCTCTGCGCTCAGGAATCACTCCTGGCAGGCTGGTGATGTCAGGGACCAAACCTGGGTCTATCGCGTGCAAGGCAGACACTGTCCCTGCCATGCTCTCACTTCTGCCCCTGACAATTACTTTTCCAAGGAGGGTTATGGGAGTGTCCAGAATGTGGTCATGGCGGGCTGTACTTGTTAGCTCCAGATTTGGGATCTGTCACACGAAGAACAGAGGAGACCAACAGCCATGCAAACACAAGGGAATTTTATTCCAGCGTGCTGGGGTCGACCTTCTCCTCAGAAAACCCCACTTCTCCACTTCTCAACAGCAAGCGCATTTTATATGTGGGGACTTTATACAGGGGGCTGTAGCCTAATATGGATGTCCCGAGTATGGTAGTATTTCCTGATATTTGACCACGAGGCCAGTGGTTGTTCATGAAGCCAACTCCTAGAATTTATTGCCCCGTTTTTCTTTTATTCTTTTTTTTTTGGGGGGGGGATCCACACCCGGCGGTGCTCAGGGGTTACTCCTGGCTGTCTGCTCAGAAATAGCTCCTGGCAGGCACGGGGGACCATATGGGACACTGGGATTCGAACCAACCACCTTTGGTCCTGGATTGGCTGCTTGCAAGGCAAACGCCGCTGTGCTATCTCTCCGGGCTCCCGTTTTTCTTTTTATCTTTGGGCCTGAACCCTTAGGTTTCAGGCCTGTAGCAGTTGCAGTTAGCACTAGAGAGAGCAGTTACACAAGCGAAACAGCAGTTAATTCCAAACTTACATTTCCTTTTAGCTTCTAACCTACTGAAGAGGGGCCCCCAGCAAGTCACCAATGCACCTGCCTGTCTCTGTCTACGTGTCCTGTCCCTGCAGCCTGAGCTGGCACCGGTGGCACGGCTGGGATGAATGTTCCAGAGGGCCCCTCCTCTGCCAAGTGCATGCTCACACACACAGAGAGACACACACACTTCAAGAAAAATGGCCCGGACTGGCTTTACTGCTCTGGAAAGAGGCTGGGAGTCAGCCCCCAGGGGCCTGGGTTGGTTGGGGTTGGGAATAGGACAGGAGCTGTTTTCCAGGCTACAAAAGTGGTCACAGTCCCCCTGTATTAGTCTGAGTGGAGGGACAGACTCGAGAGAGAAGCCTTTGGGGTTCAGTTGTGGGTGAATTCCCTCCTCAGGGCTTTACCCGTGGATGGATTGTTTCTTTCCAGCTCAGTGGCTCCTGCTGGGTCCCCAGACACACCCAGACCTCCAAAGACCAGCAGGGTCCCCACCCACTTCTGAGGCTAAGGGGTTCATGGAGCCAGATGCCACGCAGGTAAGAGGACAGGTTTCTTTTCTGTTTGTGGGTTGTTTTTTGTTTGTTTTTACAGCACTCGGGAGAGCTCAGGAGTTACTCAGAGCACCTGGTTAGCTTGGGGGACCATATGGGATGCTGGGAATCGAACCCAGGTTGCCCACGTGTAAGGCAAACTTACCTTCTTCACTGTGCTCTCTCCCCACCCTTTATCCCCCAATTTCTAACAAAACTTACCAGCGTGTGTAAGACAAGCTTTTGAGCCTGGAACCCCCCCCCACCTTGGTGCAGCTCTATGAGGGCTCACAGACAGCCCCTAGACCCTCCAGTAAGGATGAGCAGGTTAGGACCACCTACCACCCATCCTGGCCACACTCAGATCCTTCTTTGATTCTGTGTCCAAGGCCAGAGCAGAGTCTATGCCTGGTCGTGTTTGAGGACTGGTGATTGGGCACATTCCTGGAGGCTCTGCTTGTTGGTCCTCCCAGCCACAAACCCTTCTCTTTGGTAGGATGTAGGGTTTTGGCCTCCCGGGGAAATGCCCACCATGACTTTATTCAAATTTCCTCCAAAGGGAGCTAGAGCAATCAATCAACAGTGGGGAGGTTATTTTCCAATGTTCAATCCCCACATCCCATAGGCTCCCCGATCCTGCCAGGAGTAACCCCCAGCACCACCCAAACAAACAAAATGCAGAAAAAAGTCAGAAAGCCCATTAGCAGTGGGAGAACAGTCTAGCACGAAGGCGTGAGCCTGAGGCTGCTGGTGTGTGTGTGTGTGTGTGTGTGTGTGTGTGTGTGTGTGTGTGTGTGTGTGTGTGCGCGCGCGCTAAGAGCCCACTTGGGCCAAATGAGCAGCAGCAGGTTGTGAGGACGTTCCATGCCCTGTTTCCACCACCCACCCTATGTGTAAGACAAGCTTTTGAGCCTGGGACCCCCCCCCCCACCTTGGTGCAGCTCTATGAGAGCCTTTAGACCATCCAGGATGGATGAGCATGATAGGACCACCTACCACCCATCCTGGCCACACTCAGATCCTGCTTTGTTTCTGTGCCTGAGGCCAGAGCAGAGTCTATGCCTGGTCATGATTGAGGGCTGGCCATGTTTGGAGACGCAGAGATGCTGAGGGCTGAGTCTTGTAGTTGTGACTCTCCTGGCAGGTAAAAGGGATTTTGTGCGGAGAGTGAAGTAGAGACTTTCCCTGTGCCCTCGTCTCCAGTGCACCCCAAAATCGGAGTCTGCGGCTGAGTGGGGGACATTGCCGACTGCCGTTCTGCCCACCGAGGGGCCCTGGTGTCCTGCATCACTGTTGCAAGAAAAAGGCGACTCAGTATGTCCTGTCACTACCCCTGGAGCTCACAGCCCCCCGCCGCCCCCCGAGCTGCAGAGCCCTGCCCGCATCCTGGCCTTCCACCGGGAGCTGAGACTCACCTTGGGCCGCATCTCTTGGCTCCATCAATCTCCTCTCAGCGCTGACTTCTCTGGGTCTGCCTCCCCAGACCCCATAAATATTTGAGGCCTCCGCTTCCAAGAGCGCTTTAAGAAATTGGAAGCCATCAAAGGCTTTGTTCCCCAGCGGCAAGTCTGCAAGGCCAGCCGGTTCATTGTCAGGGGCTTGGGGGACGGTTTAGGGGTGGGGATTTCTGCGGGTCTGTGGGAGCTTGGATGAGAAACATGCCTCTGAAACCCTGAGGTCACCACGTAGGAGAGTGTCAAGGCTGTGCAGGGAGAGGCTGGTCTGGGGTCCTCTCCCCGACACCGCCAAATCTGACCGTGCCTAGGGACATTGGGGACAGGGCATCTTGACTGGGAAGAAACTGCTAAAGGTTTCTAGTGGGTGGAGCCCAGGGATGCTGCTGAAACTGAACATGGGACAGTCCCCAGAACCAAGAGTCTCCCCACTGCCTCAGTGTCCCCAGTCCTGGTTCTGGCGGCCTTGTTAGTAACTGCTAGTTCCACTTCATGTTTTAAGATTTTTTTTTGTACTAATGGGGATACCCAATTGTTTTAGTTCTGTGTTTGAGCCATCTAAGAGCACTGGGGCTTTAGAATAGGCTCAGTCTTCCCACCTGCGTTGTTCCATTTACCCCAAGATCCCAGGCAACAGGGAGATGTAAAGGATAAAGGGGGCACAGGCCCCACCTTGGGGAACCCCTGGGGAACAGGATAGGCTTCCTTGGCCTCTGAACCTTGCGGGGACCCCCAGACAAGAAAAGGCAACCCTGATTCCGGTGACTGTCACATCAGCTCCCAAGCCAGTCTGGCCATCGTCTTGACTATGTCCCGGCTCTCCTGTGCTCTGGGCCGGGTGGGCAAGACTGGCCAAGACACCGAGCAGCTCAGGCAGGCTTCTGTGCACCGTGATGGAGCCTGGATGGAGGAGAGCAGATGGGCCAGCGGGCACACGGCGGAGAGCAATTCATCAACGCAGCTGTCAGCGTTGTCGGTGGGAGGATGGAGGCTCCTTCCCCTGGGGTGGAGACGAAGAGCAGAGGAGCGGAGAGGTAAATGTGCCCCAGCCCCCAACCCCACGAGGCAAATGTGCCCCCCCTCGACCCTGTGACGCACTGGAGGGCTTTTAAACAGATCAGCTGGAGGAACCACCTCCCCCTGCCCTGTTATTGAAGCTCTGGGGTGGGGGAGGTGTGTGTGACATACACAAGCACACCAGCCCTGTCTCCCTGTGGTTCGTGTGGTCCCCAGAGAAGAGAAGGCGCGTCTCCGTCCATGATGTGACTAGTCTGGTTCCGGTCATGTCGCTCTTCCCACTCTAAGCCTGTGCAGGAGGAGCTGGGGCTGCCGTATGGTACTGTGTGGTGTGGTAAGGTACTACGCTGTGTGGTGTCCTGTTGCTCCAGCTGGTAGGGGCTCTCCGCCATGGACTGTGAGGCAGGGGCTCAGAGGTATTCCCCAGTCCCATCTGCTATGTGTGTGAGCTGCAGAGGACTGGGGCAAGGAGGCAGGGATGGGGCATCCATGTTTGCTTGCAGAGTACCATACCTGAGGATCTTGCACACAACAGACACACATTCACACATGCACCATACATGGTGGCCCAGGGACCCCTCCCTGTGGTTCTCAGCTAACTGAGCCCACAGTTGAGTGAGGGGCTTGAGAATGTGGCACTGCTCAGCTCTATGCGGTTCCTGTCAGTGCTTGGGAATCATCTGGGCCACCCCCAGCAGTGTTTGGACAGCGTCAAGACTACCCCTGGAGATGTTTTGGCAGACTCGCAGGGCTGTAGATGAGACCTTGGTGTGGTAGACGCCTCACAGTCCCTGTACTGATGCCCCAGACCACCCGGTCCTGTGGCCAGAAAGCTTTGCTCACAGGGAGACAGGGGACAGGAGGCAGCAGCGGGAAGAACACAGGCTTGGCACATGCGAGACAGATCTGCCCCAGACCCCAAACTCTTAGACCTGAACATTGCTGAAAGTGTCCCCATGCATCTCCCCCACCCTCTGCCCAGCACCGCTGGGTGTGGCCACTATGAAAATGCCACCTGGGTGGGCAGGAGCTGCTAAGGGCAGACATCCACTTTGTGAAGATCAAGAAAGGCTATTCCACGAGATGCAAAAATAAGTGGTTTGGGAGTCGGCATGATAGTTCAGTGAGTAGGGCTTTTGCCTTGTATGTGGCCCCCCCTCCCCAGATTCCATCCTCGGCACCCTATATGGTCCCCCGAGCACCACCTGGAATGATCCATGAGCAAGGCCGGGGTTGGCCCCCAAACCAACAAACCCTGAGCCTTTTTAACTTGGCTCCCTTCGAAGAACAAGAGAACCCTCAGCCCCCTGACCCTGCACCTGGTGCTGCTGGGAACAGGAGCCTGGGGTCATCATAAAGGAGGGGTCATCTCTGCAGACACAGGCCTAGAGGGTACATGGCCGTGGTCAGGGAGACCTGGAGGGCAGCAAAAGGCGGGGAATGTGTGCATTAGACAGATCTTCAGTGGCACAGCATGGGGTGGGGCTTAGGAATTCAATGTTTCCCATTCTGTCCAGTACTCCCAGTGCTGATGCACAGGAGGAAGGCAGACCCGTGATGCATGAGCTGCTGCCCGTAGCAAACCCAGGAGGCAAGGGTGAGGCGCAGAACCTCGTTTGTCTAAGTGATGAAAAAGGGAAAGAAACTGCCACGATGTTATGAAAGGGCTTTGACAGGTTTTTACAACCGGAGAGAAGAATTTGTCTTGATCTGTGTGATTAATACTGAGCAGGATGGAAACTGGGGACGGATCCAAATGAAGTTGAGAGAGAAAAAAAAAAAAAAAAAAAGAAACACTAGTGGAGTTATCTGGGAGGGGCGGTGAATCTGCTCTGTGGGTGCATTTATGGAAACCAAGACGCCTCGGAGAAACCACATCCAGAGCATCTTCCTCATTCATTTTGGGTGTTCCAGGGAGTGGGCTAGAAAATACCCATTTATTGGAGGTTCTAGAAGTGGGTTAGAAGATCCTCATTCGGGGGCTGGGCGGTGGCGCTAAAGGTAAGGTGCCTGCCTTGCCTGCGCTAGCCTTGGACGGACCGCGGTTCGATCTCCCGGTGTCCCATATGGTCCCCCAAGCCAGGAGCGACTTCTGAGCGCATAGCCAGGAGTAACCCCTGAGCGTCACCGGGTGCGGCCCAAAACCAAAAAAAAAAAAAAAAAAAAAAAAAAGAAGATCCTCATTCAATGGCTGCTCCAGGAAGTGGGTTGCAATATGGCTTTGGGCCCAGGTGGTTCCCTATCCTGTGCCCCCTTAGCTCCGAGAGCCTTTTCTTTGCTCCCTCCCAGAAGGACTGGCCCAGAGGTTCCCAATGGCAAACATCTACCTCCATGGCTGCTCAAATTCCCGTGTGGGCTCCTCAGAGATTCATGAGCTGGCTATGGTGGTTTTACTCTTTCTTCCTGTGTGAATTTTCCCTCCGCGAGTTCTTATTACCGATCTTTAATTGCATTGCAATCAAAAAACACTTTTCATGTGATTTCACCCTGGGCACTTGTTTGGGCTTGTTCTACGCCCAACATTATAAGCACTTATCATGAATGTTTCATGTGCAGTTGAAATTAATATGATTTGGTGATTATCTGTTCAGATCGATCTCTAGCTACAGTTTCATCTATTTATCTTTATAAAAGCTGTTCCTTTTCATTCAGATTTTATTGGCCCTGGTTGGAGTGCTCTCTGCCTTCTCCTTCATGTTCGGAGGAACAAGCATAAAAAATTTGCCTTGATTGTTAGACTTAGCAATGTCATATTCAACTTCTCTGAATTGTTGGTTTGCTTGTTTTGAGATTATGTTTTTCAGATCTCTATGTGTTTTATTTTGTTTTCCTTTCATGCTGTGTGAGAGCAGTAACCCTCTTTATTTATTAATAATGTTTTGTGATGTTGAGTCTACTTAGTGTTAGTATAAGTAAGCTGTTTTTTTGTTAGTATTTTCTTGGAATCATTTTTCTCATTCATATGAAATCAATCTCTCTCTGCCTTTATCTTTTAAGTTATGTTTCTTTCTTTCTTTCTTTCTTTTTGGTTTTTGGGCCACACCCGGCGGTGCTCAGGAGTTACTCCTGGCTGTCTGCTCAGAAATAGCTCCTGGCAGGCACGGGGGACCATATGGGACACCGGGATTCGAACCAACCACCTTTGGTCCTGGATCGGCTGCTTGCAAGGCAAACACCGCTGTGCTATCTCTCCGGGCCCTAAGTTATGTTTCTGAGGAGGCCTAGAGCCATGTTTTGTTGGGATCACATCTGGTAGCTGTATTCAAGGCAAAAGTTCCACGTGCTGTACTATTGATCTGGCCCCTGTAGTTGTGTTTTGTTTTGTTTTGTTTGTGGCCACACCTGGTTGCAGTGCTCAGGGGTTACTCTTGGCTCTGCACTCAGAAATCTCTCCTGGCAGGCCCAAGGGACCATATGGGATGCCAGGAATGGAACCTGGGTCCATTCCAGGTCTGCTGAATGCAAGGCAAACATCCTACCGCTGTGCTTCTGCTGTCCTACCTCTGGCTCCTGTAGTTTTATTTTATTATTTAATTGCTGTTGACTTTTTTTTTCATGAGTACTTGGTAGTATTAGCAGAATTGGGGATGAACTTGGCATATGTTCTACTTCTGAGCAAATCCCTGACCTTCGCTATCAAATGAGGGTGATCTTAGTCTTTTTAATGGAAAAGTCTGTCCATTTATCAGTACTGTCATGACTGATACAAACATTTATATTGGTCATCTTATTTTGTGTCCGTTATTCACCAGATTATGCACCATTATTTATCAAATGTATGCATCTTGTTTTTCTTTTTTTCATAAAAGATTAAGTTTTATTTGGGGAGGGGAATCTTTACCCTAAGTTATATACTACATTTCTTTCTTTTTTAATTTAAATCACTGTGAAATACAGAGTTAAAAAGTTGTTGGTAAGGACTAGAGAGATAGTACAGTGTGGAGGCTATTTGCCTTGCACTTGGCTGAGTTGGGTTCGGTCCCTGGCTTCCCAGAGGATCTCCCAAGCCTGCCAGGATCCCTGAGCACCACAGGGTATGCACCCTTATAAAAAAAGTTGTTGAGGCCCAGAGAGATAGCACAGTGGCGTTTGCCTTGCAAGCAGCTGATCCAGGACCAAAGGTGGTTGGTTCGAATCCCGGTGTCCCATATGGTCCCCCGTGCCTGCCAGGAGCTATTCTGAGCAGACAGCCAGGAGTAACCCCTGAGCACCGCCGGGTGTGGCCCAAAAACCAAAAAAAAAAAAAAAAAAATTTAACCTTCTAGGGCCCGGAGAGATAGCACAGCACAGCGGCGTTTGCCTTGCAAGCACCCGATCCAGGATCTAAGATGGTTGGTTCGAATCCCGGTGTCCCATATGGTCCCCCGTGCCTGCCAGGGGCTATTTCTGAGCAGACAGCCAGGAGTAACCCCTGAGCATTGCCGGGTGTAGCCCAAAAGCAAAAAAAAAAAGTTGTTGAGGGGGCCGGAGAGATAGCATGGAGGTAAGGCATTTGCCTTGCATGCAGATGGTTGGTGGTTCGAATCCTGGCATCCCATATGGTCCCCTGAGCCTGCCAGGAGATTTCTGAGCATAGTTGCCAGGTGTGACCCAAAAACCGAAAAAAAAAAAAAAAGTTGTGGGTAGAGTTTCAGTCGTACAATGTTCCAACACCCATCCCTGAACTAGTGTTCATTTCCCCACCAATTTTCCCAGTTTCTTCCCATTCCACATCTCAACCCTAGCCTGCCTCTATGGCAGGCTCTCTCTCGCTCTCTCTCTCTCTCTCACTCACTCACTCACTCACTCTCTCTCTCTCTCTCTCTTTCTCTGTTTGTGTTGCTATACTGTTACTGAAGGGGCATCATGCCTATCATCACTTTCCCTCCTTTCAGCATCCAGCTTTTGTCCAGAATGATCCTTCCCAGCTCTCATTCTCAGATGGTCTCTCCCTACAAGCTACATTTCTTTTTTTTTTTTTTTTTTGGTTTTTTGGGCCACACCCGGTGACGCTCAGGGGTTACTCCTGGCTATGCGCTCAGAAGTTGCTCCTGGCTTCTTGGGGGACCATATGGGACGCCGGGGGATCGAACCGCGGTCCGTCCAAGGCTAGCGCAGGGAAGGCAGGCACCTTACCTCCAGCGCCACCGCCCGGCCCCTACAAGCTACATTTCTATTCCTTTAAGTTCTCTTGCACATTTGCGGCTCCTTTCTCTGCCTTCCTCCTCCTTTTTCTGGGATCCTGGCAGGATCTGGAACTACCTTTTGCTCACAAAGCCATGCTCTGTCTTACTGCTCCCCCAGTTGCTTCTCTTTATCTTATTCAGTCAACACTTGTGTAGATGCCAATGTATTTGCCTCCCACCCCCTCATGCACTGTATAGTTTCCCCTTTGAGCTTAATTCTGCTCTCTCTGGGGCTTAGTCTTAAGTCCTATTTTACTAAATAGGCATTATAACAGTGAGAATTTCCTCCCCAGCATTTGAGCATGCCTCGCTCTATTTTCAGATACAACCATCACTTGGCTGGATATAGAATCCCAGAGCCTCAGCGATCCTTGGTGGTGATGATGAGATTCCTTTGTCTCCTGGCTCCTATCAGGATGAATGATATTGGTGCAACTGTACTCTCTCTCTCTCTCTCTCTCTCTCTCTCTCTCTCTCTCTCTCTCTCTCTCTCTTCTCTCTGCTTTGTTGATTTTTTTGGAGTCCAAAACACATTCATTTTAATTTCTCTTGAAACTTCCAGTTTGTGAATTTGAGGAGTCCTTCTGGAAAAATCTGCCATTATATCTGAATGTTCCTCCTCCCCACTCTTTCCTCCCCACCCCATACTTATACTGTCATTGCTCTTTGCTCTTCTGTTCTCTCTCTCTCTCTCACTCTCTCCCCCCCCCCCTTACCTTTGCGGCTTCCTTGGACACCCTTTCAAGTCCCCTGTGACTGTATGCGTCATGAATATAGTTAGAGTTTGGGGTTCAGGCAGAGGCTGGGGCATCTGTTTGTTCCTCTGTTTTATCAACTTTACAGTGAGGCAGCCATGAAAAGAGCAGTGCCTTCCCTGCTGGGAGGGTGCAGAGGGGCGAAGACCACAAACCCTATAAATGCCACAGAAGAGCCCAGCTTGATCCTGAGACTCCCCCTGTGGTCTCCTCAGCTGGGTCTCTGGAATACACTGGGGAACTGAACCCACTCACAAAGTGCTGACTTCCTGGCTGGGGTATGGTCTTTGCCCCTGGGGGTGCATCTGTGGGAACCTGCTCAAGGGTGTTGGGGTTCAGTGATCTCAAGGAGTGTCTCTGGCCAAGAGGACAGGAAGACCCTGGCCAGGGGTGACGGGAGTATCAGCCCCAGCAGTGTCTGGGGGTTCTGGGCTAGGGCACCTCATTCTGCACCTTTGTCAACAGGAAACCCGTGGTCTTCTAAGTGCTCTGAGTTAGGAGAAGCGATCTGTGGGCACACATGCTCCAGAAAGTCCCCCTGGCCTTCAGGACTCGGGCTAAGGAACAGTAGTGTCCTGAGGTCTGAGTTTCAGGCACCTTTTTCTCCATAGGACAGAGACCGCCCCATCTGCTTGCAGGACCCCAGATCGCTGCTCTGGAGTCAACACCCCCTCCCCGGCCCAGCCCCATAGCAGATGCTGAGGGGCTTGTGTCAAGCCACGGGGTGAGCAGCCGGTCAGCCCCGGGGGTGGAGGACCAGTCACAGGAGCGGTGATGGATGCTCCGGGAGCTGGGGTCAGAGAGGTTCTGTGGCAGCAGATGGAGGATGGGGGAGCTGGGGGCGGGGCCAGCAGTGCCAGTCCCAGGGGTGCAGAAGCTGGCTGGGGGGTGGGGACCCTCCCTGTTTGGGGAGTTTGGATCTTCTCCCAGAACCAGCGGGAGCCGTCGGGAGCCCATTTCTTGACAGATCCGAGGCTGCCTCTGGGATGCATCAGTTCTGGGATGCTGCTTTCATGCTCTTATAGCTAAACATTTCTTGAGGTGTCTGAAACAACCAGAGGAAAGGAAGAGTTTACTGTTGGGGGGAAATCAGGTCTTAAGGCATCGGGGAATCAGAGCCCGTGGCTGCTTTGGACCCAGGAAGCTCAACTCCCACAGAAGGACTTTCTTGCATTTCAGTAAGTTCTTGAGCAAGTGGCTGGGATAACGTGGGGGGCATGTTGAGGGTCTACCGGCACTCTACACAGCACAGGGCTCATGTCGGCCTTTTTGACTAACTGGGGGGCTTCCTAGTGGCCAGTGGCTCACTCTGAGACCTGAGAATGTGGTGCTGCTCTGGCCCAGGGATTCCTGGGACCTCCGGCTGTGTTGAGGCCTCCAGAGGTGCTCCTGGGAATGCTGCAGAGACCCACCTGGTGAGGAGGATCAGACCCATACTGACTGGTCTATTCACTGCTTGCACCTGAGCCCTGTGCTGGACTCCAAATTCAATCTGCAGAGTTTGGGGCCACACTTGGCTACTACTGGTTCTGTGCTCACGGGCCATTTCTGGTGATGCTCGCGGATACTATGTGGTGCCAGAGATTAAATCAGGACAGTTACAGCCAAGACAAATGTCTTGACCCTCCCTGTACTATCTCTCTGGCACCCTAATCCATTTTTGTGGTTGTTGCTTTGTTTATTCATTTTTGGACCACATCCTGCAGTGCTCAGAGCTTACTCCTGTCTCTGCACTCAAGGATCATTCACGGCAGGTTTGGGACCATATGGGATGCCAGGGATCAAACCCCTGTCAGCCATGTGCAAGGCAAACACCTTCCTCACTATGCTATTGCATCAGCCCCTACTTTTGTTTTCTTTTTTTTTTTTATAACAAGATACATTTATATAATTAGTCGCATAGGTTAATCTAATTCATGGTTACACTCCTTTTCATATTGGCATCATTAAGTTGTTTGAAAGGAGATCCTTTTTTATCTTAAAATCCATCATTTATAGGGCCTGGAGAGATAGCACGGCGGCGTTTGTCTTGCAAGCAGCCGATCCAGGACCAAAGGTGATTGGTTCGAATCCCGGTGTCCCATATGGTCCCCCGTGCCTGCCAGGAGCTATTTCTGAGCAGACAGCCAGGAGTAACCCCTGAGCATGCCGGGTGTGGCCCCCCCCAAAAAAAATCCATCATTTATGAATGCATATGCAGCATTATTTGATTTTTGAAATATCTGATTCTAGATGATTCCATCAACTCTCTATGCAATCACCAGTCAGATAGAGATGAGTTATTTGAGTGGATTTACTTGGATTTCTGTTACACTGAGAGTTCTCCTGAAATATATGCTTTAGAAAGCTAGTCTAGGCTTTCCTTTGAGGGCAGCTGAGAGATGCAGGAAGCAAGTTCAACACTTGGTTTCCTGATTTCAATAAATCACCATTGACTGCTGCAGGACTATCTCCTAGGGAATGAGACTCACAGCTTTGCAAGCAGGAGATACATTGGGAATGTTCTGGGTGTTCCACGCCAGCTGTGTGAACTCAAGCAACTAATTCCACCTCTCTGTTTCCTTGTTTCTTCAAAAGTAACAAATAACCAAATAAATCCAGGTAGAAAGTAGTTAACTTTTCAAGGTCCTTATCACCTTGATGTTGTCAGTATCCAGGCCCACATCTGGGAGGGAGGGGCTGTTGTTTGGATAGAGGATAATAGAGGTTGGCTGGGGGAGGTGAATAGAGGAGACGCTGGAAGGGTGCTTGGAAGCCAGCTAAAGGGGCTGTTAGAAAATCTTAGCTGGGGGGCCGGAGCAGTGACGCGGCAGTAGGGCGTTTGCCTTGCACGCACTAACCTAGGACGGACCGGACCGAGGTGTCCCATATGGTCCCCCAAGCCAGGAGCGATTTCTGAGCACCTAGCCAGGAGTAACCCCTGAGCATCACCGGGTGTGGCCCAAAAAGAAAAAAAAAAAACTTAGCTGGGAAGCCTTGTGGAGAAATGCACCTGGCGGTTAGGACCTTGAAATAAAGCTGGATATCTCCTGAATCTTCAACCCTCTGACCGTGGATCATCTCTCCGCTGTTATCCTACAACATGCAGACCCACCGGTGCAGGCCGAGCCAACAAAGGCCTCATCCCACCCCCAACACTAGGACTCTATGTTTTATATTTGATCAACAACTGGTGGCCCCTATGGGGAAAGGACTTGAGAACCCGAGACCTTAGCGATGGTGAGTGCCAATTGTGTTTTGACCCTTTGGTGAGTAATCTCGACTTTCTTGAGCTGCACTGAAAATGGAGAGCCCAAAAGGTTTGGATTGCGTGGCACCTGTAGCTCCTTTGGCTGGCGGGTGTGCAGGTTGCATGGTGAAGGCGGAGAAATTATCCAGTCAGTCAGTTGAAGATTTTAGGAGCTATCCAGCTTCATTTCCAGGTCCCAACCACCATGTGCATTTCTCCACATGGCTTCTCAGCTAAGATTTTCTAACAGCCTCCTTAGTCCCCTTCCAAGCATCCTTCCTGTGTTTCCTCTCTTTTTTCTTCCTTTTTAAATAAGGCCAGGGGTTTAGCTTTGCCGGTAGAGCATTTGCCTGGCATGTATGAGGGCTCAACCACTGAGCAACAGCAACAAAATTAAATTAATTTTTTGATCTCCCAGATTAGCCAGCGCCTGTCCTAAGACCTCCTACACCCTGTTCCCAGTTCCACCCTCTTCCCGTATAATCTTCACGTCGGAGCAGTAATGCATCCAGCTAGGAGCTTGCCTTGAACATAGCTGGCTGGGATTTTATCCCCGACTGAGACTGTATAGTGGGTAGAGCACTTGCTGTGCATGTAGCTGACCCGGTTCAATCCCCAGCACCCCATATGGTCTCCCAAGTCTACCAGGAGTGATTCCAGAGCATAGATCTAGGAGTAAGCCTTGAGCATAGTCTGGTGTGGTTCCTCAAAATAAACAAAGAAAATAATAAAATAGAACAATAGCATATAAAAAGTAAACTAAACTGGTTACTTCCTTTCAAAGGGTACTTTCCAAGCCAGAGAGAGTGGAGGGGCCAGAGACACACCCTGTCTGTGTAAATCCTCAAGTTTGACACACACACACACACACACACACACACACACACACACACAGCAGTACACTCTTGGTCCTTGAGCACCCCTGGGTGGGGTCCCGGTGTCCCCCAGCTCTGCTAGGCTCAACAGCATCACGTGTCTGGGTCCAAGCACTGATCGGTCTGGCTCAGTTGATTGAGTCTGAGCAGAATCATTCCCCAGCCCCCGAGCAGCACTGGGGCAACCTCCCACCACCCAGGAGAGCATTTTGGGCCTGGACCTGTGTGTGGGGCGCTGCCGCTTCCTCCATGCGCTGTGGCTGCCCATTCACACATTGGCTGGTTGAGCCCTAGAAGCCCAGTTTGGGGAAAAATCCCTCACTGAACTGCTTTCACCAGCTTTTACTTTAGCAGGAATCAAAAACCCCTAGTGGCGCTCAGGGATCACTCCTGGCAGGCTTGGGAGACCCCCTGGGATGCCAGGGATCAAACCCAGCTCAGTGCGTGCAGGGCAAGAGGCCTCCATGCTAAACTTTCTCTCTAGCACTATTTGCTCCCTGGCTCGGCATCCAATACTCAAGGAGCACTGCTAGCTGATGAAGAGGAGAGAGGGAAGCAGCAGGAGCACCCCTGAGGTGATGCTATTACCATGCATGGCGTGAGGGTAGCTTGACTCCGAAGTCCACACAGACATCAGGGTATGATGTCATATATCACACAATGAGCACTGGCAGCCATCTATACACCTGTCATAGTGTTTCTAAAAACTCATAAAAGTTTGCAGATGATAGCATTCAGCTGACCCTGGACAGACCCAGTTCGATCCTCGGCATCCCATATGGCCCCTGGAGCCTGCCAGGAGCTATTTCTGAGTGCAGAGCCAGGAGTAACCCCAGCATCACTGGGTGTGGCCCCAACCAATCAAACAAACAGTTTGCAAGTGGCCACATGGCACCAGTGTCTGTGAGGGGAAGGAGAGACCAGGAGACAGAGGGTCACCCACTAGCACATACCCATCTAGCGCTGGCTTTTCCTGCGATTTTCCAAAGAAATAAAAGGTCCCCTAGAATAGCCCAGCTTGGCCTCCCCATCTCAGTCCTTCCTTCCCAGCATCCCCCAGGCCTCTTCAGCTTCCTTGTCATCTCTGGAAGTGGCATCTGAGTCCCCTAAACAAGTGGCCAAACGAGACTTCATAAACCTTTATGAGTCTATAAAGTGGGCACATCGGGTCCCCGCAGCATCCGAGGAGGGGTGCTCAGCGTGAGCAGCTAATATGAAAAGATGCTTCTTGTCACCTGAGCCTGTAAACCATAAAACAGCTCCTGCACTTAATTACCTTTTATTGGCCCGTTGCAGAATTGGGGAATTGGCTCAAGCGCCGGAACTCTGTGTCTTTCCCACCGGAGGCAGCAGGACTTGCTGGCAGGGTGTTTCCTGATGGTACTTTGGGTCCAGCTCATGCCACTTTGGGGACAGCTCAGCTCAAGGCTCCTGTATTTATCATCCAGGACAGGCTCAGTTGAGAGAAGCTTAATTTCCTAAGCTTCTCACCTAGAATTTTTCTTCATAGTTTCTCTTCCCTTTCATTGTGCTTTTGCTGCCAGACAGAGCTGTGATGACTGAAATTGAACTCCAAAACCAGTTCTCTTTGGCTTTGTAAAAGTCTATGTTTGGGGCCAGACTGATAGTATAGCAGGGAGGCATCAAGAATGCCTTGAATGTGGTCAGTCTGGGTTTGATCCCCAATGTCCTCTAGGGTCCCCTGTGTGCACCAAGAGTTATGCTTAAGTGCAGTTCCAGGAGTAATTTCTAAGCACGGTGAGGTGTGACCCAAAACCAACCCAGCCAAAAATAACTCCCCCAAACCAAAATTGGTGTTTTCTCTATATTGTTCTTTAAAAATAATGTGTTCATTTTTGCAAAAAACAAGTTTGAACTCCAGATATCTGGGCTGTGGTTTGGAGTAAATAAACCTCCACAGAACTTTCAGCTATTAAAATAACACAGATATTAAGAAAATATCAGCCCACCCAGAAAGCAGGACCCAATAAGTGCCCACATCCTCTGACCAAGGGATCCCACCTTTCAGGGGTTCCTTACTCAGTGACCCCTGTGATATAGATAGAACTTATGGTACAACTTAACATTGTAGTATTTATAATAGCAAGCTGGGGGGCGTGTTTTCTCTTTAATCCTGGCCATATTTCTTTTGTAGCACAGAAGCTTTTTAGTTTGATGTAGTCCTGTTTGTTTTCCTTTGCTTGGAATAGGAAATTTTTTTTTGGTTTTTCGGGCCACACCCATTTGATGCTCAGGGGTTACTCCTGGCTAAGCACTCAGAAATTGCCCCTGGCTTGGGGGGGCCAGATGGGACACCAGGGATCAAACCGCAATCCTTCCTTGGCTAGCGCTTGCAAGGCAGACACCTTACCTCTAGTGCCACCTCGCCGGCCCCGGAATAGGAAATTTTGACTGACAATTAGGCAAGAAAGGGAAATTCAGAGCATCCAGCTAAGAAAAGAAGAAATCAGACTCTCACTATTGGCAGATGACACGAGGCTATACTTAGAAAACCCTGAAGATGCTACCAAAAAAATCTCCTAGAAACAAAAGACCTTGAAAATGGCAGGCTACAAAGCTCTGCATAGGAATCCCTGGTTTTTATATATGCAAACAATTAAGTAGAAAAGAGAAAATTGTAAAAAATCTTATTCGGGGCTGGGAAGGTGGCGCTAGAGGTAAGGTGTCTGCCTTGCAAGCGCTAGCGTAGGATGGACCGCGGTTCGATCCCCCGTCGTCCCATATGGTCCCCCCAAGCCAGGGGCGATTTCTGAGCACATAGCCAGGAGTAACCCCTGAGCATCAAACAGGTGTGGCCCAAAAACAAACAAACAAACAAAAAAAAAACAAAAAAAATCTTATTCACAATTTTTACTAAGTAAAATCAAGTATCTGTGAAGCAGCTTAACAAAACAAGTGAAAGACTTATACAAATAACTTAAAAGCACTTCTAAAGGAAGTGAAAGAGGACAGTAGGAAATGGAAAGACATTCCCATTTATGAACTAGAAGGACCAATCTTGTCAAAACGATAGTCCTACCCAAAGTGCTATATAGATTCAGAGCACTCCCTATAAAAAATGTTCCATGAGATTTTTTTTCTTATTTGTTTTTGAGCCACACTCAGTTGTGTTCAGGTTTTACTCCTAATGTGCAATGGAGACCATATGGGATGCTGGGAATTGAACTCAGGTTAGCCATGTGCAAACCAAGTCACCACCCCCACTATACTATACTCCATATGACAGGTTTTAGACAAGATGTCAAATGCTATTGAAATTTATATGGAATAATAAGATATCCTGGATCTCCAAAACAATCTTAAGAAAAAAGAAGATAGGAATTTCTCTACCCTACCCAACCTTAAGCTATACTACAAAGCTATAGTAATCAGAACAGTGTGGTACTGGAATAAGAAGATCCTCATACCAATGGAATAGAATAGAATGGCCAGAGACAGATCCTCAGGTACATGGAACCAGTGCCCTTATAACTTTGTCAACATTAACCTAAGATGAAAAAAAATATAAAGTGGAATAAGAAAGACCTTTTCAACAAATGGTGCCACATGAGGAAGAAAGTTGAAGGGCTAGGAGAAAAACAAGAAGAAAAAGAAGGAGGAGGAGGAGAAGGAAAAGAAGGAGGAGAAGAAGAGGAAGGAGGAGAAGAGGAAGGAAAAGGAGGAGGAGGAACAGGAGAAGGAGGAGCAGAAGCATAAGAAGGAGGAGGAGGAGATGATGATGATGATGATGGAGAAGAAGATGATGATGAAGGAGAAGAAGAAAAGGAGGAGGAGGAAAAGGAGAAGGAGGAAGATAAGAAGAAGCAGCAGCAGAAGAACTAGAAGAGGGAGGAGGAGGAGAATAATATGGAGGAGGAGGAGGGAAGAGAAGAAGGAGGAAATGAAGGAGGAGGAGGAAAAGGAGAAGAGAAGGAAAAGAAGAATATGGTGATGATGAAGGAGGAGAAAAAGGAAAAGAAGGAGGAGAAAGAGAAGAAGAAGAAGAAGAAGAAGAAGAAGAAGAAGAAGAAGAAGAAGAAAATGACAAGAAAAGAAAAAGAACTCTCATCTCTTTCTAATGCCACACACACACAAGTCATCCAAATGAATAAACACCTTGATATTAGACCTGAATCCACAAATCATATAGAGGAAGATGCCAGTGGAGCCTTAATGACATTGGATCTAGAGACACTTTCAAGGATTCCATGCCTGCCATTGGCCATGCAGTCAAGTCTTTTGCTATGAGTGTGTGTAAAGCCCTTCTCTGAAAATTAAGCTGATCTGCTCCCATGGAGGTGATTTGAAGAGATGTCTCAAATACCTCAAACATTGCTAACATCTCAACCAGGTGTCCATGAGCTGGAGAGACAGTGAGGGGTTTAGGCATGTCCTGTCCCATCCTGGTGCTGCATGGTACTAGGCATTGCCAGTTGCAGCCACAGAGACCTGAGCGCTGTGGGAGACAGAGGAAGGCTCATTGCCATGCTTCCCCCCACCCCCCACCCCCCCCCCCCGCACCCCAGCTCCAGCACAGCCCTGCCAGGAATAATTCCTGAGTGCAAGAGCCAGGAGTAAGCTTTGAGCATTGCCATGTATGGACTCCAAATCAAACAAACAAATCAAAAAAGTCAAAGAACATAGAGAACAACAGTAAAGAAACCATGACAGACAAAGGCTCAATCCAAGTCCTTTTGACTCCTGGCTATCATTGTCCCTCCAATTCTCCAGGCCAGTATTCCTGGGTCTGATGTCTGGTCCTTCATCCAGCCACCCTCTCCTTCTGCCTGTCCCCCCTGCTAACAGAGTCTTCCTGAAGGTCTTTGTGTGGCCCCTAACACCAACCTTCCTTGGCCCTGTTCTCAGTCATTTACTTGGCTCCCCGTTTTTACCCCTAGAATAAATGATGGGGTGATTATCACGGTGTGTCCATTTCTGTTTGCACAGAGAACTATTTTATGGAGATTAATTCTCAGAAACAGAATCTCACTTTCGAAAGGGAACCTGCCTTTCGGGGGGCATATATCGATCACTACCCTGATTCAGAAACTCATGCTTGAGAGCAGCACAGCCCGAGTTTCTCATGCCGAAAAACTCATGACCCAAGAGCAGCCACCGACAATGGGCCGAGAAAACCCAGATTTCCCAGCTTGCTGCCCTGGACATCCCCCGTGGCTTTAGGCTGTGACATCTGTGGACGATTTATTGCCTTTTTAAAAAGAGGATCAATACACCCAGAGCTGTTTAATGAGATTCACAGGGGCCCGGCTTCGCAGGCATCCATCAATTAGCCCCGAGTGGCAAGAACAGTGTGAGGGGAAATGCTCCCAATGAATCTGGATGTTGAGACACACATCAGGGCACTGGTAAGGGGCCAGGGGAAGAAGCATTCTCTCTCTCTCTCTCTCTCTCTCTCTCTCTCTCTCTCTCTCTCTCTCTCTCTCTCTCCTCTCTTCTCTCTCTCTCTCTCTCTTTCTCCTCTCTTCTCTCTCTCTCTCTCTCTCTCTCTCTCTCTCTCTCTCTCTCTCTCTCTCTCATGTGTTCTGTGCAATTAGGAAGCTCTTTGAAATGGAACAGAGGATCCTGTTTTTGGAGTATTTCCTCTTTCCCCATGGGCACATAGATAGGAGACTGGCCCTCCACCCTCCCTCCCCTGCCCAGTGTGCCATTTTTGTCTCCATACTGTAGGGATTGTCTGACCCTCCAGGACAGGCCCTTCCCCACGGAACCTTGTTTGCCATGCTTGAATGCTTGCTCTGTCTATTGCCAAGGGTTCTGAGTTTTGCTCTATTCATGCCAGCCTATGAGTAGCATTGTCACCATCACTCTGAACCAGGAAACAGAGATAGGAAGAGAAAAGAGAGAGAGAGGAATGAGGAAGGAGAGATCATGAGTGATAAGTTGATGCTTGGTCATTGTGCTGCTGAGAGTCAGACCCTTCTGTTGTGTTCATGCATATTCAGGTTGTCGTGCATTGTGGTGCTCAACATGCCTGGGTTATTAACTCTATATTGGTGCTTACACCCCCAGACTGAGCCCCGATCCTTAGACATCCCCAAGATGTTGGATAATACCCCCAACACCACCACCCAAGGTCCAGATGCTACGCTAGGCATTGTTCTGCAACAGGGCAGGCATCATTCGACTGGGCCTGGATTTCTGGAATAGTCATGTCATCTCATGGCTCAGCACAGTTGATGGGTCAGAGGACATCAGTGAGTTTATGTTTGTATGATTTTGTGTCTCACCTGGCATTGCACAGGGCTTACACCTAGCTCTGCACTCAGTAATGGCTCCTGGCTGGCTCAGGAATCCCTCTGGGGTGCTGGGGATTGAACCAGGGTTGGCTTTGTGCAAGGCAAATGCCCTCTCTTCTTGAGACCAGGAGACAAAGGACTGGAGTGTATGTATTTCTTGCATGAGGTCCTTAGTTCCAGCACCATGGAGTCCTCTTGCCCTCTGTACCACACCTCCACACTTGAGTACTAAAATATCAGGCTCCTAGGGATAAGGACAGTCAGAGTGGCCCCAGATTCCTGAGCCGTGCTCCTACGGAGCCTTAATGTTAACAAAGGTGGGGACCTGAAGGAGAGACCCATGGTGATGAAAATGATGATGAGGATGATAAGAATGATGAAGGTGACAATGGTGATGATGGTCGTAATGATCTGTTTGAAGTTAGGGCTTATTTCTGGTTCTGTGCTCAAGGTTCCCTCCTGGAAGTTCTCAGGGGACCCTCTGTGGTGCCAGGAATCAAACTTGGGTCATTAGATATAGAACTAGCACCCTCCCCACTGTCCTGTGTCCCTATAACCCAGGAGCCATCACCCCTTATAACAAACTGGTGCATGTTAGGGTTTCTTGGGGCTCCCTTGCTGCTCTGGTAAAATAGTTGAGCCCACAGTTTGTGTGTGTGTGTGTGTGTGTGTGTGTGTGTGTGTGTGTGTGTGTGTGTGTGTCTTAGGGAGTTCTAGGGGATCCAGCTACGGAAATCTTTGATGATGCCTAACTGACTAGGAGCACAGGAAACACTGGGCTTGGCATTGACATTTCCCCTGTGGGGCTCATCTGCGGGAGTACAGCAGAGTTGAGGACTGTACTCAACTCAATTTCAGGGCTCCCGTCAGTGCCTGCTGAGAATCAGGGGTATTGGGAAGGTCATGCCGAGTGCACCCACCATCAGACTCCCCTCACAGAGAGGTGAGAGCCCCATCAGAGGAAGCATCCAAGAGGACAGGAGAGCTGTTAGCAAAGCCCAACGCAGAAATTGAGGCATGGAACAGGAGAGGGTGGGTCAAGATTTAAAACAAAATGGAGCCCCACCCTAATTTAGGAAGAGCCCAAGGGGGGAGGTTAGATATTGGTTAAAGAAACATAGGGGGTGGGGCCAAAGCAATAGTATAGCAGGGAGGGCATTTGCCTCGTACACCAGGGTTGGAGCCTCAGCATCCCATATGGTCCCTGGAGCAATGCCAGGTGCGATTCCTGAATATAGACTCACAGAGCCAGGAGTAATCTCTGAGCACCTTTGGGTGTGCCCCCCAAACAAATAAACAAAACAAACAGAAACATGGGGGGGGCAGGTGAGAGGGAAACTGGGGGTATTGGTGGAGAGAAATATGCCCCGATAATGAATGATGGACATTGTATAGCTAAAACTCAGTCATGAACAACTTTGTCATTGTGGCTCTCACAGTGATTTAATCAAAGCATTTATTTAAAAAAAAAAAAAAAAAAGCAAGGAAAAAAGGGCCCGGAGAGATAGCACAGCGGTGTTTGCCTTGCAAGCAGCCGATCCAGGACCAAAGGTGGTTGGTTCGAATCCCGGTGTCCCACATGGTCCCCCGTGCCTGCCAGGAGCTATTTCTGAGCAGACAGCCAGGAGTAACTCCTGAGCACTGCCGGGTGTGGCCCAAAAACCAAAAAAAAAAAAAAAAAACAAGGAAAAGAAACAGGGACAGATTGCGTCCAAGTTCATTCGGGAGGCCCCCAAAATTAGCTGCAGGAGAGTGTGACATCCCCTGCTCTGCCTGCTGCCAGTGCGGGTGTGGGGGAGAGAGCCACAGTGGGATCAGTTCCCCCTCCCTCAGCTCTTCTCAGGCCAGGTGGGCATGGTGAGCTCCCCCTTTCTGGGTCTTTCCCTCCCCTCATCCCACCAAAGCTTATTTTAGTAGCCTTCTTGGAAATCATTCAGCATCTCATTAAATACCGAGATTCACACCCAACCTGTTTACAGCCGTGTGTGTGTGTGCGTGGGTCACAACAGACAGTGACAGTGCGTGGGGCGGAAATGGGCGGGCAGATGGAAACACGGGGGTGGGGGGACTTCTATTCTGAAGTCTTTTGTTTGGAAAAGAAATCACACACACAAACACACATACACACATACAAAAACATGCATACACACACAAGAAATTATACATACTACTCTCTTCTCTCTCTCTCTCCCTCTCTCTCTCTCTCTCCCTCTCTCTCTCTCTCTCTCTCTCTCTCTCTCTCTCTCTCCCCCCAACCCCAGCTGCTCCCTAAAAATCTGGTGCGGGCTGGCTCATCCTATGAGAACCACAGAGAGTGGAGCAGGCAGAGGCAGGTGTTTGATCAGCAGCTTAGGTCCGTCCTTGTGTTCAGGGACCCCTGTGGTCCTACAAGCTCGTTTCCTAGGGCCAGTGAGGGTGCCATGGGGCATGGTTCTTGCAAAGCTTCAGTGGCTGCCTGTAGTTGGGAAGGGACCACAGCCATGGATGGGCACTGTCACAGAAGACAACCCTAGCATGGGGCTGGGATACTACCTCCCAACTCCTAGTGCTCCCCTTCACAGCCAGTCCCCTCTTTAGTCCCTGTGTTGCACTTAACAGAGCTGGATCCATAGCACAGCGGGGAGCTACGTTCACCTTGCAAGCAGCCTAATGGGGTTCAATTTCTGGCATCCCGTAAGGTCCCCCAAGTCTGCCGGGAGTGATTTCTGAGCATGGCCCTAAACAGCAACAAAGGGAGAGAGGGTCTGGCCCAGCTCCTGACGGGATGTCTGTGTATGGAGAAGAAGAGGAAGTTGGGAGCAGAAGAAACATGTCTCAGTCCCTCTGTCCAAAGCCTTTGCTCTTGTGGGTGCTGTGGACAAGTGCCTCATGTGTGCCTCATGTCCCAGAAACCAGGACTTCAGGTATCTCATAGGAACTTGGCTTTGACCTCAGAGCAGAGGAGAGTGGAAGGGGCATAGGGGAGAGGGCCATGGGCCCATCATCGTTTGAGTAGTGGACAGGGGATGATCAGCTGGGATTAGGGGCCCCTTCTTGGGAAGTTGCCCTTGTTAGCTGGGTAGACCTAATTAGGGGGGGTACAGTCCTGGGAAGGGGGTAGAGCTTCTTAATACCTGCTTTGCTCCTGCCACACATGTGTACCAAGCTTGGGCAGTATGTCAGGTGAGATGGGGTGGTTTGACTTGCAGATCATGAAGATTGGAAGAGAGTCCCTGGATCTCTGAGACCCGAGCATCCGTTGTGGTGGCCACATGGTGCCCTATGACCCTCTAAAGTCTCATCTCATGGGCTGGATTTGATTTGCAGATTACAGAGTAATGAGGGCAGGTTTGAGGCAGCGACTCCTCCCAGCAGTCCCCAGGCAAACTCTGACCTGCCTATCTCCTCGGAGTGTCCCCACAAGGACACTCCTGGCACAGAGCTGGAAGAAAGTAGGGCACAGGCTCGTTCCCGTTTTTGTCCTCCTTTTAAGGTCCCTGAGGCATCCCTCCCCTCCATATCCTGTGGTCGGCTCCCAGCCTGCCATTTTCCTCCCCATTTCCAGCTCTTGGGACCAGCCCACTGGTCAGCAGGGCCATCGAACTGTCCACACTGCTGGGTACACTGATGCCCAGCCTGTCTGCAAATCTCACCCCCAGGACCTGTGACTATGCTACAGGAGTGAAGGTTCCAGGGTTCACTGCTCCCCCACTCCAGTGCCAGTCAACACCACCCCCACCCCACCCCTGTCTCTGTAGGTAGCAGTGCAGGCTATGTGAGAAGAGAATGGCAGGGAAAGAATCCTGGTTCCTCTGCTTCCCCCCAAGACTGTTTCTCCAGGATTTGGACATTTCTGTGGGGCGTTTCCTTCCATTTGACCATTGATTGCTCTGCGGCGGTCGCTTACCTGGCCCACAGCTGCTCCTGGGTCAGTGCGTCTCAGAGAAGGGGAGGAGAAGGGGTTCAGCAGGCACTTGAGAGTGAGTGAGGCAAAGCACTTGGCCTTCCACACAAGCACGCCCTGCCCAGTTGTGCTCACTATTAAGAGTGCACAAGGCTACTCCTCTCTGCTGCTCATGGGGGCTTCCCATAGTGGGGACTGCAGCACTGGGTTGGGGTCTTCCTGCTCATTTGTGCTGCACTTGGCCATGCCTCAACCCCTTGGCTCTTGGGCAGAGCAGTAGATGAGTAGGGTACCTGCTTTGTATGCAACAGACCCGGGTTTGATCCTCAACATCCCATATGGTCTCTTGAGCCTTAAGAATGATTTCTGAGTGAAGAGCCAGGAGTAAGCCCTGATCATTGCCTGGTGTGACACAAACAAACAAACAAAAGCTGTTGGTTCTGGGCCTTAGATACTTGATTGCCTTTTCTCTTTAAGCCTGGATATTCCTTGGTGTTTGGGACTTAGCTCCCATGTCTCCTTCCCAGACTGGGTTAGACTTTAGTCTAAACACCACTAAAGAGAAGTTTAGTGAATAGGAAATTGGAGCTGAAAATAGCAGTCAGAGTTTAGCACAGTGTTAGCATTGTATTAGAGCAAGAAAGGCAGTGTGGCTGTGCCTTTTCAAGCCAAGGCTCTTCCTTAGAGAGACTGGATGCTGGTCTGGTGACCGCCAGTGAGGCCCCCAGCAGAAGGGATTGGAAGAAACTCCCTGACTCTCTGAGACCTGAACATCCATGTGGTGGCCGTAGGTGGCCTGTGACCCTATAAAATCTCACCTCAGGGGCTGGAGCAATGGTTCAGAGACTAGGCATTTGCCTTGCACACTGCAGACCCTGGTTCAATCCTTGGCATCCCACATGGTCTCCTGAGCATCACCAGGAGTGAATTCTGAGTGCGAAGTCAGGTGTGTTACAAAAATGAATAAACAAACAAACAACAAAACCAAAACCTCACCCGACTGCTTTCACTGTTGCAGGAAAGAAATTACCACGAGGGAGCATGGATGACGCAAGGCCCACATACAAGCCAGGATACGCTCACCCTTCTCCCAGCTGGCCCAAGCACAGAGGCAGTTCTTGGATTCTGCTCCATCATCCAAGCCACTGAAAATCCATCCATGTGTCACCATGTTCCCCAAGTCAGTTGAGAGGGCGCTGTTCCTCTTTTTCATTGGTCTGACAGTGAGTGGGTGGGATGGGGAAGAGACTGAAGCCTTGTAGTCCCTGGAGCTCTCACCCATGGAACACAGCCCAGATATTCATCCAAATCAAGGTCTGCTCTGCACCCACAGTGCATGTGCCTAAGAAATCCTACCTTGTGGCACCTGATTCCATCCACTCCTGCAGCCTCACAGACTGCCCCTGTTCCTGCTGGGGTGGGGTCCCTTGAACTGTCAAGCTCGCTGACCAGGATTGCTTCTTGCCAGGATGGACAATGTGGGGGTCCCTGATGGATAGTGGGTTTGGGCCTCTTGGCCTTATGCAGAGCCAGGCCAGGCAGAATATATGTGAGTCCTCCTGACTTTCCCCTCCATAGACTGAACTCAGAAAGTGGGGATATGGCTTAGATATGTTTAGGTTTTCAGAACTGCCTCCCTGTGTCTCCCTGGGTTGTCCTCAAATAACCGTAGCACCCCAGAATGCCTGCCTGCACCTCCACAACACTGGCCTAGATCCTGCTGCAGGTCCCCAGAACCCAGCAGCTGGGGGACACTCTTCCTCCATAAATAGTAGGGATGTGGGTCTGAGTAGGGTCCCGGGAAGGAATTGAGCTGAACTTCCAGTGATGTACTGGATGGAAATGGCCTGGCCCAGCCACCTGGCTGAGTCTGGTCTGGTGGACTGGCTGGGTGGCTCTCTGGCTGTTCTGGATGAAGGGCGAGTCACAGGCAGGTCCTGGGACACCCCAGGATGGCTGTTCTGAAGGTGCCTAGTCTCAGCATCACCTGGGTGCCATAAATTCTCAGCTTCCCCCAAAATCTGGGCAAACAAGCACACCAGGACACTTGCCCTGTGGCATGTGTACCCAGCTGCCAGTCCTGAATATTTTGTTTCCTGCTCTCGATCCCCTGCATCTTGCACAGGCCCCCAGCTTCACCTTCTTCTGTCTAATATCCCCAGGGTGGCATTTCTCACGATCTTCCTCCTCGTAAGACTTGAGGTCCCACAGTTTCATCTACGCTAATGTGGGTTCAGACCAGCCTCTGGAGGTGACACTGAGCATCACTGTTCTGGGATGCCATTCAGATGGCTGCAGCCAAGCCTGACACATGCAGGGCCTTGGGTGTGATTGCAGGCACCATGCAGCCTCTTGAGCTGGTTGTTGCCCACCAAAACAGGCTGAAAACCCTCCAAATATCTGCATTGAACATGTTCTCTGGCCCCAGGCAGAATCTCTAGAGAGTAGTAACTCTCTTCCTCACAGGCACGGACATAGATCCAGGTCCACACTACTGTCCTCTGGGGGCTTCATGGTGACCCAGGCAAGTTTCTCCCTGGCCAGGGGCAGCCACTGTCACCCTGAAGGGCTTGTGTGGGGTTCGAATCTCAGCTCTGCTCCTGTTGCCTTAGTCCCCCAGCCTGTCTCTCTCTCTCTCTCTCTCTCTCTCTCTCTCTCTCTCTCTCTCTCTTTGGTTTTTGGGTCACACCCAGCAGAACTCAGGGGTTACTCCTGGCTCTACGCTCAGAAATCACTCCTGGTAGGCACAGGGAACCATATGGGATGCCGGGATTTGAACCACCATCCTTCTGCATGCAAGCCAAACGCTTTACCACCATGCTATCTCTCCAGCCCGTGTCTCTCTTAAGGTAAGGGAGGTGACCTGTTTGCTGAGCCTCACTGGGTCTCCATGGACCCAGGAGAGGTGCTGGGTGCAGTACTGTGTTCTGGGCACCCTGGTGCTAGCTGTGGGAATTGACTCCCTCCCCCATACTCTGCCTTACCCTGAGGAGTAGTTATTAAGGAAAGAGATAGTGTCTCTTGGGCAAGGTAGACTAATATGGGCTCCAATGGGGTGGGGGCTCTGGGATGAGTCTGGAGCCTCCTCCTGCCTCTCTAGGCTGCAGACCCCATGCTGGCAGGTGGGACACCTCAGCTCTCAGAAGCATGTAGTCAGGGCAGGGCAGGGCAAAGCAGGGAGAAGTGAAGGAACCAGCCCCTGGTGCTGCCTCCTCATGTGTTCCCTTCCTTGGCAGAACCAATCCCCCAGGAGTCTTGGGCAGGTGGGCTCCTCTCCAGAAGGCCAGAGAATGTGGGGCCCCAATTGCCATGGTGCACTCCAGCTCCCATATTTTTTTGAAAGAGGTGAGGCCCCTGGGTGCGTCCCTCACCATTGACTCAGTGCACTTCCAGCCACGTGGGACAGAGCAGCTGGAGCACCCAACCCTTCTCTGTCTTTCTGTCCATCCATGCCCATCAAGGATGGCTTTTGAGGTGATTTTGAGGAACTTGGCTTTGCCTAGAGGTGGGTGAAATCTCCAGGTCTGGGCCTTCCACCTCCCTCCCTCCTCCCACCATTCTCCAAGTCCTAGGGCTTTGCCATACCTCTGGCTCCTCTCTACCCTACCTTCTGTCCATTTCGGGGTGTCTGAGATGAGCCAGTGAGGCATCCCTTGGGTGAGCAATCCCTTCCTCTGGGGGGAGCTTTGAAAGAACTGGGGGCACAACACAGCTGGCAAAGCCCTTTGCAGACTCTGAAGGTCACGGGCAAGGAGAGAGAGGAGGGACCCCCGTGTGGGAGAAGCAAGCTATCTCTGAGCCCAAAAAGAAGTCCCTGCCCTGTCCCTGTCCCCGTTTATGCCCTTGCCTGTGGGGCATTGTTGGGGACAGAGATGGGGCGCTGACATTCACTGGGGTCTGTACCTGCCTGTCACCACCTAGCATTATCCTGCCCAGGTCAGCCTTTTGATGACAACTAGACACGGGGTGAGACCAGGGAAGCAAGCGCCTGGTCTTGACGGGCTGTGCTTTCCCATGGTATGATTAGTAACAACCAGTGAGTGGGTTGTCATAGCAACACTTCCCCACCTTCCAAACCCCCCAAAATTGCTGAGACAGTTCTTAAAATAGGCTGATTGAGTGCAGTGGCAAGACCCGCAGAGCCTGGAGTGGGGGTCCCTCAGTTTCTGCAGCCTGGGGGGTGGAGGGGCAGGCAGCTGCATGCCCTGTCTTCCTTGGGTCAGACCAGCTATGTAATCTCCAGGCTCAGAGAACTGGAAGCAGCTCAGTTGGAGTTGTGGGGGAGTTGGGCCACTGTCTACACCCCAGCATTGTAGACTCAGAGAGGTTGTAAACTCAGTGATGGGGTGCGTTCCCTACACCATGCTCAGAATTTCTGATTCAAAAGTGTTCATGCAGGTTTTTAGGCAATTTGTTTTCAACTGGACTGTGATCCATATGGTGGCCCTAAGCATCAGTATTAGGCCTGGGGAACCCCTTTGGGGTTGAATCAACATGGGTCCTTCTTAAGGGGAAGCCACAAAACTCTTGACAGTTTGGGTCATCACCTTCCCCTTGGTAGCAAGAACATTCTCTGCATCACCTATCTTCTTGCCCCAGCTTCCCAGGCTAGAAGCCAGGCAGGTCGAGATTTGGTGACCCATATGTGGCCTGGGCAGGATTCCATTGTTCCTTTGAAAGTCCAGTTCCCTTCCTCCCCTGTTTATGCTATTCTGCAGTTTGCTGCATCTACTTTGGGTGCTTGAACCCTTCTTCTCATCGGACTTCTCGGGGTCACAGTTCTTGTAGAATGCAGGGTGACCTTCCTTGTCTGGAAAGTGAAGCTTGAGAGGCCACCCAATTAAGTCCTGGGGAATAATAGGGTGCTAGGCATTCTGGCTATTTAACCTCTCTCCCTCACCTCTGCTCAAACACAGCCTTGGAGTGGAAAGGACTCTGTGCTGGGGTCCTGGGCTTTGCCATGTCCCCTCTGTCTCTGTCCCCATTCTCTCACTGTAGGAAATGTCAATGGAATGAGAGGAAGTGTGTTAACTGCTCTGAATAGTCCCACTGTTCAATGGAGCACCTCCAAAATCTAGCCACTTCCATGCTTTGGGTGGGAAACCAAGGAGATGTCTTTTGAATCCCCCAGTTCTGGGCAGCTAGGGACACGGTCAGACCCAATATCCCCACCTCTCCCTTCCTTCCTGTTGTCCTGTGGGGAATCAAGCTTGTAAAGGTCCTCTGTGATTTTCCTGTGATGGGTCCCACCCCCTCCTGCCACCCTGGGTACTCTTGGCATGCAAGGGAAAAGTCTCTCTCAGATGACTTGGTGTCCACTTTAGGACTCCTTCCTCAAGCCTGAGATGTGCGATTGCTTTGGACCTCCATCCCGGTGAGTGCCAACCCCTGCCATGCCAGTGACACTCAGATTAATACAGGACAAAGGTGTCTCCTTGCCTAAAGTCCAGTGTGTCCTGCCATCTGCCAGAAATAAACATGTCAGCCCTGCTTCTTGGCCACAAGAGCTGCCTCCTGTCCAGTCGCAGTGGAATCCTCTCTGCCTCCCAGAGAAACTCCTGGACATTCTCTGGTGCTTTCAGGCAACAAGCAGAGCAGTGATTTTTGGGTCTGTAAATGTATTTTATTGTCTTCCCTGTGTAGTGAGAATTCTTCCAACAAAGTAATGCCATGCTGAAGGAATCAGAGGGTTTAAGCTGGAGATGATCTGGTTGTCTTGATTCCATTTACTCTTTCTTAAAGGCTACTCTGGGTTCAGCAATCTCACCTTTGTCTCCTTGGCACAAAATCGCTCCATAGCATGGAAGACTGGGGAGGTGGTGAGGGTCGTCATCCAAAGAAAGTCTGTTCTGGTGCCAGTGGGCAGTGCCCAGAGGTGGACAGACAGCACCTGTCCCTGGTGGTGGAGGAGGTAAGCACAGTAAAAAAAACAAAAACAAAAAACTACTACTCTGTGCCGGGATCCTAAACCAGAATAATACCATGTTGGTTGTGGTCAGAGTGATAGTACAGTGAATTGGGCACTTGCCTTGCATGCAACTGACCTGGGTTCAATCCCCAGAATCCCATATGATCCCCTGAGCACCACCAAGAGTGAAAACTGAGCGTAGAGCCAGGCATAAGCCCTGAGTATCACCTGGTGTGATCCCAAAACAAAAAAATACCATGTTGGTGAAAATGCCCTTGGCAGCGAAGTTATTGAGTCAATGTCCCAGCGATGATGCTGGGCTTGTGGCTTTTCACAGGGACCAGGATGGATTTTGTCTATCATAAGCTATGCCCTGGGTACTCTGGAACTTAGCTCAGCTGCCAGCTGCACAGGCAGCTTCATCTCCGTGGCCTGGGAAGAGCGGGGTGAGCCCTTTGGGCCAATCGGGTCATCCCATGGGTGCTCGTGATGGTTTGTAGCCTTCCCTAGCCTTCAAACCACTTTTGATGCCTGGGCATCAACTGGCATCACATCTGGACATCCTGTCCCTGTCCAGGAAGATGACCATAGAGTCCCTCAAACTTTAGCGGCTTTGTAAGGGGGATGAAGGGGTATGGGCAAACAACCTCAGTCATACCATGAGGAGCACTTGTGATGTCACTGCAGCAGAACACCCCACTCCCTCCCCCAGACCCTTTAATAAATTAGAGCACTGGAATGAGATGGGAGCACACAGAAACACAGAAGCTGGGGAGCATAGGTGGGGGTTTGGAACCCACCTTTCTGCCCCTTGCCTGGGATACTAGACCTTGCCTGTGTCTCAGTACTCTCATGCCTCTGCCTCTCTGGTCACCTGCCCTGGGCACCCACACGGTCTCCATTCTCCCTCTCCCACTCAGGATTCTGTGTGAGGTGCAGGGCAGCAGGAACAGACACTCCCATTTCCTTTTGGAAAAAATTTTGTGGCAACCCCCTCCTATTGCCCTGGAGAGGGGTGTGTGTGTGTGTGTGTGTGTGTGTGTGTGTGTGTGTGTGTGTGTAAGAATGGATCCCTCCTTGTCTTGGATGTCCCATCACTCCTGCCCTGTTGGGGGTCACATGCACCTCCCACACTCCTGGGGCAGTTACTCCTGTAACTGTCCCTCTCTCTGGTATAAAATAAGGCCTGCATTTTTCTCTGGTTCCTGAGATGTATTTTTCTATGTGTAGACTTTGTGTAGGTTTGTACATGAAGGATGTACACCTCTTTTTCACAATTAAAACTCTGCTCCCTTTGGAATGTCTGACTTATTGCGGGCTGGAGGCAGGGGAGGATGCCACAGGCATCAAAATGCAGACTTTCAAAAGCAGCCTACAGAAGGTGCAGGGTCACTTCTACATGGCACTTGTGGCAACTAGGATGAAGCGCTTTCTCATGGTAGCCTGTCTGTGTCTGCTCTGGCTTCACATCATTGGCCTCAATAGCAGCTCAAAACTGCATAGATTGGCTTATTTATTCATCCTGCAGCTGGCAGTCCAGGAGATGGGGGTCTAGAACAGCCTCTCAGGACCTGAATCCCAGTATGGACAGGGAGAATGCCTTCTATGTGTTCCTACCTTTTCTAGTTTCTAGGAGTGCCTGCATTTCTTGACTTGTGGCCTTACCTCTCCCACCTCCCTGCCTCTGACACCTGCCTTCAGCACCTGAACACTCTGCCCCATTCAGCCTAAGGGTCCTGTGAGATAGTACAGTAGGGCTCTTGCCTTGCATGCGGCTGACCTAAGCATCCCATAGAGTCACCCCAAACCTGCCAGAAGTGTTGCTTGAGTGCAAAGCCAGAAATAAGTCCTGAGCACCACTGGGTGGGACTCAAAACAAAAACAAAAAAGGAAATATCTTGAGGGGCTACATGTCCAACCCCAGCTGGGTCTCCAGCACCATGTGATCTCAAAAACCTGCGGGTGGGGGCCTTCGGCACTTCCAGGCTGACCTGACCACCCCCAGAACAGTAATCTTAGACCCTTGCACTGTTTGATGAGCTAAGCATCATGGATAGTGGCCCCTGAGCACTGCTTGGGTGTTGCATTAAGCCCTTAGGATGGGCTTGGATGATGAATGGATGGTGATGGAGGAACCTTTCTCTGCCATCCCAGGCCACGTGGCTCTGCAACCCCCTTCAGCCGGCGGGTCTGAAGGTTCTTGAGAGCAGTGGGAATCAGACTCACTCAGACAGGCTTCAGAAAGTATTGGCTTTATTCATGCCCTATCCACCTCGTGTGTGGCCTAACATAACCATTTATGCTGTATAACTACTCATTTCTGCATTGTACTTGTCTCTCAGCCATCTTTCCTCCTGTTACCTCTCCATGCCGGCAAAATCCTTAATCCCTCCAGTCAAAGATCTTATCTAACCATCCCAAGACCCCTCCCAGAAATGGGCAGGTTTTTGCAGGTAGATACACATAATACTGGGGTGGAGTCATACTTGGGAGGACCTCTCACAAATCTTACTTCTTCCTCTGGGCTTCAAAGCCCCCCAGGTGTGGCCCAGCTCCTGAAATCCCACCTGACCTGCTCTCGCTCTCTCTTCTCTCTGCCCATGGCCTGCCAGTGTTTGAGGTGAGGAAGTTGGCTCTACAAACCCCACAGCTACTGAGCCTCCCCAGGGGTGACCCTGTGGCCCAGGAAATGATTCAAAACAAGCCAGGCTCAGCAGGGTGATCAAGGGCAGAAGGGTCTGTCCTGGTGATTGGCAGCATAGGGATGTGGGTGTGGGGGTATAAATGAGCCTGGGGCCAGGTTGGAGAATGGAGAATCGGTTCTGAAGGAGGAGAGAGAGAGATGGAGAGAGAGGGAGGGAGAGAAAGGGAGAGGGAGAGGGAGACAGAATGAACCTGCTAAATTGCCAAATTGGCTGAACAGATGGTGATGTTTGAGGCTCCAGGCAGCCCCCCACCCCCGGCCAGCCACAGTCCCCAGCTCCTGTGCACACCGTTGGTCAGGTTCCAGACTTAAAGGATGTGTGCCCTGGAACTCGGTAGGATGTGAGTGTGGCTGACACTCCGGTGCTCCCCAATGTCTGGGACGGAAGACTGGGGGTGGGTGCTGAAGGGACAGCTCCCAGCAAGGCCTGCCTAGTCTTGCTGTCACAGGGGTGTGTGTGTGTGTGTGTGTGTGTGTGTGTGTGTGTGTGTGTGTGTGTGTGTCTGCCACTCCCTCCATCCAGAAGGTAGCAGCTGGGACCCGGGGCTCCCCGGAGACCCTGAAATCTGTCTGACAGTGATGGAGAAGAGTCGGCAGGGGGACGAAGGGGAGAGGGGATGCTGGGGTAGGGGGGCCCTACATTGTTCATAAAGCAAAGTGGATACCATCCTGTAAGCTTCTAGCTCAGGATGGGGAATATTTGCCTGGATGAGAGCGAGAGAGACAGAGCGAGAGAGAGCGAGAGAGCGAGAGAGAGAGCGAGAGCGAGAGAGAGAGAGAGTGAGAGAGAGAGAGAGAGATGTACGTGTGTATTTCTATGTGTTTTCATGGCTCTGGGAGCTGTTTCTTTTCATGTTGTCGCCCCTCAGCTCCGGAGTGGGGTTGGGTAGGGGCTGCGCGTCCCCGGGGTGCCCTTGCGAGTATCCCTGGCATCTGACCACGCCCCAGGTGGGGTCCCCGCGCAGGCCCCGTGTCCATGTGCTGCCGCATCGCCGGGGTCTGGCGCGCGCCCGGCCCAGATCATCATGTGCCAGCCTCGGCGCGCGCAGGGCAGTGCCCGGTGGGCCCCAGGCGCCGGGTGCCGCCCGTGGGTGCCCGTTCGCACGTGGCTGTCGGGGAGTCCCTGGGTTCGGGCGTGTGTGTGCGCGCGGGCCGCCCCCGAGCTCGGCCCCTCGGCCCTACCCAGCTGGGGTGCAAAGAAGGCACTGCGGTGCAGCTGCCCGCCTTGGGCACTGCGGCTCCGGAGCGTCACTAGCTGCTCCGCCCCGGCCCTGGTACCCGCCTCCCTCCCGGGCCTTTGTCGCTCCGAGGCCACGCCCCGGCCACGCCCCCACGGGATCCAGAAACACGCTCGTCCCGATAAGCCACGCCCCTGAGCCTCCCAGCCACGCCCCCACCGGGCTCCAGAGGTGCCAGGGCCGCCAGGCTCCGCCCTCATCCCTCGAAGCCACGCCCTGTCTCCATCTGGCCACGCCCCTTCCGGGCCTCAGATGTGCCTGAACCACCTCCTGCCCCGCCGGTGCCCCGCCCGCCGCGCTTACGAAGCTCCCGGGCCACCGAGACTCCGCCCTCGTTCCTCAAAGCCACGCCCCGCGCTTCGACTGGCCACGCCCCCTTTATGCCGCTGAAGGGCCGGAGCCACCGAGATCGCTCGTCCCGAGAAACCCCGCCTCCCGCTCGCCTCGGGGGCTTCAGAGGCACCCAGGCTCAGAGACCACGCCCCCAGCCGCGAGGCCACTCCCCGTTTGGCCACGCCCTCCCCCGGCTCCAGAGGCGCCCTGACGCAGAGCAGAGACCACTCTCCAGCCGCGAGGCCACGCCTCGGCCACGCCCTCCCAGCTCCAGAGGTGCCAGGACGCCGCGCGTAGATCACGCCCCTTATCGGAAGCCCCGCCCCAGCCGGGATTTCAGAGGAGTCTGAACCCCCGAGCTCCCGCTTTCTCCCCGCGAAACCCCGCCCCCACCCACCGCCTAGCCACGCCCTCCCCCGGTTCCAGAGGCGCCCTGACGCAGAGCAGAGACCACGCCCCTCCTCCGAGAGGCCCCGCCCCGGCCACGCCCTCCTCAGGCTCCATCGGCGTCCTGACGCAGAGCAGAGACCACTCAGCCGCCGAGAGGCCCCGCCCCGGCCACGCCCTCGGGGCTCCCGAGGCGCCCGGACGCCAGGCGAGGCCCCGCCCCTCCCGGAAGCCACGCCCCGGCCACGCCCTCCCTCCCGGGCCGCAGTCGCGCCTGGGGCCGCGGCGGGCCCGCACGGAGCTCGCGAGCGAGGCGCGGCGAGGCGAGGCGCGGCGCGCGTGCGCGTGCGCGGCGCGGGCGGGCGGCGCTCGTTCGGCGGCGATGGCGGAGCGGCGGCGCGCGTGGGACGCCGAGGACGACCTGCCCGTGTACCTGGCGCGGCCGGGCAGCGCGGCGCAGACGCCGCGGCAGAAGTACGGCGGCATGTTCGCGAACGTGGAGGGCGCCTACGAGAACAAGACGCTCGACTTCGACGCCTACAGCGTGGGCCGCCGCGGCTCGGCCCGCACCCCGCGCGAGGCCTCGGCCCGCACCGACGCCCTGGGCCTGCCCGCGCCCGCCCAGCCCGGCGACGGCCACGACGCGGCCGGCGACGCCGCCGAGGAGCCCGCGCCGCGCCCCCGCCGCCCCGCGCCCCGCCACCTGCCGCTCGCCCGGGACAATGGCCAGGTACCGGGGCCCGCGAGGGTGCGGGGCGGTGCGCGGCGCGTCGGGCCGGGCGCCCGGGGGGCCCCGGTGACAGCTCGCTTCCCAGGGCGCTGCGATGGCGAGCCCCGGCCCGGCCCCAGAGGGTCCAGAGGGTCCAGAGGGCCCGGCCTGCACCGCAGCCGCTCTCTCGGCTGAGGGGGGAGGCCGCAGCAGGCGGGGAAGTAAGTTGGGGTGCACACGCGCCCCACGGCCTCCTCGGCCCGCGCTCCCCGGGGACCCCTGGGGGCATTTGAACCCGGGCCTCCCTGCTGGCCTGCGTTCCCTTCTGTTCCGCAGGCCAGCTCTCTCTCTCTCTCTCTCTCTCTCTCTCTCTCTCTCTCTCCTCTCTCTCTCTCCTCTCTCTCCCCTCTCTCTCTCTCTCTCTCTCTCACACACACACACACACACACACACACACACACACACACACACCAGCAGCAGCAAGGCTTTTTACCTTGTAGAATGGAGCTGGGTTTTCTCTGTCTCTCTGTCTCTCTCTGATTCTCTCTCTCTCTCTCTCTCTCTCTCTTACACACACACAGCGAGGCTTTTACCTTGTAGAATGGAGCTCGGTGCTCTTTCTCTCTCTCCTCCTCTCTCTCTTCCCCTCTCTCTCCCCCTCTCCTCTCTCTCCTCTCTCTCTTCCTCTCCTCTCTCTCTCTGTCTGTCTGTCTGTCTCACACACACACACACACACACCAGCAGCAAGGCATTTTTACCTTGTAGAATGGAGCTGGGTTTTCTCTGTCTCTCTGTCTCTCTCTGATTCTGTCTCTCTCTCTGCCTCTCTGTCTCTTCCACACACACAGCGAGGCTTTTACCTTGTAGAATGGAGCTGGGCTCTCTCTCTCTCTCTCTCTCTCTCTCTCTCCTCTCTCTCTCTCTCTCTCTCTCATCTCTCTTCTCTCTCTCTCTCTCTCTCTCTCGTCTCTCTCCACTCTCTCCTCTCTCATCTCTCTCTCCTCTCTCTCTCTCTCTCTCCGGCCGCCGAACCCCCCCCCCTCCTGTGTGTGTGCCTCCGGGCTGGGGACCGGGGCCCCTGAGGATGCTTGCTCCCCTGCGATCCAGACACACTGGCGGGCCAGTAGCACGGAGACGTTCGGCCGGACTGCAGTGCAGTGCGGGCGAGGGAGAACGGGAGTCTGCTCCTCGTGGCCGGCTGCTCAGAGCCAGGGTGGGGCCGACGACCCCCCCCAAACACCCCTGGGCCTACGGGGTCCTGTTGCAAGAGGATAGGGAGGAAGGGAGGAGAGGTGGAAGTCAGGTTTCGCCGTCACCCGCACCTCTCCTGCCCACCGCTGGGACAGAGCGCGCTGGGTCCTAAGCAGAATCCAAGAGGGCTTTCTGGAGTAGCTGGTCTGGGGACTCTCCGGGGTCCTGACGGGAAGGTGGGGGGGCGTCAGGCAGCCAAGCGAGCGAGAAGGAGCTCTGGAGCAGCTCAGGCACCTTCTGGTTGTGGGATCTCCCTGCCTCCTAGCCTGAGCTGGAGGCCCAGGCCAGAGACCCCGGGGACAAGGACACTGCCGCTCATGGCAGGGTGGCCGGCCTCCCCCACGGGCCCGCAGGGTGGATGTCGAGGGGGAGCAGCCATGTAGTGGGTGGGCGCCTAGTGCGGGAGTCTCTGGCTGTGGGACTCCCAGCTACACGGCTCTGCCGGGCCCAGGGCCCAGGCCGGGACCCAGGAAGCCAGCCTGGTGCAGCAGCCAGCCGTGGCCAGTTCCCTCCCCGAGCGAGCGGCCTGAGCTCCCGTGCCCATGGCCAGCCCCTGTGTCTGTGTGTCCAGCCACACGGGGACCTGGAAGTCTGGGTGGGGAAGGCCTGGACCTGGGGAGGAAGGCGGCCGGGAGGAGACTGCAGGGCAAGGGGGCAAGGGAGAGCGAGACCCGTGTGCCACACTGGCCTGGTGTGCATATATGCAACATCCTCACTTACAGTGCCATCAGTGTGACCATCTCCACCTCTTGTGCTTGCTTTGAGAGTACATGCGTGCCGCCTCCACCTGACACCAGCGGTGTCAGGAATGTACACATACGTGTCACCTCCACCTGTAGTGTAATGAACATGTACACGTGTGTGCCACACCCACCAGCCGTGTCATGTGTGTGCGTTGGTGGGCCGTCTCCACTTGCGCCATCGTGTGTGCCATCTCCACCAGCAGTATCATGAATGTACAGATGTCTCATCTCTACCTGAAATGCCATGGATGTACATGCGTGTGCCATACCTACCACCAGTCATTGGTGTACATGTGTGCACCATGGGCCTGTGCACGTGTGTGCTACCTCCATCTGAAATATCATGCGTGTACATGTGTGTGCTATCTCCACTTGCAGTGTCATGAGAGTACACGCATTCATACCCACAAGCAGTGTTGTGTGTCCTTGTGCGCCATCCTCCGCTGCTGTCGTGAGCGTCTACGTACGTGCCCTCTCCACGTGGTGTCATGTGTACAAGAGTGTCCCATCTCCACCTAGGGTTACAGGTACACGACGCTGCGTGCTACCTCCACCTACTGTGTCATGTGCGCATGTGTGTCCCATCTCTACCTTCTCGGTAGTGTATACATGTGTATGGCCTCTCCACCTTCAGTGTTATACGTTTGCATGTGTCCAATCTCCACATGGGGTGTCATGAGTGTACACGTGTGTGCCATCTACCTGTAGTGCCATGAGTTTACACATGCTTGCCATCTCTACCTGTTATGCCATGTGTGTGGGCGTGTGTGCCACTTTGATCTGTGGTATCTTATCACATGTCCCATCTCTACCATCACTGCCATGAGTGTATACAGGTGCCATTGCCACCTGCAGTGTCATGTGGATGCGTGTGTCATCTCTACCTGCAGTGTCATGAGTGTGTGTGTGGTGTCCTCACCTGCCATGCCAGGCTGTCTCCCTAAGACCGAGTGAACTGAGCTCACACAGCCCTCCCAGCCTGTCCTCCGAACTGAGCAATCACTTCAACTATCTGCCTCAGTTTCTCCCTTTATGTGGGAAATCCTGGCCTGTATTTCCCAGAGCTCAGCTGTTAGTTTGATGGTCTCCAGCCCCAGCTCCTATTCAGGGCCCGCTTTTCTGTGCCTACAGGTCCTGGGGGTGGTGGGCTGGTCCTTCGTGGCAGGAGTGGTAAGAACTTAATTTACACCCAGTGTATTATCTGGGACAGTATTAGTGGCCAGCAGCACAGGGTTAAGGCACTTGCCTTGCCTGTGGCCGATCCCAGTTCCATCCCTGGTACTTCCCTGAGCTGAGAGCCTGGAGTAATCCTTGAATGCAGAGCCAGAAGTGAGCATAGAACCAGGGTGAGTCCTGAGCACAGATGGGAGTGACCCTGAGCAGAGCCTCGCGCGATCACTGCACACAGAAACAGGCATGATCCCTGACAGGAATGAACCCCAAGTCCAGAGCCAGGAGTGATTCCTGAGCGCAGAGATGAGAGCGAGCCCTGAGCATGGAGATAGGAGTGATCCTGAGCACAGAGCTGGGAGTGGGCCTGAGACCTGAAAGTGTGGGGGGGGGGGGGAAGCCCTGAGCACAGGAATGCACTGTGAGCCCAGAGCCAGGAGTGAGTGGAGCACAGGGCCCGGCCGAGTGATCCCTGAGCACCAAGCTGGGTGTGAACTTGAGCACGGAGCCAGGAGAATGAGCCCAGTGCAGCACCACTAGATGTGTACCCCCAACAGAGAAGAGGGGTCCTTCCTTCCTTTCATGGGACCATCTGGGCCCCCTCTCCTGGCCTCCCTGAGGCCTTCCTGTGGGGTGGGGCCGCCTCCCCATGGGTCTGAGGAGACTGATGTTGGGCGACAGAGACAGAGAGACAGACACGCTGGGGTGGGGTGGTGCGGGCAGTGTGGGCAGCGGCTGACCGGCTTCTCCCTAAAGGGGGCCTCATCGCGGGGGGTCCCTGAGCACCCCTGGGCGGCGCGTGGGGGTGCGTGGCTTGGCAGGGCGGGCCTGGCAGGGACGTCAGGGCCTAGCGGCCATGCGCGTGCGGGAGAAGGGACGGCTTTGTCTGGGTGCAGGCTGCGGGGAAGGGGAGCTGGAGAACAGCAAGACCTGCGGCTCGCCCCCGACGCGTGATCGTGCTATCTGTCCTTTCCTCGCCATGCACAGCCTAAGCTAGCTCCTGCTTTGCGGGGCGCGCGCGTGCGTGGGGTGCGGGGAAGCGCCTCCCGCTCGCTCCGAGCCAGAGGGGCGGGCCGGGCTGAGCCTCCGCCTCCCTCCCCGTCCTCCCTCCATCCCTGCATCCGTCCCTCCAGCGAGCGAGCCACGCGCGGTGCGGTGCTCCTCGGTGCGGTGCTCCTGGGTGCGGTGCGGCGCGCGGCCCTTTGTCCCCGCAGCAGCCAGCGCTCGGCTCGAGCGAGCCATGTCGTACCAGGGCAAGAAGAGCATCCCGCACATCACGGTGAGCCTGCGGGGGGGGGGGTGGCCGCCCCTGGGGACCCTGCGGGCGGGGCCTGGTCCCTCGCCCCCACCCCCACCCCCCGGGAGGATTCGAGGCGCCCAACAAAGGAGGGAGAGGAGAGGACGGGGGAGGCGTGCAGCCTGGACGCCCCTAGCCCCCGCGCCCCCCATCCGAACGCCCGGCTCAGAAAGGCCTATGGGAGGCGAAGGGTTAACGGGGCCAGCTGTGCTGGACCCCGGGAAGGGGCGTTGTGGGGGGGCTGGGCCGGCCGCCTGGTCCCTGGGTGTGGCCCGAGACAAAGAACCCCCCCTCCCCTCCCCGGGCTGCGGGCTTTGTCTGGGTGCGGACCTCACCGCTGCCCCTTTCCTGGGTGGCACTTGTCTGCATGAAGGGTTCCGGGTGCCCTAGTTCTGCAGGTGACAGCTGAGAGTTTTGGGGCTTCCCCTCCCTCGGATCCCAGGAGACCCGCATAGGCACTGCCGCAGAGGCTAAGGTGGGCAGCCAGTCTGGTCCTAGGGCATCCTGCACCCCTTCCACCGCCCCCTGGAAGGCTCAGCCTGCCATAGTGGAATGGGGGTGAATCCACCTTGGGGTGTGGCAGGGAAACCCCCCCAGGTGTAACTTGAGGCCCCTTATCTGGGGTTCTCCTGCATGAATACTGGGACCCTCCCACCCACCCCACCCACCCCAGTGCCTGTCCTGCTATGTGGGAGCAGAAGCAATTTGACTGAAGCAGACCCCTCCCTGGGAATCCTGAAGCACCCCTCCCCCATGTCCTCACATAGGGTGGTGCAGTGATGGATGGAGGCAGGGCTTTGGGCCCTCTGGGGCTGCTCTTTGTGCCTCTCAGCACCCTAGTTTCTAGGAAGGAAGGTCAGGCAGGAAAGAAAGGCTTGCAGGTCCTGGGCAGCCCCAGCGAGCTGTGACCCACCCCCCCATGTGCAGACTCAGCCTGGCATTCACCAGGCACACCCAGGTGGACCCCTCATTTGCCCCTGTGGCACCCCCACTTGACAACTGCCCTCACTGTAGACCTTGAGGCTAAGTGCACAGCCAGGAGGGCAGATGCTAAAAAGTATAAAAACAAAAAAACAAAAAACAGAGAGTAGGAGAGATAGCACAGAAGTAGGGCATTTGCCTTGCCCGCAGCCGACCTGGGGTGGACCCGGGTTTGATCTCTGGCATCCCACATGGTCCCCAGGAGCGATTTCTGAGCACAGAGTCAGGAGGAACCCCTGAGCGGTGCTGGGTGTGGCCCAAAGACAAACAAAATAATATAAAATAAAATAAAAACTATGCTTTGTGCCCGGGTGATGATCCAGACTGACAATATATTTCCTCCTTCATGGGTCTCCACTGTGCTCCCCCCAGCGGCTTTGTGGGTTCCTGGAGCTTCTGAGATCTCACTTGGTGGATGGAGGCTGAAGCCTCTCAGATTAAGCTGCTTGGCACCTGAGGGCAGGCATGCTTTGCTGGAAAGGGACCTGGATATCATGGCATTAGTGTGGGCCCCCGCAGCCTTCGAGGGGCTGCCCCAGACCTCATCACTGCATCTGTTACAGAAATTAGCCACTGGCAATAAATAAGGCCCCTTGGCCTGTGTGAAGGAATGAAGGAGCACTGCTCCCCGTAGACAAGACTTTGGCAAGGCTTCATGTGCCGAAACAGCAGCCAGGGAGCAGGCATGATTTGGGGGACAATGAGCGGGTGAGGGGAGACACCCTAGGGACATTGAGCCATGTGCTGGAAGGCTGTTGGGGACAGCAGGTCCTGGCCTGGTCTTGGCTGTGACATGGATGATGGGAGAGGCAGCAGGGAGAAGGTGGGCAGGCGGGCAGGCGGGGCAGTGGAGGAACCTGGCCTGGCCCCAGGGTCTTAAGTCACTGTTGCCAGGGATCCGGGCATCTCTATCCTCTGCGTCAGCCATCCTCAGAGGTAACAGGCGCAGCAGCCACAGAGAATGGGCATTTGGGGGAGCCTCAGGAATACTTAGCTCTGCCCCCCACCCTGGATGGTATCAGATATTTAACCAGCTGTTTTCCTGTGCTGCTTCTTAAAAAATTCATGGCCCCGCTGAGGATTAACAGAGCTGGATCTGTGAGAGCTGCAGTTAAGGCAGAGAAACATCGGGCGTGGCCCAGAGCAAACAAAGGCACTGAGCTGGGGGTGGGCCCTGGCCCCTGAGGGGAACCAGCTAAGAGTGTGTGTGGGACATACATGCAGGCCCACCCCACAGAGGTCAGGAATAAAGCTGTGGAAGACCAGGCAGCCCCAGCCCATCTGCAGAAGGGCTTTTGCAGGAAGCGGCAGATTCTTTCCTGTGTGCTCTCCTGATTCTCTCAGGTTTTTTTTGAACACCCTGGTGGAGGGGGCCTCACCCCAGCATCCTTGTTCCACAGAAAAGAAAGTGGGGTCCTGGGGACATGGCTCCAGAAAGGTCAGGAGCTCAGATTTACCAGAAGGCACGGAGGGACTGGCCAGCCTGCTGGGATCTGAACATGCATATGAGCTGCCAGTGGAGGTGAGCAGGAAGAAGGATCTGGAAATCAAAGGCTGACTGAGCCAGCTCCGAGAGTAAAAGCACAGAAATAGGCAAAAGGGGGGCCCAAACAATAGCACAGCAGGGAGGGTGTTTGAGCAAAACTGACCCAAGTTTGATACCAGCATCCCATATGGTCTTCTGAGCACCAACAGGAGTTATCCCTGAATGCAGAGCCAAGAGTAACCCCTGAGCATTGCCATTTATGACCCAGAAACCAACAATCAAAAGAAATGGGTGAGGTGTCCCCGCACTTGGCTACACAAAGGCATTGTGGTCCCTGCTCTGATGATTGATCCGGACCAGGATGAGGAAATGCAGTAGTGCTAGAGCACTGCCTGCCCCTTTGAGCAACTGAAGAGGACAGTGCTGGGGACTGTCCCTTGGGGGGAGGACACAGGCTTCATTTTAAATTAAGAAGTGGCTCGGAGGGGACAGAAAGGATAGGAGGTCAGATATTTACAGTTTATCCAGTATTTGATGGGCAACTTTGAGCCTGCGCCACCTTCCCAGATAAGTCTCTGAGGATGCAAAGTGCCCCTGTGAGACCGCAAAGACGGGGTGGCTCTTGGGAGAGTGCTTGAGGGACAGTGGTCTTGAGAAGGGGAGATCCAGCATAAAAAGATATAAAGACTGGACATATTGGGAGCAGGACATATTTGGGGACGAGGATGCGCACAAGGGTTGAAGATGTGATTGGTGGGGCCAGATGGAGGAGGGAGCGGGGGAGCTGTGCATACTGCCAGGGTAGGTTTTCTGAGCCCAAAGCTTGGTGTGGGGTCTGCTGCCTTTGGCAGGGGGCTCAGAAAACTGGGCAGGATGTCTCTTGGGGCATTGGGTGGGAGGATAGCGCTTGGGTGCAAAAGGGCTCTTGAATCCTTAGCCAGTTGGCTTGGGGCGGCCAGGTGTGTGCCTGTCTCCACAGTTGCATTGTAGAGTGACAGTGACAGATGATTCCAAGGAACAGGTCATCAGATCTCTTGGCAGTGCGTGGGGGAGCATGTAGGATGCAGAGGGCTTGAGCCCAGGGTCGGCCTCTGTGCTATGGTTTGGGGCCCTGCACAAGGTTTTTCTCTTCCTTGAGAATGAAATGCAGGCAAGTGTTTGCAATAGAGGTGGCTTAAAGGCAGCCTGTCTTCCTCCAGGGCTGGTCTACGAGTCAGCTCTGCTCAGGGCAGACACCCAGCATTTCAGCACGCTCCTCCCTCCTTCCTTCCATCCCTCTGTCCCTCCCTCCCTCCCTTCCTCAGTCCCTCCTTCTATCCCTCCCTCCCTCTCTCCCTCCTTCCTCTCTTCCATATTCCCTATCTTCACTCCTCTCCTTCCTTTTCTCCCTTTCTCCCTCTCTTCTTTTCTTCTTTCTTTCCTCCCTCCTTCCCCTCCTCCCCTCCTCCCTTCCAGCTAAAGGGGAGAAGATAAAGGTGAGGGACCCAAGTACAGAGATGGATATGGAGATGAGTGTGAGTGTTGAACTAGAGTCCTCCCCGGAGATGTCTTGGCCCATTCAGCACATACAGCCCAAGGCACTTCTCCATCACGTCTCCTGCCGCCCAGAGCCATCTTTTGGGGAAGAGGAGCTCCGGCGACCTCTCAAATAGTGGCACCACATGCCAGCCTAGTAGAGCTTCTGAGATCCCTGAGAGATGCTTGCTCTGCTGTTCTAGAATGTTCTAAGCTTGCCACACGGGGCCTCTTTGAGGCACACCTGAACAGAGCCCTCCTGAACTCAGGTTCCACAGGACACAGCTTGGTGGTTTCAAAGCAAGACCCCCATGTGTTTGAAGAAAGAAAGTGTGGGTGCCTCATCAGTTACTGCTAATGTTTCTTTTATTTCTTGCTCCCTGAAGCAGTGCTTAGGGAGATAAGGGCCACTCCATTAAACTTTGTGCAAAGTACACTGAGCGGCCTGGGATTTTGTGTAGCCGGCATTTGGGGAAGGTGTCAGGACATGCTGTGGTTCTAGGAGAGGAAGGCACCATGAGTCGCTGTACACTGAGAAGTGCCCAGGTCCTGCCCTCGGGCTCCCTGAGGCTGGGAGGTGGTGAGCTCAGGTGGGAAAGGGGGCCTTTCTGGCTGGGACCCCCAACACCCGTCCAGTCTGGAGATGGTGCAAGCCCTTGGGAAAATGCTGCAGAAACACCAATGAACCAACCTGGTTGCTCTGGCCAAGCCAGGGGGTCTGTTAAGTTCCCCTGGAAAATTCGGGGAATATTGATAAGCTGGTCACATTCTCAAGGTTATGAACAATGCTGAGCCTGGTGGCCACCGCCCTGAGAGGGTTGCCTAGTGCAGTGGGGCCTTGGGTGAGGTCTGGGCTGTGCTGCCCTGAGCAGTGATTTAGGGTTCCTTAAGCTTCTGACATCAAGCTGTAGGGCCAGAAGCTATAGCACAGCAGGGAGGGCATTTGCCTTGTACGCAGACAACTCAGGTTTGAGCCTGAGCCCATCGGGTCTCCTGAGCATCACCAGGAGTGATTTCTGAGCACAGAGACAGTAGTAACCCCAGAGAATTACTGGGTGTGGCCCCCAATTCTTCAGCAAAAACAAATGGAGGCCTGGGGGGGGGTGGCAGTAGGGGCCCAAGCAGGAGGAGGGTGGGCCGGTTGGCACTTCTGCATCTTACGGGTGGGGGGGGTGACAGTGTGAGGGATGTGTGGGTGTTCTTGTCTTGGGGAGACCCGGAAAGGCATGTGGCCTGTGGCATGGGAGTGGCTTCCTGGCTGTTCCAACTGACACTAAGTGCTCTGCTTGGTTCCTAGAGTGACCGGCTGCTCATCAAAGGTGGACGGATCGTCAATGATGACCAGTCCTTCTATGCTGACGTCTACCTGGAGGACGGGCTCATAAAGTACGTGCACAGTCCTCACCCAAGCCCCCACTGCACCACACCCATGCCCAGCCCCTTCTCCATCTGAGCTACCTCCGCCACACAGGCCCCCTCACTACCCAGTCCCCTCATGTGGGGGTCAGATTGAGCTGTGCGTCTGCCTGGAGCCCACCAGCAGTTTCTTGTGGAGGCCAGGGTGGGGTGCAGAGGTTTGGGATGTTCACACAAGGCTCCTCTTGGCCCCTCACTCCAGCGCTGTCCAGAATGAGGCAAACTGAAGAAAAGACTGGAGTTTATATGGAGCCTCATGGGCTGTGGGCCCCCGGTGCTGTGGGACTTGTGGGTTCACTGTCAAGCTTGCTGCACAGATGCTTCTGAGTTGGGGTGCAGGGGTCCTTCTCCGTGCCCCTTCCTTGCTGATATCTGCCCTTGTGGGCCTACTTTCTGGATGTGCCTCTGCTATTGGGGACTTGGAAACTGGATTCAGAAGAGATTGCTGCATCTGCTGCAGAAGGTGCATCCCCAAATCATTGGGGCTCTGTCATCCCCTCCTACATCCCCATGGATCCACCGTCCCTCTTATATCCCTGTCCTCCCACATCTCTGTGGCTCTACCATCCCCTCACATCTTTATGGTTCCATTATTCCCTCCCATCATTGTAGCTCTATCGTCCTCTCTATATCACTCCAGTGCTATCAACCCTCCTCCATCCTTGCGGCTCCATCATCTATCCCTGCATCTCTCTGGCTCCATCCTCCCCTCCCTGTGGCTTCATCATCCATCCTCACATCCCTGTGCTCTATTGTCCATTCCCTCATCCTTATAGAATCTCCATTCCTGTGGTTTCCTTCATTCCTGTCCCTGCGTCCCCATGTCTCCATCATCCATGTCCACATCCTTGTAGTTCCTTCGACGAAGGTGACGCTGGTCTGTCTCCTGCACGTTACCTGATTCACACGAGGCTGGGCAACTTCACCCGGATACTATTCTGTTTTTCTGGGGTCACGTGGCTGCTCCCCCTTTCAGAATGACGGAGAGAGGCTCACCTTCGGTGGGGCTGCTCCCAACTACCTCCTCCCTCCACTTGGGATTGGAAGAACACAACTCCTCATACCCATCGTGTCCAGGATTCTGGACTGGATAAAAATGGAAGTGAGAGAGTGTGGCCAATAGAGATATAGTGACCGTGAAATAGCGTGGTGGCCCTGGCATGTGGCTGTGGTCTATGGCCATGGCTCATTGCCTTGGTCTGTGGTGGTGTCTGTGGTCTGTGGCCGTGGCTTTTCTCTGTGGCGACAGCTGCGCTGATGTCCCTGGGAGCGTCTTTGTGCACTGACAGTGCATTTGGCTGAACTTGATTTATGTGGGGGTGATGCGTCTCCTTGTGCAAAAGACTTTGTGCCCCATCTGCAAGCCTAGACCCCCTACCCCACATCCACCATTTGCAGCCATCGCTGTCCTCTTTGGCATTCACAGCTGGGACTTGTCTTATTTTAGAATCACACTGGACTTTACTCAGATGCTTCCAGAATGTTGCATGTGTAGGGGGAGAACCATGCTCCTCTGGGGTACACCAGCATTGCCCTATGACAGCCCCTTGAGCCATCTCCTTGGCCCACCACTGGGGTTTTCAGGTCACCCCAAAATATTATCAGCCTTTCCCCAAGAGTTCCCATTCTTAGATTTCTGCTATTTTCCATATCCCCCCTTTTTTTTTGGCTTTCCAGACCACAGCTGACAGTGTTCACGGGTTACTCCTTTCTTTGCACTCAGGAATTACTCCTGGCAGTGTTCCGAGGACCATAAGGGATGCCTGATATCGGATCGGGTCGGCCACATGCAAGGCAAATGTCCTCCCCACTGCTCTAGCTTCCCCTACCCCAGTTCTTAATTTGAGCCTCACTTTTCCTTGCAGTCTAAGCCCAATGGGGTCAATGCTGGGATCCATGAGGCCACCCTGGGAGATTGTGTCATGTAGGGGATAGAACTCGAGGTCTCATGCTCACAAAGCATCTGTTTTACCAGTTGGTTCTGTTTTCAATTATCCAAAATTTTGGTGTGTTGTTTTGTTTTGGGGGCACCCCCGGTGGTGCTCAGGGCTGACTCTGGCTCTGTGCTCAGGGATCACTTCTGGTAAGCTCAAGGGACCATATGACGTGCTAAGGATTAAGCCTGGGTCATCTGTACACAACGGCAGATGCCCTCTCTGGCCATCTCATGCACTTGATGTCCTTTCCCAGATGGGTTCTGCCTAAGATAATTTCTGTGAGCTTCCTGGGGGGCTGTCCTGGCTGTCCTGGTGCCTTCCAACCTTCTTTAGCACTGGGCATCCCTTTGATGAACATTTCTGAGGCACCATGGTACGCATCAGCTTCCAGGTTATTATTCCATTTGTGCAAATGCCCCTTCTCAGCCAGATCCTGTTGGGACTCCTGGCCCCCATCCCCTCACCCCCTCGCTCTGGTTCGATTGTCACCTCCACCGCCACTTGTCATCTCCACTTGCCCCTGTGGCCCCATTCCTGGCTGCTCTTTCCCCTCTACTCTACCTCACCTTTGACCCCTGACTCTTCCCAACACCCTCGACCCCCTTCCCTCACAGTTCCAGTCCCCAGGAACTGTCACCTTCTCTTGGTTCTGTGGGGGTTCCCATGTATGCTTGACTCTGGCTCCATGCTCGGGTCTGACCCACTGATCCCATGGCTCATTGTGCTTGGGGCCAGCCGCTCCCCCTGGAGAACCAACCAATGCCCGTATGTGACCTTCATCTGCAGACAAATTGGAGAGAACCTCATTGTTCCAGGCGGCGTGAAGACCATCGAGGCCCAAGGGCGTATGGTCCTTCCAGGAGGCATCGATGTTAACACGTACCTGCGGAAGCCCTGGCAGGGCATGGTGGCAGCTGACGACTTCTTCCAGGGCACCCGTGCCGCGCTGGCCGGTGGGACCACCATGATCAGTGAGTCTCCTGGGCCGCTCCTAGCCTGCCCCACGGTCATGTCAGGCACATCCCAAGGCAGGGAGGTGGGGCGTAAGTTGAGATTGCTCCAGGTCACTTGCTGTCCCTTTGAGGGACAGGGACAGGGTTGAGGGAAGTGTGTTCAGGTCTTTACAAATGCAAACACTGTGGCCGTGACCCAAAACTTGACAATGACCGCAGGTCTGGGGACCCCTTTCATTAGTAGTCCCCTCATGCAATGAGGTCTTTGGCCCTGCTGGTCTGGGGCCTGAGGCCTTAGGTACATAGATGCTGGTTTGGGGCCTGGGCCCCCTGTGCTATGCTTGGGCTTGGCCTCAGACACATTCTCGAATATCCCCTGCATGGCTGATGGAATATGGTCAGCTTGGAGGGACCATGGAAGCTCAGACATGCTGCCAGGATAGGGGCAAATACCCAGGGCTGTCCTTTGCCCCTTTTACACCCCAACCCTCAGCCCCTAGCCTGGGCCTTGAACCTTGCATAGACACTGGTTTTCTGTGGTCAGAGACAGAATGGCTAGCTCTGTGCCAGTCTGTAGTCAGGGTAGCGAGCTGCCTGGGTGCTGTGTTCTGGGCACTTCCCTTTCTGGGAAACACCTTTTCTTTCCCACCAGTAACCTTTTCCTATGGCCACAGTGGGTGGCATTTCCTGGGCAGACTCCCTAAGCAGCTCAGGCAGGTCACAGGCTATGGGCTCCCTCTGAGTACCCCTTTTTCCTCTTTGCCCCCAGTGGGTTGGTTGTTGTTGTTTCCAGAAAGAGCTGTCTGCACCGCTGTTGGCTCTGAGAGAGCCACTACTTCTGTGAAGGCTCTACTCAGCCCCTCGGGCCCGCCCAGCCATGCCCTTCTCCTTCTTGGGGGCTCCAGGAAGGCTCCTGCGGGTCATATGTGTCAGAGTTGCTCACCCCTCTAAGCAGGAGGGGATCTTGCTGGGGGAAAACATCTTCTCACTCTGTGGGGCCAGCAGCGGTTGTGGGGTTTGTGTGTGATATCTGTGTGGTTTGTGTGATCTGTGGTGTCTGTGTGGTCTGTGGTGTCTGTGATATCTCTGGTTTGGTGTCTACTGTCTGTGTAGTCTCTGTGGTTTCTGGTCTGTGGTTTGTGTGATGCCTGTATGGTCTGTGGTATCTTTGTTGTGTTGTTTGTGTGGTATCTGTGGTGTCTGGAATCTGTGGGTGTCTGTGGTATCTGTGTGGCTTCTTGTGTGTCTGTGGTATGTGGCCAGATCCTAGACTGTGGCCAGAGCCTACACTGCTAGCCAGGCTAGGAACACTCAGCCTCCATGTCTGTGCCTCAGGTGCTTGCTCTGAGAGGTCCAGCAGCTTCTTAGGGTTGTGTGGAGCCTGGTGGTGGAGGCTTTGCACCTGTGAGCTAAGATCAAGGTAGTTGGAGAGGCAGTGAGGCGAGGGACCATGGGACTGGAGACCAGGGACCAGGGCCCCTCACTAGCCCTGAGCCCTGGGGGAGCTGCCCTTTGCTCCCCATCCACAAGAAGGGGTGTGTTCACAACAGCATTTGAAGCAGGGCATGAGGGCTGTGTTTGGAGTATAGCCTGATGTGTTTGGAGGGTCTACCCGAGAGCCAGGAGCGGCCTGGGCCAGGAGGTGATTATGGAATAGATACTGCAAGGGCAGGATCTGAACCCCTTTGCCCCTGATGACTAGTTCCATGATTTTGGCATGTCCCTCATGCTTTGTGAGACTGTTTCATCGATGAGATTAAAATGCGGCCTGAACACTCTCAGGCTGGCTGTGAGAATTGAGTGAGACTCTAGGCAGTCTCTATAATACTAGAGTAATAGCTGTGACAGTGGGGACCAAGTCTGGAGATGGAGGTGACAGTTTTAACTGACAAAGACCATTTTGACAATGGGCACAGTGGTGATGGCAATGGTGATGGCGGTGATATGATGTCGTGAGGCTGTTGATAACAGTAAGGACCGTGATGGTGGCGGTGGTACTGGAGATGTCTCTGTCTCAATGGTGGTGATGAAGATTTAATAGGCGATGGTGGTGATGGAGAAGATGATGGTGATAATAGTAACGGTGGTGGTGAGCATGGTGGTGATGGTGGTAATGATAATGATGGTGATATGGGAGTGGTAGTACAGTAATGATGGTGGTGATGGGGATGGTGACGGCGACAATTATGCTGATGTGGTAGTGAAGGTATAGTGGTGGTGGAGATGGTCATGGTGATGATGCTGATGACGGTGATGACAGTGATGGCGATGGTGGCAGCGACATAATGACTATGAAGCTGTGAGTGACGACAGTCACAGTTTTGCATTTGCCACGTTGACAACACGAATCCCAAGCTCGGAACACGATGGGTCCTTCTCTATCCCAGTTGACCACGTTGTCCCGGAGCCTGGGTCCAGCCTGCTGACCGCCTTTGAGAAGTGGCACGAAGCAGCTGACACCAACTCCTGCTGTGATTATTCCCTGCACGTGGACATCACAAGCTGGCACGACGGTGTCCAGGAGGAGCTGGAGGTGCTTGTGCAGGACAAAGGTCAGTGGAACCCCACAAAGAATTCTGGACTCTCTTAGGCGTAAGGGGAAGCTGTGGGGCAGAGCTGTCACTCTTGTCACTGCTCAACTGCACGTGGAACACTCCCCACAGCTGCTCAGCTCCCCTGTGTGGAGAAAGGTATTACTGCAGAGGAGTCTGACACTGAGGTGCCCACATGTCTGTCACTTTGGAGGTGCCAGGGAGGTTCCCCCCTCTTTCGTCAGTCTTGAGGTGACTGGGTTTTTGGGTTTGATGAGACAGACTTGCACCTAACAGCATCCTGGGCTTCCGTTAGCTCCAGGTCTTCGTGCCTCAGCCAAAGGTGGCCCAGTGCTCCTGTGACTTTCCCACAAGGTCTCTGTGACCACGCCCCTGCACTGTAGGCCACACGCCACTGCACCCCTGTCCATGAGCCAGTCCCTTCACTGGCTGTGTCACCTCACTTGACAGTGGTCTGATGGACACAGGGGACAGGTCTAATGTGCTTCTATCTCTCAAAATAGGCATCAACTCCTTCCAGGTCTACATGGCCTACAAGGACCTGTACCAGATGTCTGACAGCCAGGTGGGTGCCAGGCAGCAGAGGGTGGCCGGGTCACCTGCCTGGACGGCATTGGAGCACCTCCTGTTCCTCCTAGAGCCAAGATGGCAATGGGGCTGGGGTGGAACAGGAGCCTCCCAGAGGATCTGGAAAGGAGGGTCCCATGTCACGTGGTGGGCTGTCCTCAGGGCCCCTGCCATGTGGATATTACTATCCAGGTTCCCTGTCATGGGTGTGACTCCATGGGTCCCCCTGTCATGTGCATGTGGCTCCATGGGGTCCCCTTCCCCAGCTCTCTAGGGTGACGCCCCCCCCCCCCCTTCAGTGCCTTCATGCAGTCGCGGGCATTGTGTTTGGGCTCTGGCTCCCTGGTGACCAATGGCTTTTCCCCGTTAGCTCTACGAGGCCTTCACTTTCCTGAAGGGGCTAGGAGCCGTGATCCTGGTCCATGCTGAAAATGGGGATTTGATAGCCCAGGTGAGGCTAGTGGCCTTGATACTGTCTTTATCAGTTCTGTGTCTCTGTGTCTCTATCTGCGACTCTGTGTCTCTGTATTCCTATGTCTGTCTGTGTCTCTCTGTCTCTCCGTGTGTTTGCTGCATCTGTATCCCTGTCCTGACAAAACACAAGAGTCCCTTCTCTGATAGGAATCCTGGCTCAGGGTTCATTCTCTGACTGGAATCCTGACTTGGGGTCCCTTCTCTCACTGGACTCCTGACTTGGGGACCCTTCACTGACTAAAATCTTGACTCGGGGTCTATTTTCTGACTGGAATCTGAACCCGGGTCCCTTCTCTGACTGAATCCTGACACAGGGTCCCTTCTCTGACTTGGGGTCCCTTATCTAACTGGAATCCTAACCCGGGGCCCTTCTCTGACTGAATCCTGATATGAGGTTCCTTCTCTGACAGGAATTCTGACTTGGGGTCTCTTCTGTGACTAGAATCTGACTCGGGGTCCCGTCTCTGACTGGAATCCTGACTCAGGGTCCTTTCTATGACTGGGATCTTGACTCAGGACCTGTGTCTTATAGGAGCAGAAGCGGATCTTAGAGATGGGCATCACAGGACCTGAGGGTCATGCTCTGAGCAGACCCGAAGAGGTAAAGGGGCCCCAACTTCAGCACTATTCCACCAGTCCCCCATTCCCTCTCCTTCCCCAACCTACATAAACATCCCAGTCCAGTGTACCCTCACATTCAGGGAACTACGGAGAGGATCTGCCTCTCTGGGATCCAGGAATGAGCCTCAAGGGAAGGACATGGAGTGTCCAAGTGGGATCAGGGGTTTCCTGAGGTATTTGTGTTTCTGATGGGAAAGTGGGACCCAGCATACTGCAGACAGACAGAAATACAGAATGAGTGTGAGGGTGTGTGGTGATTCTCTGGTGTGAAAGTGTGCTGAAAATGTGTATGGATATGTATGTATGGGGGGGTCTGCAGCCCCTGTCAAGGCCCTGGGACTCAGCCTCAGGCATATCACAGTGGCCAGGCCCCTCATGTGCACATGTGTACATGCATGTATGTGTTGCCCCACGTAGGACACATAGCGCGTTGAAACAATTTACCTCCTTCCCTCTCTTGAGCAGTGAGTCTCTTTGGGTGAGGGACTCCCCATTGACTGGTCTTCCCCACCAATGAGGGCAGGAGGGCCTGGGGTTCCAGGGCAGGATGGGCAGCCCCACCCCATTCCTGCCCTTGCCTTTGCTGCCCCTCAGCTCGAAGCCGAGGCTGTGTTCCGGGCCATCACCATTGCAGGCCGGATCAATTGCCCCGTGTACATCACCAAGGTTATGAGCAAGAGCGCAGCTGACATCATCGCCCTGGCCCGGAAGAAAGGTACAGGGGCCCAAGGAAGGAATCTGGAAGGATGGGAGGCCAGGAAGTAGTGTTGCCCGAAGGCCACTTTGGTTTGGTTTTTTGGGGGGTGGGTTAGGTAGGGTGGTGCTGTGTTTGTTGCGGGTGTAGCTGCACCTTCCTCTCCTGACCTGCCTCCGCTTGCCCACAGGCCCCCTAGTGGTGGGTGAGCCCATTGCAGCCAGCCTGGGCACTGACGGAGCCCACTACTGGAGCAAGAACTGGGCCAAGGCAGCCGCCTTCGTCACCTCCCCGCCTCTGAGCCCTGACCCCACTACGCCTGACTACCTGACTGCCCTTCTCGCCTGGTGAGCCCATGGGCTACAGTGCAATGGGGAAACTGAGGCTGGCTGGGAGGTGGCAGAGGTGAGTGCAGGGTCTGAGAGTCTCTTTTCCCTCTGCCACGCCTCCCTCATCCTCGCCCCTGCAGATTTGCCCTTTCTCAGCACTGGGCACTGGGATGTGCTGGGAAGATTCGGGATCAGGAACAAGAACAGTGTGGTTGGGCCACCAATTACGGGTGGCCCATGCTGGGCTACATGTGCCTCAGTTTTGCTCATTGACATAGCGGGAGCTGGCTCTGCAACCATGCAGGTGGAAGTCTGTGTTAGGGCTGGCCCAGCAGCCCACATGCACCAAAGGGGCTTGGCTGGGCCAGCAGAGGGAGGGGATGCTGAGTTCTCGGGAGAGGCAAAGAGATGGAGTCCCAGAGCTGCGAAACACACAGAGAGGGCTTCCTGGGGAGGCAGCATAGGGCCTAGGAAAGAGAGTTTGCCCACCTATGAGGAGAAGGTAGAGTGAATCCTCAGGGTGTGGTGCCACTGAATAAATGTTGCAGAAGAGGAATTGGGGGTGTAAAGAGTGGGCGAGGAGGGTTAAGGATTTGGGTGCTGGCCTTTGAGCCCAGTACTCAGCTCTGAAGAATCTCTGGATGGAAGAAACCACACTGCCCATGGCCCCCACACCTCTGCTTAGCCCTCAGCATCTGGGTACCTCAGGCCTAGGGCGGGGGGCAGGCCAGAGCCACCGTTAGACTCATGGTAGCTTCAGCTGGCTCATCTTCCTGCTGACTCGCCTAGGAGAAGCAGAGGAGGAGGAGGAAGCCCTGGAGTCTCCCCTGCAGACCTGACTCAGCTGTTCCCCAGCCCTGTTCCGCCGAGACACCGAAGGCCAGAGTGTCTTGCCCTGCGGGTCCCAGGGACCGAGGGCAGGGCAGTCTGGTGTCATCATGGGGGCCCCCAGCTCACACCCCCTTCTTTGTCTAGTGGCGATCTGCAGGTCACGGGCAGTGGCCACTGTCCCTTCAGCACAGCCCAGAAGGCCGTGGGCAAGGACAACTTCACGGCCATCCCCGAGGGCATCAATGGTGTAGAGGAGAGGATGGCTGTGGTGTGGGACAAGGCAGTGGTAAGCCGGGGCCTGTGGTGGCGCCTGTCAGTGCTGGGGGGTTCTGGGAGCCACGTTGACGTTCCCTCTGGGATGGCTTCCGACTGTGTGTGTGTGCTTGGATGTATATGTGCATGCGTGTGGACATGTGGGTGTGCAAGTGTATGTGTGCAGATGTGATTATATGCACAGGTGTGTATTTGTGCATACAGGTACGTGTGTATATAGAGAGCTGTGTATGGTGTGCACATGTATTTGTGCATTTATGTACTTGTGCAGGTGCATGTATGCACATCCAGGTGTGCATGTATGTAAAATTACCCAGCAGCTGTGCCTGTGTGTGCATATATGTGCACATGTGTGCAGGTGTGAATGCATGTGCCTGTGATGCATGTTCGTGTGTGGGGATGTCAGAGGACCCTGTGCAGGGGGCACCCAGGTCTCTGCCGCTGCTGGAACCCACAGGGTGAGTCTCCCCCAAGCCCAGCCCCGGGAGCCAATAGGCATTGCTGCCTGGAGTGAATGCCGACCTATGCGCGAGTGTGGGTGCCCAGCCTGCCTCAGAGGCCTGGCGGGCTGAGGGCGCTGCAGGCAGGGCTGCCCTCTGCTCCCTGTCACATTGCCCCACCCCTCAGGCCACTGGCAGGATGGACGAGAACCAGTTTGTGGCTGTGACCAGCAGCAACGCGGCCAAGATCTTCAACCTGTACCCCAGGAAGGGGAGGATCGCCATGGGCTCTGACGCCGACGTGGTCATTTGGGACCCTGACAAGGTCAAGACCATCACAGCCAAGAACCACAAGTCGGTGAGTCCCATGCATGCTGCAACTGTGTGGGCTTTGGAGGACTGTGGGGGGAATATGTGGGGGTCCCCCTGGTGGATGAGCCATTCCATGCATGCTCCTCCCTCCTCTCTCTCTTTTTCTCTCTCTCATCTTTCCCTCTCTCCCCATCCCCTCTCCTCCCTCTTCCTCCTCTTTCTCACTCTCACACTCCTCTTCCTTTCTCCCCTCCCTTCTCTTTCCCTGTCTCTCTCCCTCCCCTTCCACCTCTTTCATGCTCCTCTTCCCTCTCTGTCTCTCTCCCTCTTCTTCCTCTGTCTCTCTTTTCTTTGCCTCTCCCTCTCACTCCATTCCTCCCTTGCCCTTCTCCATCTCTCCCTCCCTCTGTCTCTCTTAGATACTCATACACACACATATACACCAACCTACCCTACACATACACAGAGACAGCATTTGGGACCTGGTTGTACCCTGTTAGACACCTGCCTCCCCACAACTGCCCTAGAGAGCCACTTTGAGAATGCTACATTTGGAATAGAGTGGGGCCAGAACCCCAGAACATTTTTCTTCCAGAATGGAGTATTGCTGGCTGCAGTGTTGGGGTTCAGCCCCTGCCCCATCCTATCTGGGTCCCACTTGCTGCCTCTGGAGCCTTTTGGGTCTGTGGGTGGAGGTCCTGGTAGATGGGTAGGGGCCATGAGGTGTGGGGTACCGTGTCAGGCCCAGGCAGTCTCGGCCTTCTACTCACCCCCTGCCCCTACCGCCCACGGACACTGGGGCCCAGGGTAACCCTCAGCCCTAGGCCACATATCCCAACCTCCATGGTGATAGGCCGGGGGCCCTTCGGAGAGGAATTGTGAGGTGTGTGGATACACAGCCTCGGTCTGAGATGGGGCCCTGTGGCTCATCCCTGACATCCCACCCACCACATGTATCTCTGCTGCTGCCCAGAAGTCACACCTGGGCCATTGGTCAGGGCTGAGCAGACATATGGTCTAGCTATAGGGGTCCCATCGGTGTCCCAAGACCCAGGCTGCCTTACTCCTTTCTGACCCCCACAGTCTAGATGCTCCACTTCATGGGGACGGGTGCTCAGACACATGAGGGAGCTGTGGGCAGTGTCATACAGGACGGACAGGAGTGGTGGAGACAGGGACAGCTTGCTTCCAGGGGGCCTGGGGAGGGTTTCCTTAGGGGTCCTAAGGGAAAGGGGTCTGGGAACTTCATGGGGGTGGAGATGGGTCTGGAGGACTCGATGGGGAAGGGCGGGGGTCCCCTTCGGGAGGGTCGAGGGCTCCATGGAGGAGGCCTGGGGTCCCATGGAGAAGGGGTCATGTCCTGCGCTGCAGGCCGTGGAGTACAACATCTTCGAGGGCCTGGAGTGCCACGGGGCCCCGCTGTTGGTCATCAGCCAAGGCAAGATCGTCTACGAGGACGGCACCCTGAACATTAGCAAGGGCAGTGGCCGCTTCATCCCGCGGAGGCCCTTCCCCGAGCACCTGTACCAGCGGGTGCACATCCGAGGCAAGGTAGGCCGGGTCAGGGCTCGGGTGCGTGTGCAGGTCACTTGTGTGCTGTACACGGCACATACACTATACCCATGTTAAAGCACATGTCTACAACAGTCATGTGTGCTTACCCATGTGCATGCATGTTGGAAGACACAGCATAATACACCAGCTTCATACTTACACGTGCATGATGCGTGCCTGGACATGTGCCCCCATGTCTCCGTGTGTGCACGCATGCCCCCTGTGTGAAACCTCAGGTCCCAGGGGCTGCCGTGGAAGCCAACCCTCCTCCCTCTTGCCCAGGTGTCCGGGCTGCACGGGGTGCCCCGGGGCATGTATGACGGCCCAGTGTACGAAGTACCAGCCACCCCCAAGTACGCAACGCCAGCCCCGTCGGCCAAGTCCTCACCTTCCAAACACCAGCCCCCACCCATCCGGAACCTCCATCAGTCCAACTTTAGCCTGTCAGGTGAGGCCTTCGCAGTGTCATGTGGGGTGGGGAGTGGACCCCTGGGACCCTTCATGAGCAGCAATCAGGAAATGCGGGCAGAGATGGTGCTGGGACCAGTCACATCACGCTTGGCACAAACTTCGTTTTGAGGCTACATCCGGTGGTGCTCAGGGATTACTCCTGGCTCTGTGCTCACTCCTGGCAGGTGCAGGGACCATATGGGATGCCAGAAATCAAACCCAGATCCGACCCAGGTTGGCAGCATGCAAGGCAAACGCCTTACCTGCTGTGCTATAGCTCCAGGTGGGATTGTGTTAGGCTTTCTGAAGTCCATCAGCAAAGCCAAGAGTCTTGACAGTCAATCAAAACAGCCCTTTGAGAGGAATGGGAACATCTGAGCTCTCTGGCTGGACAGGGCCAGCTGAGGGGAACCGATCATGGGCCAGGACATTGAGGACATAAAGACAGGACTGAGGACTGGAGCCTGACTGGGCTGAGGACAGGACCGGGTATCTGTCCGCTTGTCTATCTGTTTGCCGGGGTCTGCCTTCCCTGTGGCATCCTACGTCTCCTTCAGAGTCTGAACCCCCAGCCTGAAAAGGGTCCAAGACCCCTCACGCCGAAGGTCTCGGTGGACACAGGAGGGTCAGGCTGGGTCCTCTCTTCCCTGCTTAGGTCCCTGCACTGCTGAGTTCCCCACAGGCTCTGCCCAGACATCAGAATTGGCTGTCTCCGGCATCATTGCTGATGGGGCCATGGATGGAAAGGGGAACAGCCCTCACCCGTAGTCTGGGCCTTGGGGGATCCCCAAGTGGCAGTAGACTTGTGGCCTTCCCCTGAAACGAGAGGAAACTGGGCTGGTTCCTACCAGGGTCATAGATGGGACCTGTGCTCTTCCTCTTATTTACAGGAGGAGGCCATGAAAGGGGAGTAGGGGAGTCTCCCTCCAGGTCTCCTCAAATCAAGGCAGGTTGGACTTAGACCTTATGTCTCTCCTGGGCCCGAGAACACTCCATGCTGGTATCTTTGTGGTTTCTGCTTTGTGCTACTTTCCTTGTACGAGTCATCATAGCTGGGGTTCAGCACTGAACTGGTGGGGTTCCAGGTGGGGAAGGTGGGCCACATCTACAGGTGCAGGGAACACTCCTGGCTCTGTGCTGGGGGTTGGGTCCCTTCCACTGGTGCGCCCCTGACTTCATGGTGCTGCAGATCAAACCTCTGACCAAGCAAGTGGGAACTAAAGTTTTCACCCCTCTTTTTTTAAACTTTTTTGGGGGCCACACCCAGCAATGCTGACGGCTCATGCCTAATGGGACTTGGGGAACCATATGGGGTGCCGGAAACCAAACTCAGGTTGGCTTGTGCAAGGAAGACACCCTTTTTCACTGTCCCATCTCTCCGACCCCTCACTCCTCTTTTTGATTACGGGAAAATGCTTAAATGAGATGAGAAAGTTCTGGAATGAGAGGCAGCTATGAGTCCAGCCTCGGATTCCTGATATGTAAACTGGGGTGAAGTCACCCTCGGTAATGGGATTCTCTGCCTTATACCCAACTGCATGCACCAAGTGCAGTACTTGTACCTGCTGCACACAGGGGGCGCTAGGGAGACAAGATCGGGAAAGTGGGGGTGGGGTAGGTGGAGTGATAGCACAGCGGTAGGACCTTTGCCTTGCACACTCCTGCTCCCGACCCAGGACAGACCTGGCATCACATCCTGAGCCTTCCAGGAACTATTTCTGAGTGGAGAGCCAGGAGTAACCTCTGAGCTGCCGCTGTGTGTGGCCCAAAAACAAAACAAAAGAATGGAAGGTGGGGCCAAAGCAGTACAGCAGGGAGGGTGCTTGCCGACTTGGGTTTGATCCCTGGCATCCCACATAGCCCCCGACACCCCACCAGGAGTTACCCCTGAACACTGCAGGAGGGTGTGGCCCTCCCAATAAAACCCAAAGCAAGCAGACAAAGAATGGTAAGAGGTGCTGGAGAAATGGAGCATGGGGTGAGGGCCTGGAATCCAGGTTTAAACCCAAGCACTGCAGAGGGTTGCCCCAGCTGCCCCCCAATACACCAGTTGTGATTTCTGCTGTCTGTGGTGGAATAAACAAATGCACGGTTCTGGCAGCAGATCTGCAGACTGCAAGCAACCCCGGTGGGAGGATTCAGAGCATGGGGAGCTGGCCAGACCCCTGCCCTGGTGCCCGTGTGTAATGTCGGATCATGTCTCTTGCAGGTGCCCAAATAGATGACAACAACCCTCGGCGCACTGGCCACCGCATCGTGGCACCCCCTGGTGGCCGCTCCAACATCACCAGCCTGGGCTGAAGGACCCGGCCGTGCTGCATGCAGCAGGTGCTAGAGCCAAGGACTCCAGGAGCGGCGCGCAGCGCCTCCTGCTGGTGTGGCCTCCTCCCCAGTTTTGTTTGGGACAAGGGGAGGAAAATTGAAGGGTGTTCGTTCCTTGTTGATTAGGAAGAAGTGGTACTAGTGTGGTGTTTGCCTGGAATTCTCCCCACCCGTCCCCCAACCCCACCCCACCCCCGTGGCTGTGTGTCCACGCCGGGCCTGCCCAGAGCATGGTGGCACCACCCTCCCCTTTCCATTTCCCAGTCCCAGCCCCTTCGAGTCCGTCCAGCTCGCTGGGCTCCTGGCTGCTGAGGGGACAATGGTCCTTGGTACCCCGTAGCTGTCGTAGGTAGTCGATGCATGTTCTCAAGTTCCGTATGCAAGCGTGAGTGTGCCCCACGGCCTCTCCACAGCCGCGTGGACACGGGGTGGTCCCAGAGTGCTCACAAATGTTTACTTATTGACCTCCCCCCAAAATCACTGGAAAGGCCCCCACCTCCTACTGAGGTCTAAAGTCTCAGAAGCAGGCGGCTGGGCCGGCCACTGTGTCCTATTGTGTGTCTTGCTGCCAGCTCTGCCCTCGGGGGTTGGGCCGGGCTCTGCCATGCTCCTGGCTCTCGCCCCCTCCCACATCCCCCACATAGGGCTAGTGGGGGGAGCAGCAGCCCCCCCCAACTACCCCTTCTCGGGGCCTGAGCCCTGGTCCCTCTGAAGCAGTCGGTGGGGTAGCCTGATTTTTAAAGTTTTGTACAGTTTTCCTTTGTAATCACCCCATTTTTACTTAACGGACAATTTGGTGTGGTCTTTATTTCCGAAAACTCAAAGCTTGTGAAAAAATAAAAGAGCCCACTGGCCTGCCTGGGGAGTGGTCATTTTAGGGGGCTCCCCTCCCCCTTCTGTGATGCTGCAGCATCACCCTAATGGGGAGTGATCGAGTGAGGGGAGAGGGTACACCCACCCCTGCCGTCCCAGCTGGCCCCTTGGTTCTGCAGCCAGGCTGTGCAGGGTGCTAAGCCGGGGGCTCAAGAAGTGCCTTCCCCATGTAGGGTCCACAAAAGGGGAGTGCCTGGGTTCCAAAGCTGGTGTGAGGCCCCTGGGATTCAGAGGAATTTGGGATGGGGCTATGGCGGGGGCGGGGCTACAGCAGCACTGGACTCAGAACCTCTTGCTATGCGTCTGCTCTGGGCCTCGGAATCCTGGTGGTCTCGCCTTCAGCCCATCCGCTCTCCTGAGGGCTCAGCCTGGTGCTGCTGCCACAGAGAAAAGGCTCCATCAGATCATCGGGAACCACCCAGGACGCCCACCCAGCTGGCCTCCTCCTGGGTTAGGGAGGGATGGACTGAGTCAAGTGGGGACCCTCCCCCGCACCCTCCTATCCAGGACCTACCTGTGCGGCCCTGCAGCTAGATCCTCCTCCTCTGGAGCCCCTTGGTCGCCTCTGTCCCTGGGAGGGGGCTTTTTCCTCTTGGTCCTCGGAGGCTTCTCTGCACACGACACAGGGCCTAGCTGGGGCTCCCTGCACCCTCTGCCCTCCAGTCTCTGCATGCTGTCCCCAAACCCTGCGGCTGCTGCAGTAGAACTGGGAGTGAACTGCCCCCAACTCATAACCCCTTGCACAATTCTTGGAGGGTCATGAAGACCCAGCCCCAATCCATGTCCCAGTAATCAGCTCAGTAATTCAGATTCTCCCTGAAGGAGGAACAGGCTTAGGGGAGGAAAATTCCCACAAAGGCTCATTTTCCAGATGGGGATGCCCAGGGTGCAGACAGCCGGCCACAGCTTGGGGCCTGGTTGTCAACCCACACAGGTGCCCATGGAGGCCATTTCCAAGAGGTCACCACTGCCCACCACTGACCTGGCAGTCCACGCTTCTGGGGTGACACTCTGTTCTCAGCCAAGGGCACCCGGGCTAGTGCAGCCAGCTCCGAGATGAAGGCCTGCTCTGCTTCCTGCATGCAAAGAGAGGTCCGTTGGGTGGCCTCCCAGTTGCCCCTCACCAGCAGGCTGAGGCTCGCCAACTTCCTCAGGCCCCCAAAGCCGGGGGTGGGGAAGAATGACATGGAACAAAGCACTGTGGAGGAGGGAGGCTTGTGAGGAGGAACTGCATGTGGGGTCCAACCCTTTCCCCACCGACCCCCACTCCCTGGCTGTTTTCTGGGCTACCATGAGAGTAGACCAAGCTCAGAATCTGGGAAACTCACTGTGCCTCAGTTTCTCCATGGCAGCTGGGATTCCTAGCATGACCCGCCCATTGCCATTTGCCAGGCCTGCGTCTCTAAGCCCTAAGTCAGCAGTGAGCATACTGCCCCTATTCAGTGGTGACAGCGCGAGGCTACTTGATGGTGAGACTGTCCTGAGGCTCTGGCCCACAGGGCATGTCCCCACCTGTGTGTTTGCAGCCCTCGGCTCGAAGAAAAACTTTCTTTCACTTGGATAAGCCTTGTGACAAGTTTCATTTCCGTGACAACATGCTATGTATTTTCAATGATAAATTAGTATCCATGTATCCCTGGACATTCTAGGTCTAGTGCAGACCTCAGCCACTAGCAGCATGGATGGTGGCCGGGCACAGCAGGTCACATGTGGACATGTGTGTGTGTGTGTGTATGTGTGTGTGTGTGTGTGTGTGTGTGTGTGTGTGTGTGTGTGTGTGTGTGTGTGTGATTCAGGGAGTGAGAGATCCAGTGCTCAAGGCTGCTCCAAACAGGATGTGATGGGCCCACCTAAGGCACCATCAATCATAAGGTGTACAGAGGCTGTGGGGCATGTGGTCCCCTCCCAAAGGCCTTTGTGTAAGGCTGAGCCCTGGGCTGGTCCTCTATGCCCCACACTCCCGCGCCCATCCCCTGTCCCCTACCTGCAGCTGCGTGTCCAGCTGAGCCAGCAGACCCTCTGTGGCCTTGGCCATCTGCTCCCGAGCTTGCAGGCGGACTCGCTGGTGTGAGGTGAACTGCGCCAGGAACCGTTTCTGCTCCACCCACATCCTGGAGGGAGGGGACAGCTGTGCTCACGCCCCTGACCACAGTTGAATATGCTACATACTCCAAATGGTCACCAGGGTGGGCTTAGCTGAGACCATGGCAGCTGTTGGCCCTGTGCCTGACTTCTGCCTGAGCCCACCTAGGAGTGGCTGATCACCTTTTCATGAGGGAGGGGTTGACATGAGCAGAGCTTGAGAAAGTTAAGGGGGGTGGCAGGAGGCTTTTATGTAAGGGACAGTCCCTAATGGGGCGGCTTAGCCACATGCTCCTCCTTCTGGCCGAGTCTCATTTACTTTGGTTCCAGGCTACATCCTGCCATGCTTCCCCTGTGGCTTTTTCATCCCTCTTGGGATGGGTTTGCTCAAAGAGGCAGACCTAAACTTGAAGGTAGAACCACTTTGTGGCAGCTGCTGTCTATGGAGACTGCCTGAAGCACCAAATCCCACCAGTTATTGCTCTTCCTTCTGCCTTCAAACTTCTATTCATCCAACAAGATCCTATATCATCGTCTACCTCTCCACCCATACACACCAAATATCCATCTCTTAGTTTACCCATCTGTCCACCCACCCACCAACCCATCCACCATTCATCAATCCATTCACCTACCCACCCACCCATCTATCCACCCATTCATCCATCCAACCACCTACCCACCCACCCACCCACCTATCTACCATCCACCCATCTACCATCCCACACATCCACCCACCCATCCATCCATCCAACCATCCATACATTCACCCACCCATCTATCCATCTACCCACCCACCCACCTATCCACCCAATCCACCCAATCCATCCATCCATCCACCTATCACCCATCCATTCATTCATCCATCCACCCACCCTTTCACCCACCCTTCTGTTCATCCACTGGCCCACCCACCCATCAATCCATCCAACCATCATCTGTCTCTCCATTCATTCTCTCCCTCTATCCACCATCTAGTCATCTAGTACCCAGACATACCACCCACCTATATATTCATTCACTGTCCACCCATTCCTCCACCCATCATGGACCTCCCAACCCTCACCCAAAATCCACCCCTTATCTATCTATCCAACATCCCTCTATCCATTCACCCCAATTGTCCAACCCTTAGCCACCCAACCATCTCCACACACTGTCCATCTCCAGCCAGCCCCCTTTATAAGACTCTGGCACTGCTCAGGGCCACAATGAGACAGCAGAGAGGAAGGAACTAATGTTCTTATTCCCCCAAAGCCCCACTGGACTAGGGGAACAGACCCTGAATGAGGAGGGAGTGAGGGAGTCAGTGTTCCCCACCCCCACATTGGCCCAACAGCACTTTTCAGCAGGCTAAGCATGCCAGAGACATATGAGCAGAGGGGAGGGACGGAGCAGGTGCATTGCACGGAACCCCATGCATGGACCCCAATAGGAGCCTCACCTCTGATGCAGGGCTGGGCCGGACCCCTGGGCATCACTATCCACCTCAGTCCCCCTCGGGACTTTGCTGAGCTCTTGCTTCTTCTGTAGCCGGTAACTTTCCACTCTCTCCCCTAGGGCAATGTGCAGTGAGGGAGCCATGTCTGTGGGATGGGTTTTGAGGCAGGGAATCCAGCGCCAAAGAAACCCACTAGCCTCTGCTGTCCAGCCCACCTGCTTCTTGGGGGCCACACCAGCCCTCTGCCTGGTTCTAATTCAACGGGGAAAACCCTCACAGCAGAGTGTCTGCTTCTGGATAAGTTTCTGGGTGACCCCAGAGGTAAAGGCCTTTCAGAATCCAAGTGGCTGGTCCCCAAGAGCCGCCACCTGGGCTCCACTGTTTTTAAAGGACTTTTGACAGGGATTCCAGGCTATTCCAGAGGTGCCTTGAAAATGCCTTTGGAAAAATGCTTTGAAGTTTGAATTCCCAACCCTAGCAGCCAGGGAGCACTATGGCAGGGTCGTCCCCTCTGCAGCTGTTGGGGGGGGCAAGTGGAGTGGGGTCCACATACCCTGCAGGCTCTGCAGACTCAGCAGTACCCGCTCTGCGTGTTCCTTCATCATCCTCCCCAGCTGCTCCTCATAGGCACCCACGAGCCGGCCCACGCCAGGGCCGGTCACATAGACGCTCTCCACTGCCGCCTCCATCAGTGTGGCCTGCAGGGGTGGGGTGGCACAGGTCAGTGGGAAGCACACCTAGACACTGCCTGACCTGCAGACCCCAGTTGGTATCATCTCCCTGAACCCCCTCCTCCCCCATGCCAACTGCCAGCCTGGCGTGGTCCTACAATCTGCCTGGAATGCAGAGCTGATGTCCGAAGTAGCTGCAGCCATTCTGAGGCCTAGAGGAGGAGAGATCCTCCGGCAGAAATGGGGTTGGGAGGTGAGAGTCTGTTCTGTGGGCACAGTGTGGGAGCCATTGAGTAAGCCTAGAGCCCCTCTGTGGGGCCGGGGGCTGGTGCTCTGGGTCCTGTGCATTTCTCAAGCCACATTTGAGGCAGAAGAGGAGCAGATGAGGCCCCTGCCCTGCCTGGTGCTCCCAGCCCCAGTGCTCTGTCCCCCCAGGGGGGATTTGGGGGAGGCAGGGGCAGGTACATACCTTGAAGTCATCTCGGTCCTTGGCACAGCTCCTGGTGGCGGCAACGCGTGCCTGAGCCAGCAATGCCCGGGCCACAGCTCGCTTGGTGTGAGGCTGGAGCAGCAGCTCCGCGCCCTGGGCCTCAGCCAGCAGCTGCTGCTGGAGCTGCCGTCGCGTCTGCTGGGCTTCGTCCTGCAGCCGGGCCGCTTCGTCCAGGACACGTGCCTCCTGCAGGGGTGCCATCTTGTCACACCCCACCCACCACACCAGCTCAGGGCAGAGAAGGATCAGGACCAGGGAGAGGGGCAGGAGCTGGCTGGCCCATTCAGACTAGGTAGATGAGGGCTCGGTGCTCCAGTCCCGCCTGGGCGTTTCCGGGTATTCCTGTCTTGTTCCCAGACTCTCAGTGCCCCTCACGGGGACACCAGCTGCCTCTGGTGTTCCCAACATCTAGGCATCTCTGGAGTAAGGAGGCCATGGAGGCTCAGAGACGTTCAGTTACTTTCTAAAAGTCACACAGCAGGACCAGAGCTGAGTCAGGTCAGGGCTGAGTTGGAGAAACCTATGGGACAGCAGGGGCAGGTTTATGCCAAGGCAAAATATACAGGGCTCTGGGCATAGTTGGCCCTGGAAGGGGTGAGAGGACAGGGCAAAGGGCAGCCAGGCAGCAAGGTTGAGAGCTGCCCTCTGCCTTCTTGAGCTCTCTCAGTCTTAGTGAAGTAACCCAGAGCTGGTCAAAAGTCTTGGGCCAGAGCAGCTGCACAGCGGGAGGGCATATGACTTGCATGAGGCCAACCCAGGTTTGACCTCTGGCATCCCATAGAGTCATCCCCCGAGCCTTCTAGGAGTGATTTCTGAGCACAGAGCCAGGAGTAAGCCCTGAGCACCACTGTGTGTGGCCCTAAACCAAAACAAGACACAGGCAGAGGCTTATTAAAGCACTTGCCTTGCCCATGGCTAATCCAGGTTCGATCCCCAGCACCCTAGAAGGGTCCCTTGAGCCTGGCAAGACTGACCCCTGAGCACAGCACCAGAAGTAAGTCCAGAGCACCGAGCCCACCTCTCCCAAGCCCTTCCTGCCCCAGTTCCAGATCCATCAGGGCTGCTGCATGCAAAGCTGCACTTCACAGCACTCCTGACGCCTCTGCAGTGCCCCTCTGGTGGTGGCTGGGGTCACACCAGCGATGCTCAGGGCCTACTTCTGGCTCTGTGCTCAGGGATCCATCCACTGGCTCAGGGAACCCTCTGTGGTGCCCAGTTCTCTCTGGTTAGCTGCATACAAGGCCAGTGCCCTCCCAGTGTCTTCTGTCCCTGTGGTTTGGGTACAGCCTTAGGGAAGCCAGTGCCCATGGGAGGGCTTGGGGGGCGGGTTGAGACATGGCCAGTAGGGGCCCTCGGGTGTCCTCGAGTCGGGTGGGTCTCTGGGGTCTCCGGCAGGTCTCACCAGTGCCCGGAGCAGCTGCCACTGGTGCTCGTCCAGGCATGGGGCTGCCTGCTCCAGTGCCTGCTGCTCCCGGAGCTCCTGCACCAGGTTCTTCTTCCCCGACAGCCGCATCTGAGCCACCGCGGCCAGGGCACAGCCACGCAGGGCCAGCCTGCGGAGAGCTGCGCACAGCACCAGGCTGTGGCCCTGCAGGATGCTCCGCTCAGACCTGGAGAAGAGGGCAGGCTGAGCAGCGGGGGGCAGGGTCCGGGAGAGCTCTGTGCAACGAGGGGGGTCCCAGCATGGGCCAAGCGGGGTTCCGGAGTGGGGTCGGGGACACCCATCAGCCTGTCATAAAGTTTCAGCCTCACGGGCAGGCTTGGGGGGCTTCCAGGCTCCCTCCTCTCTTCACACATATGCGCACACCATGCACACAAAACATGCACGTGGGCATGAGATAAACACATCACCTGTGCACACACTACCCATGTGCATACATGCACGCACATGTGACCCACGTGCAGCACACATGTAGGTGCACGTGTGAGCGTGTGTACACACACATGCAAGCTGATCACCAGAGGGGTCCTTCCAGAATCAAGGCAGACTGGCCCTTGGAGACACAGGCCTACCTGGCTTCTCTGCCCCGACTCCAGTGCTCTGAACTCCCTCCCAGCTTGTTGGGGTTCTCCTACCAGTGGCCTGTAGTGCTCATTTAATGCCTGAAATGACTGTGTTATGAGTGACTTGGTACATCGTAGTGTTATCAAAATTAGAAAAGAGGGGCCGGAGCTGTGATGAAAGCGGTAGGGCTTTGCCTTGCATGCGCTAACCTGGGACAGACTGCAGTTCAATCTCCCAGCATCCCACCCATGTGGTCCCCCAAGCCAGGAGCGATTTCTGAGCGCATAGCCAGGAGTAACCCCTGACCACCACCGAGTGTCTCCAAAAACCAAAAAAAAAAAAAAAAAAAGAAGAAAGAAGAAAGGAGGAGGAGGAGGAGGAAGAAGTAAAAGAGTAGTAGTAGTAGTAGTAGTAGTAGTAGTAGTAGTAGTAGTAGTAGTAGTAGTATAAGGCCAAAGCAAAAGCACAGCTATCACATCCCATACAGTCTCCCAGCACAGTCAGGAATGACCCCAAATATAGAGCCAGGAGTAACCTGAGTTATTTTGGGCCGCTGGGTGTGGCCCAAAGAGCAAAGAAAAAATAGAAATGCTTTTTTTTTTATCAAGTAGAAAAGCCTGGGGGACCAGAGCAATAGTACAAGAGGCCCTGCATGAGGCCAACCCAGGACCAACCTGGGTTCAATCCCCGGCACCTCATAAGTGTGCCAGGAGCGATTACTGAGAGCACCGCTGGGTGTGGCCCCCATACCAAAAATAAATAAAATAAAATATTAAAGCAAAGGAAAGAAAAGCCCACTATCAGTTATGGCAAAAAATGTACCAAGAATAAAACATTAATAAATAGAGGTAATACCGGGCACAGGTAATTCCAGGTAAGTTAGCTCTTAAGATATCCTCCCTTTACTTGAGGGGACATTTCCTACGGGGGTCCTAGAGGGGATGATCAGATGTTCTGAGCCTGGATCATGCTGGTGGCACAGAACCAGGCACAGACTAGACCAGACAGATCTCTGGGTGGTACATTGTGAGGATGTGAGAACATCGTTGCCCAGAAAGTGTTTGCCAGTGTTCTCGTGCCTGTCAGCTCTCTGGTATGTGCATGACTAGCCCTCTTTGTAAAATGAGGGCACAGGGGAAGTCCCTTGTGCACCCCCCCCCCTCATGACACTCTCCTTCTCTCACTCTGAAGTGAGTTTGGTCTCCCGAGTCGCTGCGGGAGGTGGTGGGGGGCAGTGGACGTGGCCGAATCCCAGGGCTTGTCATGGCACAACCGAGGCCACCAGCCATGGCCCACATTCTTATACTCACTCCTCACTGAGTCCTCCCAGCCGGCTCAGCACCTGACGGACGACGCTCTCCTGGCTGTCCCCAAGCTGAGTCTGAAGCACTGTAGACAAAGCGCACTCCTCCAGCCACTCCTGGGCCGGCAGAGGGGAGGGTGGGAGTCAGCCAGGCCCATTCCGCCCGCCCCACCCCTGTTGGATCATGCCTTTTGTTTCTAGCTTCGAAGAGCAACTTGGGGCCAGCACAGTGGATGTCGCCAAGCAATGGGTGTGCCCAAAAAGAAAGAAAACAACAATCGCCAAAATAAGACCTTTCTCTTCTCATCTAGTTTATATATATATATATAATATATGATATAAGATACAAATATAAATGTTATATTATAAATTACATAAATTATAACTACATTATATAATAAATATAAATATGTGCTGTGTATGTAAATTTTTTTTTTTTTTTGGTTTTTGGGCCACACCCGGTAATGCTCAGGGGTTACTCCTGGCTATGTGCTCAGAAGTTGCTCCTGGCTTGGGGGACCATATGGGACACTGGGGATCCAACCGAGGTCCGTCCAAGCGCAGGCAAGGCAGGCACCTTACCTTTAGCGCCACCGCCTGGCCCCATATGTAAATATTTTGGGGGATGATTGGTGATTGTGCCCTACCCTAGGGTGTGACCTGGCATTCTGCCCCCACCCTAGGGTAGTACTTGATTCTGCTTCCACCATTGGTTGGTACCTGATCCCACCATTGGGTGGTACCTGATTCTGGTGGATAAAAACAAGAGTCTGTGGAAGGCCAGGGCTTTTTGGCTGGAACTGAAGCTGAGTCTTTGGACTTCAGTCTTGTCCACCGAATAAAGCGAATATTTCCACAAGCCTGACTGTCTGCGAGCTATTTACCCGCCGTTTCACCTCAGAACCGTCGGCTAGACAGGGTGGCAGACGCGTGCTCCGAGCTGGAAGGGAAAGACCTCATCCTCCATCCCTCCATCAGTCAACCTTTTCAGGGGCTGACTTGCAACAAATATGAAATTATTTAATTAGGTTTTTGGACCACAGTGTTCAGGGGTTATTCCTGGCTCTGCACTCAGAAATTACTCCTGGCAGGCTTGAGGGACTATATGGGATGCCAGGGGGAATTGAACCCAAGTAGGTTAGAGTGCAAGGAAAATGTCCTACCTGCTGTGCTATTGCTCTGACCCCATATTTACATTTTTTTTTCTGCTAAAGATTTTTCAAACTTTTATAATTTGTACCATTAAAATACCACACTTAAGTAGTCAGACTGAGGAGAGGGTCTCAAAAGGTGGGCTCTTGGGACCTTTGCTTCCCGGAAAGCCAGCGCCACAGGGAGAAAGCCCCTGTTGGGGGGCTGTAAATGCTTTTAATCTCTGCTTCCTCTCCCAGAGCCGACCCCTTAGAGATACAATCACTTTAGAAACCCTCTGTCACTCCAGCCCCATCTCTTGCTTTCTTAACCCTCAAGGAGCCTCTGTTTCAGGCCCATTCACTCGGGACAGTCCGCACACCGGTCACCCTGAGGTGGTCTGGGGATCATGGTGGCAGGGAAAGAGCTCTGGGCCTCATTGTCCTTACACAGCATGCTTTTGTATGCACTCAGTCTGGCAGGACAAAGTTTAAAGTGCAGTTTTGCTTTCCACAGACTCTTGGATTTTGTTACTTTTTTTTTTTTTTTTTTAAAGAAACGCTTTATCCTGACCTATGCTTGTAGGGGGGAAGTAAAGGAACTAGCTGGCAATTAAGACCCGTACACTGAGTGGCTTTTTGGAGCTCAGCAGACAGAGATGGGCAGCTTCTATATCCTAAATTATGGCTGGAAAGGACAAAGAGCCAGGCCCACCTGGTTGCCTGGGCAGGAAGGAAAGAAGGTCACGGAGACATCGGCTAGGTACAGACCTTCAGCAGAACGGACTAAACACCAAGATCCTCCAAACAAGGGCCCCCTCCAAGTTCCCAATGGACCTCTCACACCTCATCTCAATGTCTTTTTGTGCCAGGCAGCTGACTAGGAAAGCCTATTCTTTTGCTCTTCTCCTCTTCGCCCCACAACTACATTATGCTGCCAGAACTTCCTCTCTACATGGTCTTGTCCAACTGCTCAGCACCACAATGTCAGGCTTTGGCCTGATTGCACTCTGCGCCTTTGGATTAATTAAATCACTTGCCTTTTTGTGTTCAAGACTCAATGTGCCTGATTAAGAGGACTCCATGACAAGTCTAGGGAGCTATTGCTTGAGTGCCAGTTTCTATTTTTTTAAAATATAAAATTCTTGGGGTCGGCGAGGTGGCGCTAGAGGTAAGGTGTCTGCCTTGCCCTTGCTAGCCTAGGATGGACCACGGTTTGATCCCCTGGCGTCACATATGGTCCCCAAGCCAGGAGTGATCTCTGAGTGCCCAAAAAAAAAAAAAATTCTTGTCTAGTAGCCCCACTGTGGCCAAGACCTTCCTGCAGATGTTGAGAATTCCAATGGATTCTCTGATGCTGGGAGAGTGTGATGTGCAGTGGGTCTCACTGTCTGGACGCTGGTGCTGTTAGCCTACTCCTGCTAGGGTAGCTCTGACCTGCCTCTCCTGCCCAGAGATGCCTGCAGCCCATGGCTCCGTCACTCCATGCAGGGCTGCTCCAGCCTATCCCCTTGGTTCTCAACCTCCTCTGTCCCTCGAAGTTCCATAAGGCCCACCTGAGCAACCCAGAGTCTTCCCTCGTCCTCCTCCACCCAATCACACCAGCAAGGGCCTCGTCCCAGCCCTTGGTGTGGGAGGACAACGCAAACATCGTGGCAGCAACTTCATTGGATTGCCATTGGCTGTGCTAGCTCCCTGGCTTTCCCCAGCAAGTTGGCCTTCTCTGTGAAACTACTGGCTGCATGGCTAAGCCCCGTGAGCTACGTTCTGGGTTACGTCCATCTGGGGAAGAACAAACAGGCCTGGCTGCCTTCTAGGTAGCTCATGGATTGAGCCACCCCCTGATGGGCTTTCTGCTGCAGGTGTGACCCCTGGAAGGCTCTGCCACTGATTCCTACCTCAGGTTCCTTAAGACTCTGCTCTGACAGCCCGCTCGGATGCTGCTGGGACCCCTGACGTCACCAACCCTGCAGGGCATGACTAGCTGCCATTTTCTGAAACACGCTCACCTGTTTTTCCTGTTCCAGAAGGTCCCAGAAGAGCTTCCACTGCTGCTTCCGGAAGCGGTTGGATTTCTCCAGCTGCCGGGCAGCATTTTCCTGTGTCTCCTGCAGCAAACACTCGCTCTGGGTCCTGGGCCAGCCCGTCAGGTCTGGAAGCGTCTCAAGGAACAGCACGTCCGTGAATTTCTGGAAGGCTCCCACAGTATTGTGGTACAGCTCCTGGAGTGGATAGCCACACCAGAATCACAGCCATGTCCTCACCGTGGGCTGGGTACCCCTTCGCCCCCTCTTCCGTTTGCCCTCGGAGGCTGAGGAGAAATCTGGGGAAGGACGCTCCAGTCACACACAAGGGCATGTGATATCAATACCTGCATGTACACAGAAACAAGCATGTACTTTCTGCACAAGCATACTATGAAACACACATAGGTAAACTACAAGCTTACACGAATCACATGTTAACATCCATGCACATGTGTATCCACATAGCCGCACTCACACATCTATATCAATGTGTACACACATCCATATGCTCTAACGTGCAAACACATACATGTGTCCATATAGTCACATGCTCACACATGTAAATGTACACACATGTACAAGAACCACATGCTTATATAATCACACACATGTCCACAAATTCATATGCTTATCCATGTAACTTGCATGCATATACCCAGATGGTCCATATCTATGTGGTTGTACATGATAGGCTCATACTCAAACATATGTCCATACATGCCTACAGAGTACATGTGGGATCTGTGACCCTCCCTGCCCCCACCTGGCACAGTGCCACCAGGGCCTCTGCCATCCTGAGGGTCTCCTGATCTTCCTGCTCGTTCAGAATCAACCGCTGCCGCTCCAGGAGTGCATGGAAAGCCTGTGTGTGAGAGGGTGACTCATACGATACCCGAAGGCCCCTCCCAGAGAACATGCCCCCCATCCCAGGAGCCTGCCCCTTCCTGACTCCCATCTGGAGGCTGAGGCCTACCCAGAGGCCTCACAGATTGGAAGCCTGATGTCCAGGACCAAGACACAGGGAGCACCTTCAGGAAACCTGCCCTGGGAAGGGTTGTGGGGTACCAGGGAGTCCAGACACTGGGGCCACTGTAGGCCCTCTGCTAGGAGACGTTGCCAGCAGGGGGCACCTCAGACACTGACACCCTGTCCTGGACCCTGGGCACCTCTGGGTGCCCAGGTAGGGGTTCTGGGGAGAGGCTGTGAGCGAGGCCACTTGGTTTCCAGGCCCTCACACCTGACTTCAGCGCATTAAAAAAAAAAAATGGCAACCAGACCTTGAGCTCAGGGTTCCAGGACTATCCTGGGTGGGGTGCAGTCCTGCAAGAACCCCCTTTGGTTCCCAGGTTCAAAGTCCTGAGCTCTCATTATGCCAGTTTCTCCACGTGAGCCCCCCCACTCCCAGCCTCATTATCTCCTTAGCAGAGTCAGGCCTGAGGCACCAGTGGACAGAGCTCCGGGAGGGGGCAGCTAGATGCATCAATGGCCCTTCCTCGGCCTCTAAAGCTTCAGACAGGGAATCAAGGACCATGGTCAGAGCCACATCCATGACCACTCAGACCCGTCTTGGGAGACCCAAGTGCCAGGACATCCCGGACATTGGGGAAACTCAAGGCAAGGAGAGCTTGGCCACGCTGAGCCTCACTTGGTCCTGCCTAAGCTGTGGCAGCCCAGGGGAGATCTCAGGCCAGAAAGATAGGGCAGGGTAAGGTGTACCCAGCCAGGTTCTAGACCCAGAACCCCATAGAGGTAGGGACAGAGGAGCCCTGAGCCCCTCTGGCTATGGCCCAAGAACAAAAAAGGAGGATCCCTTCAGGCAGCCCCGCCCTCTGTCCCTTCCCAGCTGGAGCAGCAGGTCTAGCTGAGGAACTAGCAGGTCCAGGAATTGGTGCCACTCACCTATCCCTCCCGTCCACTGCCCACTCAACTCCGGGGCATCACCCTGCTGGCCCCACCCCAGGGAACCCTGTCTGTTCTACAGATCCCCAGGGGACAGAAGCTTGGCCTGTGAGGTACCCAGAATCCCCAAGTCTTGATCCACTCCGTGGGAGGTGGGCTTGAACCGAGGGAGAGCAGGACCCAGTTCTGGCCAGGAGTGTTACCTGGAGAAAGCCCTTGGGATCTGCAGGGGGCTGCGCCTGGGCCAGGAAACTCCTCCGCTCCTCCTCCTGGGCCCGCCTGAGCTCTGCAGCACCCTCCACCTGCTGGGCCAGTGACGCCTTCGCCAGCTCCTGGCCACGCTGCACCAGCTCTGCAGACAAAAGCCAGGATGCCAGGTCACCCTCACTTATGCTGGCAAGGGTGCCAGGCAGTGCATCCTTCAGCATTCCAAACCCATGGCAACACCCCCACAACTCTTCATCCTGGGTACCCAGGATAGGCAACAGGCTGCCACGGAGATCTGGGGTCATGGGTGCCGTCCTCACTGACATGGAGCCCAGACCCGGGGCCCTATTGCCCCATTTGTTGGGTCCCGTTTACTCCTTTGTTGATTGTTTGTGAATCCGCAAAGAACTCCCAGAATGAGAGATTGATTCCCACCCCCTTGTCCCCTTTTGGGGGAAGATCTTGGTAATATTTATCCGCAGCAAATAATCCACAGACAGGAGGGTTAAAGGGGTAAAAGGTTGGGTGAAGAGAGTTCTTTGTCAGCCTGCTGCTAGCTCCAAAACACACCTAGAGCCAGCCAGCCAACCAACTCTGGCCAAAGATCCTGAACAGCTTGCTCCCAAACTCAACAGCGCCCCCACCTGGAAGGTCAAAGTGGGACAACAGGCAAAGAATACTCTTATGGAAATATTTTCATATACAACAGGGCACGTGTGCAGATGGGCCCCATGGGAATGCAGGTGGAGAGGATATTACTGAGAAGGGTCGAGTGCCAAAGATTCCCACCCCCCCCCCCCAAGGCAGAAAGGGGCATGGGCAGGGAATCCCCTGGGGATGGAGCCGTTCACCCCGACTTGGGACCCCCACCATGGGCCATGAATGTTGCTTCCTGTATATAGTCAGGGCTGAGGGGGGCTGTCTGGGGTGTCAGTGGTCTGGGCGCACAGTGTGAAGCCTGGAGAGCTCCTGCCGGCGAACCTGGTCCCTGCCTCTGGGACCTGGAGGACAGAGCCCCCACAGCTGGGGTCAGTTTCGGGAACATATGAGCACACTGGTGGGTTCTGGGCACTTGTGTGCAATGCTGGTAGGCTCTGGGCATGTGTGTGATGCTGGTGGACTCTGGGCAGGGATATGCCATGCTGGGATTGGCCCTGCGCACCCCAGGCCGGTGCTAACAGTCCCTCCCCAGCCCTGCCCTGTACTCTTGGCCTCCGATGGGGTGTTTGTCCCCCGCTTAGAGCTGTTCCTGGGACCTTCTGAGCCAGCACTTGTGCGTCCGGCCCCCGCCACACAGCCCTTTGCCTCTATCCCTGCCAGACCTCCACCCACCTCGGCCAAAGTGCTCTGCCTGGCCCCAGAAGGCCTTGTGCTGCTGAGTGAGTAGCTCCTCCTTCTGCTGCCCGGAGAGCCGGCTGCCCGCTGTGAGCTGCTCCAGGGACTGGGACAGGGCGGCCAGCCAGGACTCCGCTTCCTCCTGCACCTGCCGCTTCAGCATCTCCAGGGCCTTGGCCATGTGCGCCCGCCCCAGGGTCCTGTCCACGGCATCCTGGGGTTCGGGTAGAGGGTTAGCAGCAGCTGGAGCACTAGGCTGTCGAGGGTCTGAGCTTTGTGGGGTGTAGGTAGCAGGGGTGAGCTCAGAGGAGCTGGTGCTCCCCCCAGCATATGGGCTCTCTGAGTTGCAACTGCCCCCAATCCCGTCCCTCCAACCCAGCTCTGGGTAGAGCTTCAAGAACAGGGTCGGTAACAGCAAGGAGAAGCAGGGCTTGTACCTGGGACTAGCTCTGGGCCCTGTGCAGATACCCTTTGCACCCGGAAAAGGTGCCCTAGTCATGGGACCCCAGAAATCCTCAGGATCCCACCCCTGTGAGCACTGGTGGGTCCTCTGTTGCCCCCACACCTGCTCTCCCCCAGACAGGTGGTGAAAGGTGTGTCCCTTGTCTTCTCTGCTGTCCCCCTGCCACCCCAGCCTTAATGGGTCTGGTTGCAGGCTGAGTGAAGGGACAGTGTGGATGCCTCGCCCCCAGGAAGTGGAGATGCCTGTCTGGGGAGGTCAGTCCCTGCCCAAGAGGCCGCTTTGGGCTCTTCAGCGCTTCTGTAAGACAAATCCGGCCCGACTGCTAGAGGGCATGTGAAGACAAGCTCTGGAGCCCGTGAGTGATGCCAGGAGTTGAAGCCAGAATGGGCAGCTGTGGGCAGCCACTGTGGGTCTCCCTCCCTCCCTCCCTCCCTTTTCTCTCTCTCTCAATCTCTCGCTCTCCCACTCCCTCTCTCCCTCCCTCTCTCCTCTTTCTCCCCTCCCTCTCTCTCCTTATCTCTCCTCTCCTCCCTTCATCTTTTTCTTTCTCTTCCTCTCTCCCCCTCTCATCTCTCTCTGTCCCTCTCTCTTCCTCTTTCACTCTCTCCCTCTCTAGGTCTCTCCCTCTCCATCTCCTTCTCTCTCCTTCCTTCACTGTCTTTCCTTTCCTCTCCCCTCTCCCTCTCTCTCCCTTTCTTACTCTGCATCAAGGCCTGGCGGTGGGCCTGTGCTCCAGGGTAGCACCACCACAAGAAACAGACCCTCAAATTCCATCACGGGGGTGGACCCTGGACAATGACATCCCCAAGAGATGCTCAGGCAATGAGGAGGAGGAACTCCAGCTTCATTCACACCATTGAGCAGCTGGTTGTTGTCCAGGGGTCACTGAGGACCCCAGTAAGTATCCGCAGGGGACCCCTCTGGGACCACTTAGACAACTTCAATGTGCAGCACTGTATGAGACAGGTTCTTACTGCTGCAGAACAGGGAGCTGGCCCATATCTCACTAGGGGAGGCCAAACAGATGGACAGAAGGGTGGATGGATGAGAAAATGAGGGATGGAGGCACAGCAGTAAGGCATTTGCCTTGCATGAGGTGACCTGGGAAGAACCCAGGTTCGATTCCCAGCATCCCATATGGTCCCCTGAGCATGCCAGGAGTGATTTCTGAGTGTGGAGCCATCAGTAATGGCTGAGCATTGCCAGGTATGGTAAAAACAAAACAAAAAAGAGAAAATGAAATGGGTCGATGGGGGTAGTTGGTCAGTGAGTGGATTAGTTTGTGGTAGATGGATGGAAGGAGGATGATGGGCGGGTGGGTAATTGGCTGGTGAGTGGTAGACAAATGGATGGGTGGGTGGGTGATGGATAAATGCATGTATGTATGGAGGATAGACAAACTTGGACACATGGGTAGGTGGATGTTCATACAGGAGAGTGAGCAAGGAGAGGGTTGGACAAGTGGAGTTTCTGCTTCTCTCTGAATGTTCCACTCCGATCTACCACACAAGAACACTGATTTCTACTCCCCTGGAAACTCTGAGATTCTGTGTCTCTTCTGGCAACAGCCCATGCTCCCTCTCTCCCCTCCCCGCCACGGTACCAGCACATGCAGGTCCTGCGAATCCAACAGCAGCCCCTCGACCACAGCCATTCTCTCGGTCAGTGTCATTAGGAGCTGTCGGGCTTTGGAGTGGGAGCACTTCAGCTGGTCCACAAGAAGGTGCTGGACACTTTCCATCTTTTTCCAGAAAGCTTCCATCTGTGGAGAGAGAAAGAAGTGGAAGGAGGGGAGAAAACTTTTTTTGTTGTTGTTGTTTTTGTTTTTGGGCCACACCCGGCGGTGCTCAGGGGTTACTCCTGGCTCTCTGCTCAGAAATAGCTCCTGGCAGGCACGGGGGACCATATGGGACACCGGGATTCAAACCAACCACCTTTGGTCCTGGATCGGCTGCTTGCAAGGCAAACGCCGCTGTGCTATCTCTCCGGGCCCAAGAAGACTTATTTAAGAAAAGCTATAAAGGGGGCTGGAACAATAACACTGTAGGGGGAGGGCATTTGCCTTGCACACGGCCCACCGGGTTCAATCTCCATCATCTCATAGGGTCCCATGAGCCTGCTAAGAGTGATTTTTGAGCAAAGAGCCAAGAGTAACCCCATCCTCTAATCCCACATTCATCCACCTACCTGTCCACCCACCCTCCATTCACTCATCCACTGATCCATCCATCTACCCACCCACCCACCACCACCCCTGAAAGAAAAGCAAGAAAGCAGTATAGTGTGCACTCAGGCATCATGCCCTTATCACAGCCAGACTCTCATGCTTCTACTAGTCAAGGTAAGTTCATCTTGGCAAGTTCATCATCAGGATAAGTTCATCCCCGCTCAGGTGAGGGACACCTGCCCCCCACTATTATGGTGCAGCTCAGTTCTAGGAGGCTTTGTATCCAGCACTGAGCTCTGCAGTTGAGGAAGAAGTTACTCCCACAACCCCAATTCTGCATCCCCGTCGACTACATTCAGGGGGACCCACTTCTAGAGCGGCATGACTTTGCCACAGAAGCCAATCTGATGGAGGAGGGCAGTGTCAGGTGATTTTATCCATGTGCACTAGAAGATGAGACTGACGGGACCAGAGAAATAGCATGGAGGTAAGGCATTTGCCTTTCCTGCAGAAGGATGGTGGTTCAAATCCTGGCATCTCATATGGTCCTCTGTGCCTCCCAGGGGCGATTTCTGAGTGTAGAGCCAGGAGTAACCCCTGAGCACTGCTGGGTGTGACACCAAAACCGAAAAACAATCAAAACAAAAAACAAAAAAAAGATGAGACTGACGATGGAGTGGTTAAAGCAACAGCACAGAAGGGAAGGCGTTTGCCTTGCACACTACTGACCTGGGTTCGATCCCCAGCTTCCCATACAGCGCTCTGAGCAACACCAAAAGTGAGTCTTGAGAACCACTGGGTATGGCCCCCACACAAACGAACAAACAACCAAACGAAAACCCATGGTGAACAGGTGGAAGGAAATGAAAAAAATAATAACCCCCTGAACTGTGCTGCCAGAGTGAGGGCATGAGAGTGGGAGGGTAAGGAAAGAAGGAAGCTCTTGGCAGAGCTGAAAGGACCCTGAGCACAGATGGGTATGTCCGTGGGGAGGAAGTCCCTGGCTTGAAGGGAAAAGCAATAGGATAGAGCAACAACAAGGAAACCAGGAAGGTCTCTGCTTATCCTCAGACCTCCCACCTCGAGTCCGACCATCACCAGCAAGGCCAACACGACCCTCTGCAAGAAGCGGGTACCAAGGCCATATCTGCTTACTCAGAATATTGCCCCGGGAGCTAAGCAAGCACCAGTCTTGCTGTCACACTGGACAGAAACAGGTGTTGGTAGTAAGTGATGTCCCAGTCTGCAGAACTGGCAGCCAGCAAATGCCCCGAGTCACAGACTGTGATGATCCTGACATTAGAGCGACAAGAAAAAGATTTATCTGAAATCAAAGCAATGAGCGCTTGCTAGAAAAATCAGAACTGCTGGAACCTCGCCTCCTCCCAGCACTGCTTCAAACCCTCTGGCAGACGGGATCCTGTAACGCAACTCTTTCAGGGGACCCCAGAACCACATAGAGTAACTGTTCAGGGAATTCAACTTGATGTGAAAGCTTCGGAGACACCACTTCAGAGATGGAGAAGAACAGCACAAAGAGGGGCGCTGTCTCCCAGGATTATCGGTCACTCTCAGGCCTGACTCCGGGCCGTCCCTTTCCCTCATGCAAAGCTCAGATCATCTCCTAGAGCCTCAGTCACCCCTGCTGTCCTCTGTGTCTCTGGCCCTGTCACCCTCCATAAATCCCAGTTCCTCTTGCCCTAAACAAAGAACTAAGCACTGTTAGTTTAAAATAAAGTGTCTCTGGTCATAAGCCTGGGACCCATTCCTTCCTGGTCATCAGCTGGGGGACGTCCTCATTCCAGAACACACCAGAGGGATGGAAGTGGACCCTTGCTGGCTGATTGGGCCAACAAGGACTTCTTTTGTAAATCTGGACCGCCTAATGGTATTTTCTCTTCTGTAACTTCAGAAACTGGCTACAGAGTTTGGTTCAAGAGGAAATGCAAGTGTTATGACACACACGGTTTTGTGCAGTCTCGTGATGAGCTGCCATGGAGGGCTCTCATACAAGAGCAAACCACACATACTTACGTTGTGCATCAAAAGCTCAGCATTCTCACGCTCCTTCTTTTCCACGTCAGCCAGTGTGACGTAGGCGGGCTCGCAGGCAGCCAACATCTCTGTGCCCGACAGTCTGAGCTGAAGGCTCTTTTCCAATTCCTCCAGGTCCTGAAGAAAACCAAGCCGGTAAACAGGGGAAGAAAGGTTTCTTGATTCCAGGAAAAAATAAAGGTCTTTAATTTAAAAAATGATATTGAACATTTCTCAGCCACCCTTCATAATTTGAAGCATTGGCTCCTCTAAGGTGTGAAGTTCAAATGTGTTTTAGCACTAGCATTTTAAGAGATGCTGCTGTTTTCAGACTGGTACCAATATGTTTGTCTATTATCCCTATTATCAAATCTATTAGGTTGACATGTCTGTCTCATAATCAGCTATTTTATAGATGAAAGCAAGAGTAGTTTCACATCCTGTGACATGGTAATAAACTATGGTTTTCACCATATGGTAAGAAAACATTTTATAGGGGCCAGAGAGATAGAATGGAGGTAAGGCATTTGCCTTTCATGCAGAAGGACGGTGGTTCAAATCCCGGCATCTCATATGGTCCCCCGTGCCTGCCAGGGGCGATTTCTGAGCATAGAGCCAGGAGTAACCCTGAGCGCTGCTGGGTGTGACCAAAAACAAACAAACAAACAAACAAAAAAAGAAAACATTTTATAGATGAAAACAAAAGTATTTTCTTTGGTGACATACATAGGTGTAAATGAATTTTAAGTGGCTCCCCTCCATCCCCAATCAGCGGAAGACTCACATTTTCTTGCTTTGAAATAATTTTCTGGCATAATTCATCATCAGGCTTCTTCTTAGGGAGATCCAGGAGGCACATTTTTAAAATCTGGATAAACATCTGTTACAAAAGAGGAAACAATTCAGAGAAAGGTGAAAGTTTTAAGTAAGGGCATCACTCTCTCTTCCTTCTGTACTTCAGTGCGCATGGCACACACACACACACACACACACACACACATTTTTACTACAGGAAAAGACAACAGACCATGTAGTATAATAAAGGATTTTATGCTTTTTTTTTTTTTTTCATAAAACCTGGGAAAGAAATGCTCCGTGCATCCACACATTTATCAGTAAATCTTTGTGGTACCTTCACAGCCAGGCCCCATCCTTACCTTATTTGCTAAGTGGGGGAGGGGTTTGCTTGCCGTGGAAAGATCCAGAAAAGTGCAGAGAACTGAAGGAGTCAAGCCCTCATTCCAGCCACCTGCCTCCACTGCTGCCCCCCGAAACCACACAGGTAGCTAATTTGGCTTATCACACCCCTTCCTGAAGAATATAAGCACCAAGCAGCCTTAAATAATGCATCTTTTTTACTCCTGGGTTCTGAAAATTTTCCACTAGTGACCCCCACTCTCCCCAGAAATGCCACATGGGCTAGCGCTGCCAGGAACATCTCGGGTTCAGGCAGCTATTGATTCTGAATTCAAGTTTTGTGATGGCACCTTTGGAGACCTTTACTGGGGGTAGAGTTTTCTGAACCCCCACTGGGTGGATTTCAGTAAAGTCAGACATGAAGTGAATAAGCAGAAGCGCACCCTAGTGGCACCAGACGCTACTGCCACGCCCCTGATCTTCCGCCTCCCACCTCCAGAGACAGTGTCGCTCACTTTGGGGAAAGGGTCTTCAAGCCAAGAGCTGTCTCCTCTGCTTCTTAACAGTTCACCACTGCAGATACAGGGATAAAACTACTACCCCTCCCCCCATGCATGCACATGTCTGGCAAAACACACGTCTTTGGGACAAAGATTTCAGGTGATCGCAGGTATGAGCGGGCAGGGATTCTTGCCCAGACCTCAGGGATCAGTCCTGGCAGGCCTCAGGGTGATATGTGATAGGTGGTGCCAGGGATGGAACCCAGGTCAGTCCCCTCTGCAATTCTGAGAGACAGAGAGAGAGAAAGAGATGAGAGAGAGAGAGAGAGAGAGAGAGAGAGAGAGAGAGAGAGGAGATGGGAGTGGGGAGAGAGAGCGAGAGAGAGAGTGAGTGAGAGAGAGAGAGAGCGAGAGAGAGAGAGAGCGAGAGAGAGAGAGAGAGGGAGAGAGAGAGAGAGAGAGAGAGGGAGAGAGAGAGAGAGAGAGAGAGAGAGAGAGAGAGAGAGAGAGAGAGTTTTCCACTGCTGCCACCCCTTTTTCCATTTCCATTTCCAGGGCTCAGCCCCCTCCCACCTACCAGGTGCTTCTCCTGCCTCAGGGCCGCGTCCAGACTCAGCAGATCCTGGAGGTGGAGGTTGTAGATGCACAAGTCCAGGTCCAGGCTGAAAAGAGGAGAGGCAGAGGAGGGAGGAGGGCAATGAGGGATGAGAGGACAGGGGAGAGGAGAGGGGAGAAAGGGGGAGAGGAGGAGAGGGGAGGAAGGGAGAGGGGAAAGAAGGGGTGGAGGAGAGGAGAAGTCAGGGGCAGAGACAGGAGAAAAAGAGAGGGATGGGAGGTGTGGAGGCTTGCTGGAGCAGGAGGGCAGCGGCTCTCCCTCGCCTGGCCCTGGTTTGCTCAGGCCCTGAATAGCCCCGAGGCAAACCAAGGACTCAGAGTGGGGCTGTGAGGTAGGGAGGGTCATTCTGAGTCCTTTTCTCACCTGCTGTGTGAGCCCAGGTGGCACACTCAGCCTCTCTTGTGTCTTTATTCATGTTTCTTTAACCAGGGGCAGTGGGGTGGGGCAGCAACACAGGAGATGGACTTTGTGCTCCATCTCTGGCTCTAAACAACCCTCTGCCCATGAGCACTGAGCACCAAGCACCACAACACAGAAACTGAGCACCGAGCACCACAGCACCAGGCTGTCAGGAGAAGCCTTAACTCTCCCGCCCAGGCAGGACTAGCAAGCACTCAGTCCTCCCAAAACAAATACCAAAATACAGGGCCGGAGTGACAGCACAGCGTACACTGCTTTTGCCTCTCATGCAGTTAACCTGGGTTCTCTCCCATATGGTTCTCTGAGCCTGCCAGGTGTGGGCCAAAACAAACAAAACCAAACCAAAAATAAATACGTTTTGAGAAAAGCACAACGAGTAGGTCCCTGGCCTCAGACGTGACTGACCCGAATTTGACCCCCAGCATCCCATCTGGTCCCCTGAGCAGTGCTAGGACTAATTCCTGAGCACAGAGCTGGGAGTCAGCCCTAAGCACTGTTGGATGTGCCCCCCAAAATAAGCAAGTAAGAAAATAAAATGGAGCAGGAGCAGTCCCTGGGCTGCCTGGCTTGGTGGAATTCAGTCACTGATTAATAAAGGCTGATCCGGTGGCCAGGGGCAACTGGTCTGGCCCTCGGTCTCTGCAGCAACTATTAACCCCAGTGAAGCACCCAGGCCATGGCCAGAACATGGAAGGGGCCACATCTGGGCATTACTCAGCCTGCCCAGAGGCCTCAACTGCAGGTGGCCAAGGGTCTCCCAATCCCTAACTGGCACAAGCCACGGGCTCCAGGCGAATCCCGCCACAACTCCAGACACCTACTGCTGCATGCCTGAGCGACTGGCCCTCTGCTTGGTGCTCTGCCCAGAGCTCCCGAACACACCTCTCACCGATCAGCGCCTCTGGCAGGCTACGGGCCCGCAGGAAGGTGCGGCGCAGGAGCCGGTCACTGGAAGCCGAGTGCGAGCTGGCCAAGGAGCTTCGGTCATCCTTGGCGGCCTGGCTCAGGGTGCCCAGGCTGCTGCTCGGTGACGCATCAGGCTGGTGGGGCAGCACGGCCACAGGGGGTTCATGAAGGGACGGGTTGGACGAGCCGTCGGCCAGAGGCTGGGGAGAGAAGGCACTGTGCTAGGGCAGCACCCAGGTTCTAAAGCAGGGCCCGGGTTCTAGAACAGGGCTTGGTTGGGCGAGACCTGACCCTACTCCCACTGGGCCACACTCAAGACTACGTAATGGGGAGTGGGCTGCCTGCTCTCCCCAGATACCTGTATCTAACACTCAGGAGTCCACTCTGATTCCCTCACGGGGCAAACACTGCCCTCACCCCACCTGCCCACAGTGACCCCTCACCCATCCACACTGGGGTTTCTCACCCCCCTGCCTCTGCCTCTAATCCTTGGCCATTCAGGGGCTCCAAGCTTCTTACCAAGGATTCACATTTCCCTCCACCTACAGCCGTATGCGTGGCCCACAGAGGCTCTAGCCCAGGCCCCTTCGCATAAACTGGAGGGGTCACAGATCATGAGGCATCACAGCTCATCTGGGTCGAGGCTCACTGGCTCTGTCCCCGCCTGGCCTAAACATGGTCTCAGCCGGGCTGTACCCTCCCTCCCTCTTTAATGCCAAGTCCAGGCCAGGCCCTATAGCCTTGGCCCCCATCACAGTTCTCCTGCCATGTCTGGCCAGACCAGGAGGTCTTAGGGGGTGGGGACAATCCTCAGCCACCAGGAGAGCCAGTGCTCCCAGGTCAGGGATAGGAGCTGCTCGTGTGTCCCCCGACGGTTCTGAGCAGAGGAAGCAGGCCCTGGATGTGCACGGGAGCAGGTTGGGGCCTAAGCCAGGTCCTTATTCCTGGGCTGAGTGTCTCTGAGAAAGTCCAAGAAACTTCCTCCACCGGTGCAGACCTACTCCTGGGCCAGGTGCTTGACTCAGATCGAGGCCTGTTGTCAGGGGATTAGTCTCTTTTGGTGCAGTTTCTCCCAGCAGTGAGACACGAGACCACAGCATCTCTGGGCCTGCTCCCACAAACTCCGGAGCAGGGACCATGACCAGAACACACTTGGATGGGGGACCAAGGCTGTTCCCTACACCACACACCTCACATAGCCCCACGGTTTGGCGAAGTCAGGGACCTCAGACTCACCGCTACCCAACTGTTCTCTCCTCAAACCCTCAGCTTGAACCCCTACATTTTGTTCCCAGGCCTCATCAAGCCCCCCAGGGGGGGCTGAGGCTACTCACCCGAAACTTCTGATTGATGGGGTAGACGACTTTGGCCTTTAGTGCAAAGGCGGTGATGTTACTGTTGAAAGAAGGCTCGTATTCCTGCGGAGAGGACAGTGTGGGCTGAAGAGAGCCGGTGCAGAGCAGGGCACATGCCAGGAATGCTAAGGGCACTAGCATGAGTACCTGGTACCATGTGGGTCCCAGTCATGTCTGGGGTGGTGCTGGAGGTCCTTGGAACTGCAAGGCCCAGGCATCAAGGCAGTCTCGGGCTGGTATTGGGCAATCAGACCCGGGAAGGAAGGAAAGAAGGAAGGAGTGAGGGAGAGGGTAGGAAGGAAAATAAGGAGGGAGGGAAGGAAGGAAGGAAGGAAGGAAGGAAGGAAGGAAGGAAGGAAGGAAGGAAGGAAGGAAGGAAGGAAGGAAGGAAGGAAGGAAGGAAGACATAATTGCCCAAGCAACTCCCAAATAGCCAGGCCAATGCCAGGCCCCACCCAGATCCAGCCGCCCTGAGCAGTGTCTGTGGATAATCCCCCACTATCACATAACTTCCAGCCACTCATAAGGCCTCCTCCCTCAGACCCACCTCTAGTATCTGAGGGCAGAGGCTTCACCTGTAACCACCTTTCCTCTCACTAATAACTTGGTTCCAGGGGCCAGAGAGGCAATGTAGGGGTTAGGACACTGGTATCATACAGTCAACCCCTGTATGGTTGGTCCCTTACAACACGCTGATCAAGGACTGATCCCAGGTATAAACTCTGAGCCCCAACAATGTACCACAAACCCAAACAAACAACAACAACAACAACAAAAAACTGGCCACAGCTCCTCTGTTTGTCAGCCTGCACAGAGAGTCCTTTCAGGAACCCTTTGTCAAGGGTACTTGGAGCTCTAAGCCTGTTCATTCAGGTAGCTAACTGACCAGAGGGTGTGGCTCAGGGCTGCTTCTTGAACAGGAGTGCCCTGTGCATGGTGAAAAGGGGGGGTATACTGAGGACTTGGGCTGCTCAGTGGGGGTAAAGCAGGATGTGGGGGGCAGAACCCCAGCAGCATGGCCGTTTCTTTCCCATTCCTACAAACAGGCAGAATGAGGATAGAGGAAGAAGGGGCAGAGACAGCGAGGGAGGGGGGCCTGGCGTCTGGCATAGATCAGCCACATCTGGGCTGCCAGCGGGTACCTGGCTGAGGCGCCCACCCTCTGTGCCCCTGCAGTGTCCCCAGTGCCCCACTTACATCCAGAGCCTCCTCCCCGGACACATTTGTTTCGCGTCTTCTCCGCCTCCCAGTGGGACTGGTGTCCGGGGCTGCTGGCACTCGAGTCTCCAGGCTCCTGAGCAGGCCTTGAGCGTTGTCTTTCTGAATTCAGGGAGGGAACGGGTCACTGCTGTTGGGGAGCTGGGGCCCCATGCCCATGACCTCAGCCACCATCTCCCCACTGTATCTCATCACTCTGTACTCTCCCACGGGGCTAGTCACTCCACCTTCAGGACCCTGCAGTGGGTCACCTTCCTGGGAGACCCACAACCACCTCCCCCAGGCCTCCACTGCAGAGGCCAAGCTCATCCCGTGGCTCTGCTGGGTGTTGGATGCTACCTCTGCCTGGGCCCCTCCACCTCCACCAGCCAAGAGCTGCCATGCACGGACCCTCGATTTCCAGCAACAGTGTACAATGGTTCTAAGATAATTTTCAGTGACATTCAATGACTGGAAAAACAGTTCAGGCAACAGGCTTTCAGGAGGCCAGTTCCAGTTCAATTCCATGACCCTATAAGCCTCCACAACATTGGGGGGTGTGGAAGGCCTTTGAGGGCCCCCCCAGCACCAGCAGGGTAATAAAGGTCACTCTCAGCATTGCAGGGCCTGAGTACTGAGATCTGGGTAGCTGCAAGTCACCCAGAGAAGTCCACAGGTCTCCTTAGTACCCACTGAACAAAAGTGACTTGGAATGCCCAATGGTTTAAAGGGGCACTTGCTTGCATGCAGCTGGCCCCAACATAGTCTGTCACCCCACGGGCTCCTTGAGCACTGCCAGAAGTAATTCCTGAACACAGAGCCAGGAGTAAGTCTGAGCACGGTATGTTCCTCACCCTCCAATGTTACAAGCGTTTGTTTTCAGAGCTTCAGAGTGGAACCCCAGCCTTTGAGATGTGAGGCCTGAGGTTGGGTCCCTGTCCCTGCTGGGATGCCTCCTCCACCACTAAGTGTGTGTGTATTCCTCCTCCTCTGCATGATTCAAATCTTTTTTTTTTTTTTGGTTTTTGGGCCACACCCGGCGTTGCTCAGGGGTTACTCCTGGCTGTCTGCTCAGAAATAGCTCCTGGCAGGCACGGGGGACCATATGGGGCACCGGGATTCAAACCAACCACCTTTGGTCCTGGATCGGCTGCTTGCAAGGCAAACGCCGCTGTGCTATCTCTCCAGGCCCGCATGATTCAAATCTTAAGTGACTTGGACACACAGGGCTGGAACCATAGTGCAGCGGGGAGGGCGTCTGCCTTGCACACTGCTGCCCAGGTTAAGTCTCCAGCATCGCATGTGGTACCCCAAGCATAGTCAGGATTTATCATCCCCTAGTGCAGGGCCCGGAGTAAACCCCTGAGAACCACTGGGTGTGGACCCCTCACAACAAAAGTACCCATCATTGGTCTTTCATACACCTCCGTCCCTCGAGAGCATAGTGGTCTGACACGCATCCGACGCTTGAGCAAGGCCGTCACTTGCCCATGCTCGGCTCGCCCAGCTGGGAAGAGAGTACCACTTGGGGACAGGGCCCACCTCGGCACAGACAGCCCCTTTGCCCAAGAAAAGTGTGGCTGATAAGATGCTTCCCCCGCTTTTTCTTGGAGAAGTTCCACTCCAAAGAGGGACATCCTTTGGCAAAAAAGGAGTCTGGCTGGACACCCCTCCCGTGGCTTCAGCGCCCAGTTTCTTCTGAGCTCAGCAAACTCACAAGAGGCGAGGAGTGAATGCAAGCAGGAATGCACGCAGCCTCGGCACCCTGGGACCCATGGGGAGACCCAGGTCCACTGCAAGCGACCCCCGCCCCAGGCCTCTTGCTCCAAAGGCACAGGCTGGTTTGGAGCAGCGCCCAGAGGGTCTCTGAGGTCGGTGGCCGGGCTGGAGGCAGGGGATTGCCCGGCACAAGCCCGGGGGTCACCAAGCCTTCTCCCTTGATTGAGGTCCCCACAACCAGCCACCGCCAGGCACCCCGGGACCCGGTCACCCGGCGTGGGCTCCGCGCTCCCCGACCCACCTGGTGCCGCTGCCGCCGGCGGACAGCGCGGCAGCCGAGCCAGAGGCCCAGGCCCAGGCCAAGCGCTGCTCCCAGGAGCACAGCGGGGACCAGCAGCGCAGGCACCGGCCGAAGAGTGTCCCGGCCCAGCCGCAGCCGAGCTTCGCTCCCGCAGGCCGGCAAGCTGCGGGCCATGACGGGCCACCCGGACTCCAGCACCCTAAGATCCCAGCAGGCCCTCGCGGCCCGGCCCGGCCCGGGAGGAGCCTGGATCGCCCGCCCCAAACTTGGAACCAACCCCCCCGGCACACACTGAGCATGCCCACCGAGGGCCATGCCCACTTAGGGCCTAGGAGGGGATGCCCCTGAACCCCTGGTGTCGGGTTTCTTGCAGAGCAGGGTGAGGACGGAGAAACTGGCTCGGGGAAACTGAGCCCTCTGCACCCTGCGAAGTCACTTCAGCCTAGTTTTAGCTTTCCCTTTTAGCCTTCCCGACTTGGCCCCCTTCTGATGCTCCCTTCCTCCATTTCCACGCACACCCTCCTGACGCACCAGCTCTGAGCCTTGGTGCCCAAGGAACCCTTAGCAGATCCAGCCCATGCTCAGAGCTTGTCCTAAATCTCCACTCACCTGACACCCTCAGGCCTCCTGGTTGGCCACTCATTGTCTCTCAATTTGGAGACACACCTGGTTTTGGGGGGGTTACTGGTGGCTGGAGCCACACCTGGCAAGACTCAATGCTCACTCCTGGTTCTGCTCAGGAATTACTCCTAGTGGATTCAGGTTCATATGGGATGTGGGGGTGTTGTTTTAATATAAATTAGTGAGTCCTAGAGTTGGTGTGGGGATGGTGAGGCCTTTCTGGATTCGACCCCGGCTCCCGCAGCCTCTATGACCTGGCAGGTCTGAAGGATGCAGGATGACGAGGGCGGAGAGAGTCACAAAGCAGGCAGATGAAGTGCCAGGAGCCAGCCAGCTTTATTTCATGGCCCCAACCTAACATATACATTTCCCCACATGGCTTCTATGCTAGGCCTTTTCCTAGCAGCTACTTCTCTACTTCTTCTGGCTCTCTCAGCTCTGTCTCCCTTTCAGCTGCTTTTTTTTCAGGCTTCCTAGCTGACTAACTCCCTTTGCTGAGGCTACTGCTGCTTTGATGCTGAATCTCTCTGTTGATTCTCACTTCTCCCCCACTTCTCTAACTCTTCTTGTTTTTGTTTGTTTGTTTTGGGTCACACCCATTGACACTCAGGGGTTACTCCTGGCTATGTGCTCAGAAATCTCTCTTGGGTTGGAGGGACCATATGTGATGCAGGGGGATCCAACCGCAGTCCATCCTAGGCTAGTGCTTGCAAGGCAGATGCCTTACCTCTAGCACCACTACTCCAGCCCCATTAACTCTTCTTCTTAATCCCCCTCTCCCCGAAAATCAGCCTCCTCTACCCTCCCATTTCAGGTGTGGGCAGTTCTGATCATTCAAGTAGGATAAATACGAAGTTTGAGGAGGGGATACCCTCATGGCGGGTGTCGAACCTGGGTCTGCACGAGCCAGGCTAGTACCCTCCCCTCTATGCTATCACTTGGGCCCCCCACCTGTTCTGTTTCTTCCTAAATATTCGATGTTAAGCCCCCAGTCCTCCCCCACCCCAGACTTAGACCCCAAATGGTCACTCATTGCTCCAGATTTCCCACCCCTGTAAGTGGTGCCCACATGAGCTGAGTAGTTGGGGACAACTACAGGCCACTGTGTTTAGGCCAGCACTGACCAGGCTGTTCTCACTGTGGGCTTTGGTTGGAATCCTCAGGCTAATAGCAGTGTTCACCCCCAGTGTGGAAGCCAGTCCCGTAGGATGGGCGTCACTTTACAGGGAGGAGATCTTGCATTGAAATAACACCTGGGTAGGATTTTATCAGGAGTGGGGAGAGGTGGGAGAAGGAGGCACATTTCTGGGGACAGCTGAAGAATAAAAGCAAAGGGATGCTGCCCGCTTGCAGCGATGGCGCCTTCTCCTGAGAGAAGAGGCAGTGTTCGGAAAGCTCCTTAATATGACCTCGTATACTGTGCCCCAATTTAGAGAGATTTGAGAAGCGTTGTCAGGCCTCTGCTGGCTGTGCATGGAAAACCCCCCACCTCTGTGTAGGGTTTTGGCTCTGCCTGTGCGGGCCTCAGTGTGGGGTCCACCTTCACTCATCTCAGTGGTCCCCACCTTTTCATCAGCTGAGGTCACTGAATATCGTGATGACATCTGTCAGGATCATTCACTCTGTCGCTGTCTCCTGTCTCTCTGTCTCTCTCATCCTCTTTGGTGTCTCTAAGGACAGGCCTTGGTGCTGCATGGCATGAGCCGGCAGTAACCTGCAGGGCTTTGCTTCTCACCCCAAGCATCCAGCTCAAACTGCTCACTGTGGCATATTTAACGTTGTCCAGGTAGGCAAAATGAGGTGCCAGGATTGCCTTTGCAGAGACGAAGATGTTGATGTTTGGAGGGACTGATGACCATGGTCCTTCACAAAGACCTGGGCAGTGTCCCACCTGTGTACATCAGGAGCTTGGATGCTGGGTTGCAAGTCACCCCAAAAATTTCCCTGAGAAGGAAACCAGTACCCATGGGGCCCTAGACAGAAATCCTGGCTTTGTACAAGCTCAGTTTTCCATAGAAAAAAATCACATTTGACTAGTTTTGGTACCTAGAATCTTCCTTTAAGACTCAAGGTCATGGGGCCAGAGTGATAGCACAATGGTAGGGCATTTGCCTTGCACAAGGCTGACCCAGGATGGACGTGGGTTCAATCCCCGGCATCCCATATGGTCCTCCAAACGAGGAGCGATTTCTGAATGCAGAGCAAGGAGTAAACCTGAGCACCACTGGATGTGGCCAAAACATCATATATGTACAAGTCTACATATATATTTACTGTGTTTTTCCTCTTAATTTTCCTTTGATAGTTTCCTTTGATAATTATCTCTCCTGATCCCACTTTATAAATCAAGCTTACAAGATGGTTTAGGAATCCATGAGGATGTGTCTTTTCCATGGCAATGGATAATAAAGTTATTTAAAGTAAAAAAAAATTAAAAAAAAGATTCAGGGACCAGACAGTTAGCATGGAGGTAGGGCATTTGCCTTGCATGTAGAAGGACGCGGTGGTTCGAATCCTGACATCCCATATGGTCTCCCAAGCCTGCCAGGAGCGATGTCTGAGCTTAGAGTCAGGAGTGACTCCTGAGCGATGCCAGGTGTGACCCCCCCCCAAAAAAAAACGAAAACAAAAACAAACAAACAAAAGATTCAGGGGCTAGAGAGATAGCACAGCAGTAGGGTGTTTGCTTTGCATGTGGTCAATCAGGGAGGGACCCAGTTTGATTCCCAGTATCCCATATGGCTCCTCAGCCTGCCAGGGGCAATTTCTGAGTGCAAAGCCAGGAGAAAACCCTGAGTACTGTTGGGTGTGCCCCTAAAATCAATCAATCAATAAAGTTTAAAAAAAAAAAGACCCAGGGATCAGAGAGATGGCATGGAGGTAAGGCATTTGCCTTGCATGCAGATGGATGATGGTTTGAATTCCGGCATTTCATATGGTCCCCCACACCTGCCAGGAGCGATTTCTGAGCGTAGAGCCAGGAGGAACCCCTGAGCACTCCCGAGTGTGACCCAAAAAGACCAAAAAAAAAAAAAAAAAAAAAAGAAGACTCAAAGTCATATAAAATCAAGGATCTGGTCTCAGCCCTGGCACATGGCCAGGAGCCCCCACCACATAGACTCCCTTTCCTCACATCCTACACCAGGGGTCTCAAACTCAATTTACCTGGGGCCGCAGGAGGCAAAGTTGGGGTGAGGCAGGGCCGTAAAGGGATTTCACACACACACACACAAAAAGTCCTCAAATGTCATTATTAACAGTTTTAATTATTTCTTCTGAACATGAATAGAACATTGAGTGAAGATCATGAACAGTTCTTCTGAACATGGCATCTTTCGCCTATTCCTTGCTGCCAGAGACTTGACAGCACTTCTTCTCACAAATCTGAACCACATCTGGCTTTAGAAAGGAAGCAGTTGAGACCCTCAGTATGGCTTGAAGATGATCATCATTAAGTCTAGACCTGTACTTTGACTTATTGAAGTTCAATGTGGAGAATAACTTTTCACACATATATGTGCTCCCAAAAAGGCACATGGTGCGCTTGAACATTCGGGAAAGCTCAGAGAAGCTGGGGGGCAATTCTCTCAAAAATTGCCCATGCATGTCTGCTTTTCCACTAATCTCCCTGAACTTGGCTTTGAGATCAGAGTTGCATTGCAGGTCAATGAACTCCATTTGAAGCACAGGAGGGGCATCTTGCACATCAAAGGAAAAGGGATCCACAAAATTTGGAAAGTGGCTCTGTGCTTTTTGAAGGCTGCAAGTCTGTGATCAAATTCCTTCTCTAGCTTAAAAATAACATCAACATATTTCTCACCCCTGAATAGTATGCCTGCATCCACAAGTTCCTTGCATGCTGGGAAATGGCAAAAGTTTGTCTGAGAGAGCTGGGATTTCCATAACACAAGTTTTGTGGAGAATGCTCTCACGTTGTCATAGACAGCACTGATAAGCTACCCCAGGCCTTGTAACATCTTGTTTAGTACATTCACCTTATGTGTGATGTCAACAAGAAAAGCTAAGTCCATGAGCCATTTGTGATCACTCAACTCAAAAACAGCATTCCCATCCTTCTCCATGAAGGCTTTCACTTCTTTCAACTCAAAAAATCTTTTCAGGACATTTCTCCTGCTGAGCCAACGTTCCTTGGTGAAATAGAGCACATCTCCATATTTTGATTCCATTTTCTCTAAAAAAGCACGGAACCTCCTGTGCTTTAAGCCCCTGGATCTGATTTGATTGATGCATTTCACAACACAGACATCACATTGTCACACGGCAGGCATTTACTGCAAAGGGCCTGCTGATGGATAATGCAGTGAAGAGCAATGGCCTTCTCTACACCCTCCTCTTCAAGTTTTTTTTGAACAAGTGCCACCAGTCCATTTTTCCTCCCTGTCATCGATGGCGCTCCATTGGTTATTATTGCAACAAACTTCTTCCATGGCAAACCTGCATTCTCAATGGCGTCACACAGATGCCGAAATATCTCATTAGCGGTGGTCTGGCCATGCATTGGAATTATTGTGAGCAGCTCCTCTGTCAATTCAAAATTGCAATCAACACCACGGACATAAATTGTGAGCTGTGCAGTGTCTGTTATATCTGTGCCCTGGTCAAGAGCAACTGAGTATGCATCAAAACATTTGGCTTTCTCACACAGTTGATGATAAATGTCACTTGACATGTTAGAAATGCATTCTGCCACAGTGTTGGCAGAAAGGCTGATTTTGCTAAACTGACCTTTCTTTTCCAGACAGATAATACTTGCAGCCTGTAACATGCATTTTTAAACAAACTCTCCTTCTTGAATGGTTTCCCTGCCTTAGCAATCATCTCACTAATCATGTAACTAGCTTCGATTGATGCAACATTCTCTTTGGTTGCTTTCTTGAAGAAATCTTGTTGCCTCATTAGACATGTTTTAAGACTGGCAACCCTCTTGGCTCTCTCATTTCCTTGATATTTTGCACATTCCGCAGCATGTTTAGTTGAATAATGGCGTTTCAAGTTGTATTCCTTGGGCACTGCAACTTTCTCTGAGCAAATAAGACATGTGGAGATGCCCCTGTACTCAACAAAGAAATACTGCATCTCCCACTTTTCCTGAAATTGTCTGTGCCCGTCATCAATCTTTCTCTTCACTGCAGGCTTTGATGAAGTCATGACGAAGGTATGACAAAATCTAATTCTGTAATAAACTTCTCTCCCTTAGGCCTCTGATAATGCACAGGACAGCGGGCAGGAGCAGCGGAAATGACGTCTGCGCTAGGCACAATGTATTCGCGATTATTCGCTTACCGAATATTCGCAATAAAAAATCGCATTAGTAAGAAAAAAAAATCGCAAAAAATCGCTTTAAACATTTGCATACTCCGAACGGAACTGCTCAGGGTATGCGAATGTTTAATACGATTTTTCTTACTAATGCGATTTTTATTGCGATTATAGGTAAGCGAATAATCGCGAATACTGCGATATTTGAAGGCTGGCCCGCGGGCCGCGAGTTTGAGACCCCTGTCCTACACCTTAGGGAACCAGGGTAAGACATTCTCAGATACTCAAAACCTCTTGCTGTGTACTGGGATTCAGGGAAGGTGTGTCCAGGGTGAGTGAGAATGCAGGAGCTGTGGCCCTCCCTGGCCAGATGTTACAGAGGGTCTGATAGCAGCCCCCCCCCCTTTCATGGAGAACCACAGGAGAGAAGCCCCAGCCTAGCCTTGAACAAGAGGAGAGGGGGCAAGACAGAAGCAGGGTTTGTTCTGCACCCTCCAGAATTGTCTCCCAGAAAGTTCAGGGATGCTTGAGACACCCAGGTTTCTCCTTGTTTGTTTGGTCTCCTGACCTACCTTCATATGGTGTATGTGTGTGTGGGATCGATGGGTGCTTGGGTTGTTTCAGGTTGCTTCCAGGGTCACAGAACTCAAAAGAATGAGTCTCTCTCTCTCTCTCTCTCTCTCTCTCTCTCTCTCTCTCTCTCTCTCTCTCTCTCTCTCTCTCTCTCTCTCTCTCTCTCTCTCTCTCTCTCTCCTTCCTCTCCCTCCTTCCCCACCCCTCCTCTCCCTTTCTCTCTTTGTTGTTTTTTTTTGGGGGGGCGAGGGACACCCGGTGATGCTCAGGGGTTACTCCTGGCTCTGTGCTCAGAAATCACTGCTGGTGGGCTAGGGATGGAAACCAGGTCTGCTGGCCGGCCTCGAGCACTTGCAAGGCAAAGACCCTCCCCTCTGTGCTATGGTTCTGGTCCTCCAGAATGAGTGTTTTCTTTCCCTGTAACCCTGAACTCTGCCTCTTCCCTCTCTGGTCCCTGCTCTATGCTGGCCTGTCCCCTTTGTGCTCACCAGGATACCCAGCCAGCCTCTCCAGAAATCTCTGTTATATAACTGAGGCTGGGGCCCTCTCTGATCCAGAGATGAGTGCCAGAAGACGTCCTGGAGAAGGTGGCTGGGAGTTCTCCAAGCTTAGGGAGCAGGGGAGTGACTGCCTCAGATTTGGGAGGTGCTCCAGAGAACAGAGCTGGCCCGAGGCGCCCGGTGGGCGGGTCGTCTGGGGTGAGCCGGGCCCGAAAACTTTCTGGGCAGCTCGCACTGAGCATGCTCGGGGACATGGGCGGGCCTGGGGTCCGGAAGCGGCTGTGCCCCTGCGAGTTTGGGGTGTCGGGGCGCGCTATGGGCTCGGCCGGCCTCCCTGGGGAGGGCCGCTGGGTGCTGATCGCGGTGCTCCTGGTGGCAGCCCTGGCGCGGTCCGAGGGTGGCCGGGCCCGAGAAGGGCTCCCCGCGGGTCCTGGACCCTCTGGGCACCCCCAGAGCGCACAACCTCCTCCCCCGGGGCCCCGCGCACCTCCAGGGCTGGAGACGGAGCTGGGCGCGCAGGTAAGGTGGCCCGGAGCCTGGGGTTTGGGTGGGGAGCTCTGTTGGTTTTGAGGAGTGACCCAGTGGAGGCGGGAATCTCTCAGGGCAGGGATTCCTGGAACTAGAGACCTTCCAGGTTGCTGTGTTGTCAGCCCCAGGAGTGGGAGAGGAGGTGACAGCTCATATGAACTGCTCAGGGCACGCTGGGGTTGGGGGGGTGTCTGCCTTGAAGATGGCCAGAGCCTCCCTGTTGTCCCCTTCTTCCCATCAAGACATCAGCATGAGGACCCTCACCTGCCCGGATGGCCTCTCCCCACCAGCTGTGTCTGCTGTTTGTGACACTTTCCCCCATTCACCCCCATATTCCTAGGCTAGGACCCCAGGAGTGGCCCTTGGTCTCTCAGCCCTCCCCTAGAGCAGACCCCAACTCCTGTGGGGGTTCTTCTTACAGCCCCCAGGCCCGCTGCTCCTTCCAGATGTGTCTGTAGAATATGGGACCCCCGTGCCAGGCTTTTTGAGCCCCGGCTTGGACTGGCTTGGCCTAGGGACTCGGTGATCTGGTGGCCTTGTGCCCCAGGCTGGTCAGTCCAGGGTTCTCTTCCAGCCAGGCTCACCCACCTCTGACGCTTCGCACATCCTGGGCCCCGGTGCTGCATACTCAGTAGTGTGGACAAGTGGGGTCCCAGTGAGACTGAGCGGTGGGGCCCCATCAGCCAGCGCAAGTCCTGCCCTGGTGATCCCGCAGTGCCTCTCCCTCCCCTTCAGACCCCAACTCGCACTCCTGATTCTTGGGGTCTTCCTAAGTTCTGATCCGGGACCCCAGCTTGCCATGCTGTCCTCCCTCATCATGGCACAAACAGGAGAATGTAAGGGCCTGGCACCTGGGTAGGAGAATGATAGCATTAGCATTAGTAGTATTAATAGTGTTAGTCCGAGTGATAGCATTAGCAGGAATAGCATTAGTAATAGAATTAGTTCCAGGGCCGGTAGTGTTACTAGCACAATAGCATTAGTTCAGGAGCACTATTAGCACTGGTGGCAGCAGCAGCAGCATTAGTCACAGCACGAGCAGTATTCAGAACAGTATTAGCGATGATTTTTAGCATTATCAGCATCAGCATCATTGGTTATAAAATCACCCCGTGCTGTATCTCCAGCCCCAGGTGAACGCGTGTGAATCAGGGTCGCACAAGAAACAATCCAGACCAGGCTGAGGGGGAAACACGTGTAGTCTGGCAGTCTTCTATCTAGTATGCCGACCGCTGCCTGCCAGAACTACCATTTTTACTGAGTACAGAGATCACCCCTGGGTGGGGCAGTAAACCCACTCAGGTTTACAAGTCAAACGATCTTTGTTTTGGGTGAGACCAAGTTGTAAGCAAACAGATACAAAGAAACCAGGGGCTGGAGCAGTGGCACAAGCGGTAGGGCATCTGCCTTGCCAGCGCTAACCTAGGATGGACCAAGGTGTCGATCCCCCAGTGTCCCATATTATATGGCACCCCAAGCCAGGAGTGATTTCTTTCCCTCCCTCCCTCCCTCCCTCCCTTCCTTCCTTCCTTCCTTCCTTCCTTCCTTCCTTCCTTCCTTCCTTCCTTCCTTCCTTCCTTCCTTCCTTCCTTCCTTTCTCCTTCCTTCCCTCCCTCCCTTCCTCCCTCCCTCCCTCCCTCCCTCCCTCCCTCACACCCGGCAGCACTCAGGGGTTACTCCTGGCTTTATGCTCAGAAATCACTCCTGGCAGGCTCGGGGGACCATATGGGATGCCAGGATTCGAACCACCATCCTTCTGCATGCAAGGCAAAAGCATTATCTCCATGCTATCTCTCTGGCCCTAGGGAGCAGTTTCTGAGTACATAGCCAGGAATAACCCCTGAGCATCACAGGGTGTGGCCCCTCCAAGCCCCCCCCCCAAAACAAAACAAAAAGAAACCAAAAATAAACTTTGTTTTAGGTAAAAAAAAAAAGTGTAACCCAACAATTAGGAACAGTATTAGCATTGGCAGCAGTAAGAATATTTAGCATCGTTAGTAACAGTAGTAGTATTAGCAGTATTAATAGCAGTGTTAACACTCACAGCATTAGAACAGCAGTAGCAGTATTAATAACTGCCTCAGTACTGGCAACGTCAGTACCATCAGTAACACTAGCAGCTTTAGGAGCAACCAGTGGCAGCCTCACAGGTGAGTGGGAGATCAGCTGGGCCTCTGGGAGTCCGTTGTTGCCATTGATGAAGTTTAACCAGCTCTGGAGGCTTTGGGGTTCTGCGCTTTGGGGTCTGAAGCTCAGAGAGGGTGAAGATTTTGCCAAAGACACACAACGTGTGTTCACTCAGAAGAAACTCAGTCCTGTGACCTGCCCAGTTGTGATGCATGGCTCTAGGGTGGGAGGGAGAACTCAGGATCTTGGGGCTCCGCCTGACATGGGGAAGGTGGGACATGGCTGCGAGGAGGGGACAGCTCTGTCTGATCTGGGATTGTTTCATCATTTGGGGCTCTCCCCAGCCACTGCCCAGGAGTGTGGTTCTGTGGAGCTGCAGAGCTGTGGGCATGGGAGAGGGAGAAAAGCTTGCTTCTTCCTGTCAGTGCCCTAAGCCCTCTGCATGTGCAACCCCAGGCACTAGTCCATCCAGGTGGTGGCACTAAGCTACGTGCATTTTTCAGGACCCGTCCCTGGTGCCTCGGCTCCAAGTGAAAGCAACTCCCCATGAGACAGCAGGTACTGTAAGTTTCTCCTTGGGCATTTATTTATTTATTTCTTATTTATTTATTTTGCTTCATATTTCATTTTTTATTTGTTTTTTAAATATCTTTATTGAAGCACCATGATTACAAATATGTTTGTAGTTGGGTTTCAGTCATAAAATGAACACTTCCCCTTCACCAGTGCAACATTCCCACACCTATGCCCCCCATCTTTCTCTTCCCCCACCCCCTGCCTGACTTCGAGACTGGTATTCTACTTCTCTCTCTCATTGACCTTGTCACCCTAGTTGTCAGTGTGGTAACTTCTCTAATTGCACGTACCACTCTGTGGTGAGCTTCATTGTGTGTCCCTGTCCTTCCAACCCTCATCTCTATTGTCTCTGGGCATTATTACCATAATGTCTTTTGTTTTTCTTTTTTTTTTTTTTTTTTTGGTTTTTTTTTTTTTTTGGGCCACACCCGGCGGTGCTCAGGGATTACTCCTGGCCTGTCTGCTCAGAAATAGCTCCTGGCAGGCACGGGGGACCATATGGGACACCGGGATTCGAACCAATCACCTTTGGTCCTGGATCGGCTGCTTGCAAGGCAAATGCCACTGTGCTATCTCTCCGGGTCCGTCTTTTGTTTTTCTTAAAACCCATAGATGAGTGAGACTATTCTGTGTCTATCTCTCTCCCTTTGACTTATTTCACTCAGTATAATAGTCTCCATGTCCATCCATGTATAGGAAAATTTCATGACTTCATTTTTCTGACAGCTGCATAGTATTCCATTGTGTAAATGTACCACAGTTTCTTTAGCCACTCATCTGTTGTTGGGTGACTGGGTTGTTTCCAGATTCTGGCTTGGGCATTTATTTCCTTTCATTTATGCCTACATCCCACCCCACCTGCCTCCTTCTTGCCCTGCTGATCTACTTGCCTCCAACTGACAATGCAGACATACAAAGGACGACCCAGAAGAGAATTTGAGGTATCATGGGCCTGAAGCCCCCTCTTATGATCTTAGCATGGCCCTTGTCTGGTCAGTTGCTGGCATGTGGGGACATGCAGAGAGAGGGCAAAGCAGGAAGGGCACTTGCTTCACACGCAGTTCACCTAGTTCTGGCAACACATATGGTTCCTTGAGCCTTAAAATGGGGAGAGTGTTCTCCCCTTAGCTCTGTTCCCATCCTCAGGACCTTGCCTTCACTGATTTTTGTTCTATTTTGAGGGCTATACCAAGCAGTGTTCAGGGTTTATACCTGGCTCTGTGCTCAGAAATCACTCCTGGCAGGCTTGGGGGACCATATGGGATGCAGGGGACCAAACCTAGGTGAGCTGCATGGAGGCAAATGCCCTGCTGCTGTGCTATCACTCATACAATCCTACGAATGTATTTTTTTAAATGTTGGGGTTCCACCTAATGATACTCAGGAATGACTCCTGGCATTGAATGGGGACCCTTTGTGGTACCAGGATAAAACCAGAGTCAGCTGCATACAAGGCTATACTGTCTTTGTTCCCCCCTTGTGGTTCTGAGTCCGCAGATCTGGAGGGGGCGGAGAGCTGGTGTCCCGGATCAGACATTTCTGGAGCCATGACGATAAAGGACACACGCTTTGAAAATGTCTCTAAGTGCACGGGCCCTTGTCCCAGCAAAGAAATATTAGGCCCCCTCTCAAGTCACCTGTATCTCGGATTCTGTAGGAAGTTTGGGGCTGCTTCCATGCACTTAACCACACCATTTGCCTTCTGACCTACCCTCTCCCCCGTCCTGCCTCTTTCCAGCATCTCATGCCTCCGTGTTTTGCAGAAACCCCACTTGGGAGGAGACGTAGAAGCAATGGCCACGTTTCTGAGCTGCTCCCATCTTCCACAGCCTTTTTGGCCTTCATGCCCTCGTGGCCTAAGAAGATATTGTTTAAAAGACAATCTGGAATGCCTGCTTTGGTAAGTACCATATGAGGAAGAAGTAGTCACTAAGCACCTGCCATGTGTTGGATGTGGCCCCTATCAACAGCCTCCTCAGGGGATGAAAGGTAGGACAGTGGGTAGGTGCCTTGCACCAGTTTGATTCAAAAGGATTGAACCCTGAGCACAGACCAGGTGTGGTGGTGAAGTTCCACTCCATCTCTTGTTTGCTTGATGCAGCGGTTATTGCAGAACAAACTCACTGATGCTTCCAAAAAGCTTTTTAAAGTTATTTTATTTATTTATTTATTTATTTATTTATTTATTTATTTATTTTTAGGTTTTTGGGCTATACCTGGCGGTGCTCAGGGGTTACTCCTGGCTCTGCTCAGAAATTGCTTCTGGCAGGCACGGGGGAACATATGGGATGCCAGGATTCCAACCACCATCCATCCTGAGTTGGTTGCATGCAAGGCAAATGCCCTCTACTGCTGTGCTATCTCTCTGGGCCAAAATGTTTATATTCTTTTTTTCCTTGTTTTTGGCTTTTGGGCCACACCCAGTGACGCTCAGGGATTACTCCTGGCTACGCGCTCAGAAATCGTTCCTGGCTCAGGGGACCATATGGGAAACTGGGGATCGAAGCCAGGCTCTTCCTGGATCAGCCACGTGCAAAACAAATGCCCTACCACTGTGCTATAGCTCCAGCCCAATTGTTTCTTTTCTTATCTGCAGTTTAGGGAAATGTCTAGGGAAGATCTGAGGACGTCAGAGAGCAGAGTTGTCTTTCAGAAGTGTGTGGAGGTAAGTTGGCAAAGTGGCTGATACTTGCTGGAGCAGGCTGGGGTTTCGCGACCCCCCCCCACCACAAAACAGCAGGGTTTTGTGGTATGGAGCTGGCAGGTCAGGGTTCTCTGTCATGTCTGGAACTCTTATGGTGGGTGATGCATTGGGGAACAGATGTTTCAGATGCTGCTCCGGGTCCAAGGTTTGTGGTGCTGATGAAATGTTCAGGTACCAATGATCCCTCAGCGAGGGGAAGGGGAGATTATGGGGTTTCTTTCAGCTCTGAGGCTGGTGTGGCATTTAGAGAGGCTTTCAATCCCTGTTCCTGAGGTCTCTAATACCTGCGGTCCTATGGGCTGAGCTGGTGTGAATGGTCGAGAGCTGCAGGCCCCATGCTCCAGGCGATGGGGCTGGGTGCCCACAGCAGGCAGGCACATGCACACCCATGCCACTTGTGCCAGCAGAGTCCCAGCCTGGGGTCTCTCTGAAGTCCCTCCCCCTTTGCTTTATTGTATGGAGTCCATACCTTGCAGAACATGGCCATGTAAAAACACTTATGGCAGGCCAGAGAAATCTGACAAGGGTTAAGGCACTTGTCTTGCATGTGGTCTGCCCTGATTCAATCCCCGGCTCCACTTATGATCCCCTGAGCACTGTCAGGCGTGATCCCTGAGCACAGAGACAGGAGTTAGCCTTGTGCATGTCTGTGGAGAGCCTGATCTCCTGTCTTGTGCCCTCCCCAAAGCATTGGTAGGTCAGGTGGAGTTTCCATGGGCATCCGGGGCTCAGGTTTTGGTCCTCCTTCCCTGCAGGGGGTCCAATTTCCTACCAGGTTCTCATCTGTACTGCTAGGCTTGCTGGCCCACGAGTATGCTTGTGCGAGTACTTCACACAACACCTCCTCCTTTCCTCTCTGCACCTGTTCCCTGCTCTGCAGCAGGGTCTGTCCCCAGTGCCCCCTCATTGCATAGCAGTGTAGTTTTCTTCTCTCGATTTTTGTGTATGAGTGGAAGAGCCGGGAGATGGTTTGGAGCCAGCCAGGTTGCAGAGGCAGCTCTGGCCACTGAAGTTCTCCTGGGAGCTGAGAGGGCCAGACTCGGTGACCAGCAGGACCGAGATGCTGAGGCATGGATTGTCTCTTCTCTAGGCGCCCCAGACAGGCCTAAACATCATGGCTTGCTGCTGAGGGCCTGACCCACCTCTTTGCACCCAAGCATCAATGCTCGCCCAGGGCCTCTGAAATTGGGCCAGAAAACATTCTTAGGACCTTCGTGGGTCCCCAGCCTCCACGATCTGTCCTGCTCCAGACTTCATGTGCTTGCTGGGGGTCAGGCAGTGGGACCCTCCTCTTCGTTCTCTCCCTAGGGCCCTGTGCAGAGTGCAGAGTGGCTTCGGGTGCTGCTGGTCGTGAACAACACACGTGCTCCTGGAGCCACCAACCTCTCGGACCTGCTGCTGCTCGACAACATCACGGGCCTGCGTGTGCGCGAGGCTCCTGGGAACCTGACGGCCGCGGGGCTGCAGGCCCTCAGGAGGGAGAAGCTGCTGGGTGAGGCGGGCGGGGTGCTGCGGGACTGCAGGGAGCGGGGTGAGCCGGGGTGGCATGCACGCCCCACTGCAGCCCAAGGCTTGGTCCTCCTGCTTCTCCATCTTTTCCTCCTTCTCTCTTCTTCCTGCTCCTCTTCCTCCTTCTTCTCCTTTGCCTTCTTCCTTCACCTCTTCTCTTCACGTTTTCTCTTCTGCCTTCTCCTGCTCCCTTTTCCTCTTCCTTCTCTTTTTTCTCCTCCTTCTCCTTCTTGCTCCTTCATCTTCTCCTCTTCTCCCTCCTTTTCTCCTTCCTCTTTTTTCTCTTTCTTCTCTTTGTCCTTCTCTTCCTCCTCTCCTCCCCTTCCCCTGCTTCCCCCTCCTCTTTTTCTCTTTTTGCCCAGCTGTGCTTTGACTTTACTCCTGCCTCTGTGCTCAGAGACCCCCTCCCTGGAGGGGCTCGGGGGACCCTATAAAATGCTCCCAAACAAAGAATCTGACCAGAAGCTGCAGGAGAGGGTATGTGGGCCTCCTGACAGGCACCTTCCCCACAGTGGGAGATGCCTTCTCGGTCAGCTACATGGCTGCGCTGGACGCCGGAGACCACCTCGGGGACGGGGACCACCTGGATCTCGCCGCCCTGCTTATCTTCCCCAGCTCCGCCCAGGTACTCCCTCCCACATGCCTGCCCCGGGATGCTTGCTGCTGACCAACATCCAGCACAGAACTTATTTCATTAGTCTGTCTTTCCTTCCTTCCTTCCTTCCTTCCCTCCCTCCCTCCTTCCTTCCTTCCTTCCTTCCTTCCTTCCTTCCTTCCTTCCTTCCTTCCTTCCTTCCTTCCTTCCTTCCTTCCTTCCTTCCCTCCCTCCCTCCTTCCTTCCTTCTTTCCTTCCTTCCTTCCTTCCTTCCTTCCTTCCTTCCTTCCTTCCTTCCTTCCTTCCTTCCTTCCTTCCCTCCCTCCTTCCTTCCCTCCCTCCCTCCCTCCCTCCTTCCTTCCTTCCTTCCTTCCTTCCTTCCTTCCTTCCTTCCTTCCTTCCTTCCTTCCTTCCTTCCTTCCTTCCTTCTTCCCTCCCTCCCTCCTTCCCTTATTCTCTTCCTTCCTCCTTCCCTTATTCTCTTCCTTCCTCCTTCCCTTATTCTCTTCCTTCCTCCTTCCCTCCTTCCCTTCCTTCCTCCCCCCTCTCTCTCCCTCCTTCACTCCCTTTCATCCTTCCCACCAGTTGTGCTTGAGGACCCCCAGCCTATCACCCTTTGCTTGCACCTCTTTAGCCCCTAGCCCATGCCTCCCCCACCCCTGGCTCTCTCAAAGGCAGTTTATCATGGCTGTGTCCTTCACTCTTTTCAGCCAGCTGCAGCCAGGTAACTGCACAGGATTTCAGCACCATTTCTGGGGGGCATGTGTTCCCTCTCAGTTCTGGAGGTGAGGTCACCATTCAGATGAGGGCTGGGCTCTCTCCTGGGTGTGCCAATAACCACCTGTACCCCCTCAGTGCCCTTGTATCCCCTGCCTGGCTGACTGTGGCCTCCGTTGCAGATGGCACAGCTGGCAGGAAGGGGAAAGAGGAAACAGCAGAGGGTTTGTGAATGGGGTGACTGGGAACATACTAAGAGGTGAACTCCTTGGGCTTGTAGGAACCCAGATTCCCCACTTTCTGCTGGGCTGGGGCTCCTCTACGTGCCTATCCTGCACCCCCATCTCTGCTATCCACTGCACAGTGTGTCTCTCGTGTGTCTCCCTGGTGGCTGGGATCTCAGCAGGGTTTCACACATGCCTTTGGGGGTTGATGAGACGTGGCCTTCATGGGACTGGCAGACCCCACACCCCTGGTGTTACTCGGCCATGCTCACACAAAGCCCACGCAAGTCACCTCTTCTTTCCTCCAGAATAGGACTCAGCTGCGGGCGCCTTTCACCATCATCGTGGAGGAGAAGGCTCGGGTGAGGAGCCTGGCGGGGGCTTTGGGGCTGCTGGGTCCTTGCAGCATGCCCACCTGGGATGGCTTCCCTGGGTGGGTCACACCTGGGACTCTCCCACTGCCTTCCCTGGACCCTGGCACCACCTCAGCCTGCCCAATGCTCTGGCCAGTGTCCTACCCACAGGCCTCAGGTGCTCCTCTGCCACCTGCCCCTTCACACTGTCTTGGGACAACAGAGAAATCTTGTTGCTCCTGCCATATTGGCCACTTGGCACTTAGGACAGTTTTCTGGGCATTGGGATGGCTTCTGCTAGGGTGGACCCACATGCAGCTCCTTCCTCATCCTCATCAGAGTGACTCTCAACTGTGTGTAGTCAGTCCCAGGGGAGCCGTTGTAGGACAGGGTCTTGGGGGCTGGTGCTGTGAACCCCCTTTCATGCCTCACAGCCACCTGCAGCTCTGCCACCTGCTGTTGGGTTTGGGCTTTGCTTTTGAGAACCTGAAATCTAGTTCTGGAATGCTCTCCAGAACTAAAGTGAAGACTCAGCGCGTCACTGCCCTCATGGGCCATAGCCCACATCGTAGCCCATATCCCACATAGGCCCCATAGCTCGGGGTTGTGGACTTGAGCCTTGTATGACTGTGTGTGTGCACATATGTGAGAATGTGTCTATGTTAACTGTGCATGGTGAGAGTGTGTGCGGACGAGTGATTTCATGTTAGTGTGTGAATATGACCGTATATGTCTGCAAATATGTCAAGGTGTGTGGGTACATATTATTATCTGTAGGTTTGTAAGTATGCCTGTAGTAGCGAATATGTGTGGAGTTATGTGTATATGTGTCTACATGTGTGGAGGTACATGCACATGTGAGTGTTTGCGTGTGTCTGTGTGTGCATGTGTGAATGTGATTGAGTGTGTGTAGATGAGTATATGTCAGTAAGAATGTGTGTAGGTGTGTCTGCGTGAATGTTTGTGTAGGTATGTATCTATATGTGTGTGTGTGTGTGTGTGTGTGTGTGTGTGTGTGTGGCCTCAGCACCCACTTCTTTCATTTCCTCCCTGTATGGCTGATGCAGGGAGCACTGTCCCTGTCCCATGATGGGTCTGTCAGGAGTGACCTGTGAGCACAGAGCTGGAAAGGATCTATGAGTCACACCCCCGCCCCCCCAAGTGTGGTCTCAAGCTCCCTCAGTGTTTTGACCCTTTCCTTGGCTTCTCATTGGTTCAGATGCCAGCTTCATCCCCTTGCTGTGGCTCGATGCAAAGGGCCCTGAGAGAGGCCAGTGGGCTGAGGTCCAGCCCAAGCTGTGTCTCCTCTGCCCATAGGCCCTGCCTGATCATGGTCTTCACGCCACTGGTTTCTTCCTCGCCTTCATCCTCTCGCTCGCACTGACCTGCCTTGTGCTGTTCCTCGTGGCTCGGTATCGGGGTTCAGAAGGCAGCTTGCTTCCTGGATGCCAGGTGAGTCTTGTGTTGTTTCTTCCTGGGGGTCGGCCCTGGCCTGCCTGGATTGTGTTTCATTACCGGCCTCTGAACTTTTAATCTTGCTATTTTAGTCACTGTGATATGATAGGGAAGGTCATGAGGGTAATGCTATGATGGTGGTGACATGGTGATTTAATAGTAATTATTGTGAGATAACATGATAACAAAGGCTCTTGCTCTTGATGGACTTTGAAGACTTTTTCTATCCATTGCTTTATGTTGCCTATACAACCCAGACCCCACTTTTGTGATGAGAGTAGACATCTCACCTGCTCCTACACTGAGCTGGGGGACAGCAGCTTCTCTGCCTGCTGAATGCCTCCTGACCTCTGCTGTAAGAACACATTCACTCGCTCTTTTTGACATGTGCCCACAGGCCCAGCACCCTGAGAACAAGCCAGAGCACTCCCAGTTCAACTTGGCCAATGGAGTCAACGAGGACCTGGCGCTCAATGACCAGATGCTTGACATTCTGGCCTCAGACGACCCCGAGAGCATGCTCCCAGCCTTAGAAGAGTAAGCACCAAGGTCATGGCCTTCCTCCGTGGATGTCATGGCTGTTTGCTACAGTGGCAGTTACTCATCCATTCATTCCATCATTTCTTTTCTGCTAGGAAGTCATGGCTGACAGCAACTGTGCCCGGTAACTGGGATAGGGGCTGGATGACGACCTATCTCACCTCCTATGAAGACATTTGTCAAGCCACTTGAGTTTGATAAACTCATGTTTGTCATGAGGGAAAGCCACTGGGTGTGGAGAAGGCAAAAATTACCCCTAAGAAGGTCACAAAAGTACTTCTCAGGGAAAATGCTGTTTTAGTTCATTCCTGAAGCATGGGAGGGAGGGTAGCAAGAGAATTCAGGGAGCGGGGAGTGCTTCAGGCCAAGGGAAGAAGGCAGAGAAATGTAAGGATGGAAGGTACACTTGAAGGCTGGAGAGACAGCATGAGGGTTGACTTCCAAGAAGCTGACCCCAGCTTAATCTCTGGCACTGCCTATAGTCCTCTGAGCACTGCCAGAGGTCACTTTAGAACACTGGAATAGCCCCTGAGCCCCGTAGGTATGGCCCTCACCCCCCTCATGCCCCAGTCCACCTGAGTAAGGTATGTTTGGTGAGAGAGCAGCTGTTTGCAAGGTGATAACAGGGACACTGAGGCCACAGACAGGTGATGGAAGAGTTGCTTGACTTGAATTAAGATTCTTTGATTTTTGTTTTTTAAACAGAAGTTTAAGAGCAGCTGCCCTGTACTAGGGCTTCTCCTGAGGGAAGGATTCACCCACCAGGTGAATTTTTAAACAAAATTATTATTTTATTTTATTATTTTTAAACAAATACTCATCCACCAGCCACAAGGACTTGGCAGTTCTAATCCTGGCACCCTCTAATGGCCACTCTCTATATCCTCATGGATGAGGACTGGCAAATGCAAGGGCCAGGTTTCAGTTAGCTTGCCTGATAACCTGCAAGCACTGAGTCAGGAGTTGCATTGTCCACAGTCTGTCCACCAGGCCCCTAGGTTCAGGCTGCTCTGAACTGTGACCCAGGAAGTACAACTCCCTGTCCTGATCTTCCTCCTCTGGCTCTCTGCTGGTGGTGCCATCCTGCCTTTCTTGTTTCCTTTCCCAGACATTGTACTCAATCTCAGATTTCCTCACATCTCACATTTGAAAGCCTCTACCCACAGCTTTGCTCTTCATCCCAACAGTAAGGGCTTGGTGGGTGAATCCTTCCCTCAAGAGAGACCCTAGTACAAGGCAGCCACGTGCAGGGGGAACATGAGGCCTGTTAATGAGTAAATTCCAGATCTCAACTCCCCTTACCCCTGCAGGCAGCTGTGAGCCCAGCTCTTTAGTTCTCAGAGACCCCCCCCCCACACACACACACACATAGGACCTGTGTGTACCTGCTTTGAGTGTAAGGGCTGTGGATTCCAGGCTTGGTCCCCACCTCAGCAGGGGAGCAGCAGGCCCAGGTTCTATGTGGCAGAGCCTGTGGCTTTCAGGGCACCTGCCCAAGGAGTTTATGAGGAACATAAATTTGTTTTCTTTTTTTTGTTTTTGGGTCACACCCAGCAGTGCTCAGGGGTTACTCCTGGCTGTCTGCTCAGAAATAGCTCCTGGCAGGCACGGGGGACCACATGGGACGCCGGGATTCGAACCAACCACTTTAGGTCCTGGATCGGCTGCTTGCAAGGCAAACACCGCTGTACTACTTCCCCAGGCCCATAAATTCGTTTTTCATTGTGCATTTTCTTGGTTTGTGGGAGGCCACACCTGACTGTGCTCAGGCATGACCCTGTCTCTGCTCAGGGATCACTCATGGTAAGGATGGGGAGATTCTCTGGGGTGCCAGGCATTGAATTGGTGTTGGCTGTGTGCATGACAATCATCTTAATTCCTGCGCTGTCTCTCCAGCCCTTTCCTTTTCCTTTTCTTTATTTACTTTTTAAAACCTATATTATTTAAAGCTGTGGTTGGTTACAGGGATGTTCATAATACACTTGTGTTTTTTTCATGGCTACAAAGTTGTTCATGAGTGATTTTCAGTCATACAATGTCCAACACCCTTCATCAGTGCACATTTCCTGCCACGAATGTCCCCAGTTCCTCCCTCCGTCCACCCGCCTTCTCTCCTCCCTGCTTCTGTGTAGACATTTTTTCTTCTCCCTCTCTCTTCATTTTTTTTCCTTTTAGGCCCTGTGGTTTGCAATATTGTTACTGAAGGGGTATCATGCATACGTTGGAGTTGTTTGGACAGTAATAAGTATTCCATAAATGGTTCCCATATAATAGTGTTTTATAACTATGCATCATGAACCCACTTCCCAGGCAGGTTTAGATTAGAGACCCTGTGCAGTATCTCCTATATTTTCCTCATTATACTTGATTTTCAGAGCTATTATAGACTTGCAGAAAAAAAATTCAAGAAGATAGTATGGTGAATTTTTATGTCTCCTGGGTCCAGTTTTCCTTACTGCCTTTTAGTGACCAGGGAGCATTTTTTCCCCCAATCAAGGAACCATTATTAAAAAAGGTCATACTGGAGCCAATTTTCCCAGATTTTTTGTTTGTTTGTTTTTGGGCCACACTGGTAATGTTCAGGGGTTCAGAAATCACTTCTGGCTTGGGGGACCATCTGGGACACCGGGGATCTAACCCACATTCGTCCTGAATCAGCTGCGTGCATGGCAAATGCCTTACCTCTATGCTATCACTCCGGTCCCAAATTTTCCCAATTTTAAGGACACTTTTCTGCTTCAAGAACTGACCAGAACATAGTATACTTAATTTTTTTTTTTTTTGTGGTTTTTGGGTCACACCCGGCAGTGCTCAGGGGTTATTTCTGGTTCCAGGCTCAGAAATTGCTCCTGGCAGGCACAGGGGACCATATGGGAAGCCGGGATTCGAACCGATGACCTCCTGCATGAAAGGCAAACGCCTTACCTCCATGCTATCTCTCCGGCCCCTAGTATACTTAATTTAAAATTTCTTTTATTCCTGGGGCTGGAGCAATAGTGCAGTGCTAGGGCCTTGCTTGCGGCTGACCCAGGACGGACCTGCATTTGATCCTCAGCTTCCCATATGGTCCCCCAAGCCAGGAACTATTTCTGAGTGCATAGGCAGGAGTATCCCCTGACTGTCACTGGATGTGGCCCACAAAGACAAAAAAAATTTTTTTTCTTTCATTCCTGATGGGCTTGGGGGACTGACTATATAGCAGGGGTCTCAAACTTGCAGCCCACAGGCCTCAAATGGCCCTCCGTACAACATTTTGTGGCCCTGCCCTAGAGGAATCTTTTTTTTGTTTTGTTTTGTTTTAGTTGTTTGGGTCACACCCCCCAATGTTCAAGGCTTCCTACTGACTTTGCACTCAAGGATCACCCCGACTTTGCCTCCTGCGGCCCCCAGGTAAATTGAGTTTGAGACCCCTGCTATATAGGGTGTTGGGATTGACCCAGAGCAAACTTAAATTTTGTTAAACAGGAAGAGGGAAATCACCTTTTTCTATTTTACTTTATTTTACAACCCCCCAGATATCTTCATTCTCAGTATTCCTGGGGTCTCCTTGTAGTTTGTTAACCAAGATTGTGCCTTGGGGTCATTATAATCCCCATTGTTCCCAGTAGGACACTGCAAATTTGCCAAGTAAGACCCTGCTCTTTTCATTGGCCTTCAGAGCTAGATGGATCTGAATCAGGGAGAGAAAGAAGGACCCAGATGACAGGAAATCAAAATGCAGAGTTTTATTGTTTGTTTGTTTTTGGGTCACACCTGGCAGTGCTCAGGGATTACTCCTGGCTCTGCACTCAGAAATAGCCCCTGGCAGGCACAGGGGACCGGGATTCGAACCAGCATCCTTCTGCATAAAAGGCAAATGTCTTATCTCCATGCTATCTCTCCGGCCCCCAAATGCAGAGCTTTGAGGGGCCTTGGAGTTGGTATTTTGTGTTCCCAAGTTCTCTTGGACTTTGTCTTTCCCAGGTTGGAGATTGCAACGCTGAACAGGGCCGACTCAGAGCTGGAGGCATGTCGAACCCAAATCAGCAAAGATATCATCGTGCTGCTGCTGAGAAACCTAACGGGCCTCGGCCACCTCTCCCAGCCAGAGGAGAGGAGAATGGGTGCCATCTTCAAACACCAATTCCTGCTGCTGGAGAAGGAGATTCGAGAGGAGTATGACAGAAAGATGGTGGCCCTGGAGGCTGAGTGTGACCTGGAGACCAGAAAGAAGACAGAAAACCAGTATCAGAGGGAGATGGCTGCCATGGAAGAAGCAGAGGAGGTGCTGAAGCGTGTCAGCGAGAGGGTAAGGTTGTTCAGAAAGGACGCTACTGTCACTGCTCTCTTGGGCTGGCATTTGTTCACAAAGCCACCTATCTATCTATCTAGATATCTGCCCCTTGTCCATCTATTCATATCTCTATGTATCCATCCATCCACCCATCCATGTATTCACCCACCACCCATCCTCCCAACCATCCATCCACCTATTGTTCTTCTGGGTTTGTTTTTTTGTTTTTTTTTTTGGCCACACCCAGTGATGCTCAGGGGTTACTCCTGGCTATGCGCTCAGAAATCACTCCTGGCCTGAGGGACCTTATGGGATGCCAGGGTTTTGAACTTAGGTCCGTCCTAGGCTAACTTACTGCTCCTGCCCCATCCATCCACCTATTCTTTCATCAATCCATCCACCTATCCATCCATGTATCCATCTACTTATCCATCCATCCACCCATCATCCGTCTGTCAATCATAATATATGTACCCCTTATCTTCCCCCCATCCCTCTGCCCACCTATTTATCAACCTTTTTATTCCATTTATCCATCATAATTTCTGACTACCCATTCATCTACTTCTGTCCATTGATCCTTCCCAGCAGTTCATCCACCCATCCAACACCTTTATGGGTTCATCTATGTAGCCATCCATTCTATCCGTTCATCCAGTTTATTTAGAAATTGATCCTTCTGGCTTTCAACTTTGGCAGTGAAGGCAAAGAGAAAAATGAGGTGCGGTTCTAGTCCTGTCTAGTAAATATAGCAAAGATCATTCCCTATAACCCTGTGCCACCAGTCAATAGTGGACAAATAGAAACACTTTCACAGGAGATGGCAGGTCCTGGGAAGAGTAGAAAGGCTTCCTTTGTCCACACAGGGTATGGCCCAGGGAGACTATGATGTCCAGCATGTGTGTCCCCTCTAGATGGCAGCACATGACACTAGGAAGTATGAGATTTTTCCTCCAAGTACCAAGTCCATCCCAGACCACTTGTCATTTGGGAAAAACTAACATGCTGTGTCCAGTATCTCCATGGCACAAGCTTGCCAGTCTGCCGATTAAGTGTAGAATTAATCCCCCTACAAACGGAATAGTCCTTATGGCCATCACATTATCTGCAGCCAGACTTGGTCTGGGCGGTCAGGCCAGAAAGTGGATTCCTTGCTCTGAAGCCTGAACAATCCTTTGCTGACTCAGAGCTTGTCTTGGGGTGTATTTGATGTGAGCCTCCTGTGGCCACAGAATCCATGTGCTCTCAGCGTCACCCACAATCCCCAGGTGTTTCTTCAGAAACGGCCCTCAAAGATTAGTTCAGAGAAACATGAAAAGTTGCTTCTCTTCTGTGAATGCCAGTGAGGGCGCTACACAGATGGGGACTTGGCTTTGTACCTCAGGGCGACTCAGAGACCCCGCAGCTGTGCAGACTAAGAACCCATGGCTATCAACCTCTTCCAGGGCAGGCACATATATCTGGTCACTTGTAACAGGAGAGCCCCTGAAGAGGTTGACTGATGGTGGGATGGAGAATGAGGCCCTTTTCTTCCAGCTCGGAGCACGCGTCTGCCACCCTGTCTAGCCTCTGGTTCTGAGGTGAAAGGGCGGGTAAACAGCTCTCAGACAATCTGGCTCGTGGAGATATTTGCTTTATTCGGATGGACAAAACTGAAGTCCAAAGACTCAGATTCAGTTCCAGCCAGCCAAAAGCCTCCGGCCTTCCACAGACTCCTGTTTTTATACTCCAGAGTCAGGTCCCACCCAATGGTGGGATCAGATACCAACCAATGGTGAAAGCAGAATCAGGTCCTACCCTAGGGTGGGGGCAGAATGCCAGGTCACACCCTAGGGTAGGGCACAATCACCAATCAGTTTAGGGTGAGTAACATAGTAATCCCCCAAAATATTTACATACACAACAGTCACTTCGGTGCCCAGCCACTCTCTGGGATAGGGTGGTGGGGTGAAGTCTGTGGTGGGCAGGGAACAAGCACATGCTTGTGGCACCCCAGGCGGCTGAACTCATCTGCTTTGTGTCTTCTCTGGCCTGAGACTTCCTCCATTCAGGCCTGGGAACTGGTGCATTTTAGCTAAGTTGGAAGGAGGAAGAGGAAGGCAGCACTGACAGGCTGTAGGGCAGCCAGGCTAATGCATTCTCACCCATCCAGATTCTCTGCCTTGAGATGGGGATACAGGAGGAAAGGCAAAATTTCCAGGGTCTGCCAGTCCGGGGTGTTTGTGTGCATCCTTCTATCTTGCATAGGCTTGTGTGTGCACCCTGTGTTGGTTACGCGCATGTCTATGTTCCACTTGTGTGTGTGCTGTGTAGACACATGGAGATGGTGCACATGTGCCATGTGTCACATTTGTGTGGATACATACGTGCGTGCATCCTGTGTTCATATAAATGTGCATGTGTGCATGCTTGCTCGGACATGCCAAGCACGTGCCGATGTGTTGTGTGGGTGCATGTGATTTGCTATGCTTATGCACCCAGGTTGGCATGAGCACATGTGGTGTGTGCTTCTCTGCATGCGTGTGTGCCATATGCTTTGCTGTGTGTGTACTTACCTGGTGGTCACATCTGCATGTGTATCCACCTCTCATCACAACCCTCTCCCCTCAGTCGGCGGTTGAGTGCAGTGGCCTCCTGCGGACACTGCATGGGCTTGAGCAGGAGCAGCTGCAGCGTTCGCTGGTCCTGCGGCGGGAGGAGGACTTGGCCCGGGCACACCGGCAGCTGGCTCTCTTCCAGAGGAGCGAGCTGCACAACATCTTCTTCGCGCAGATCCAAAGCGCCATATGCAGAGGGGAGCTGCAGCCTGTCGCGGCCGAAGCGCTTCTGCGGGATTACGCGGAGATACAGGTGAGATTGGTGAAAGGGGGTGTGATGAACCCCTGGGCTCACCTGTGCAGACGGGGCGCTGTCTGTGCAGCTGCGCCAGCTCGTGTCTCCATCCCACATGCGATATGCCTGCTGGTGGCCCAGCTCTGTACCACTGCCTCTTAATCTTGGCTGATGTGGCGGGGCTGAGATTCAAGCTGAGTTGCACTGAAGCTTGTCCCATGGTGGGAATGGAATAAAACACAAAGCCTGATGGATGGCAAGAGCTTGTTTTCTTGCCTGCAAAATGAGAGTTGATGATTGGGAACCCCACAATGACAAGGAATTCTTTTGCACAGCTTAATATTATGTTTTATTAATATATTATATTTTTATTAATTAATATATTACACAATATATTCTATTATGTCATATTACATTATTATGCATTAAATGTGCACAGTGGTCCAAATAATACACACGAATGAAGACTGTGTGCATACATGTGTGTTAGAGAGGCCTCTGGTTTTGCATGAGAGCTGAGTGGGAATGTTACTCATCCAGACACACTTTGTTGCCTCTAAATGGGGCTGGAGAGATGGTTCAGTGGGGTAGGAGGGCGCTTGCTTGACTTCATGTGGCCCACCCGGGTTTTATTCTCAGTATCCCACCAGGAACCAGGAGTGACCCCTGAATAGGGCCATGAGTAAGCCTTGTTGGGTGCGGCCCAAACAAAAAAATAATCAAGAAACCCCTTTGATTACCTTGAAGGTTTGTGAGGCTGTGAACTCTGCAGTGGGATTTCTCAGGACTCTGTAGGTTTTGTTTTTAGTTGTTTTTTTGTTTTTTTTTTTTAATTTTTTGGGTCACACCCGGCGCTGCTCAGGGGTTACTCCTGGCTATACACTCAGAAATCGCTCCTGGCAGGCTCTGGGGACCATATGGGATGCCAGGATTCCAACCACCTTCCTTCTGCATGCAAGGCAAACGCCTTGCCTCCATGCTATTTCTCCAGCCCCAGGACTGTAGTTTTTATGTCCGACCCACTCAGTCTCCACAAAAGCTGGACTAGAAACCAGATTTCTAGTCATGGCCCAGCTACTGGACAAGGTTCACTCTGCGCCTCTGAGGCATGTAGTCGCTCCAGGTGTGAGGAGGGCCCATGGGTTCCCACTGGAAATTCACAGCGAATCAGTATGGCAAGATGAGGCTGTGTTCCCAGCAGGCTGTGCATGCAGAATCTGGGCTCACACCACTATTGGCCAGTTGGCAAACTTGCACCCAGGCTGGGCTGTCCTTGTTCTCCTTCCAGGGTGGGACGGCAGCATCATAGCCAAGCTGGGTTCAGAGGGTTCAGAGGGATCACGGCTTCCAGCCATTCTTAGGGGTTGTACCCCTTTTATTGGCTGCTTTGGGGAGCGTCTCATCACTGTGCTTGGTGTTCCTTGCATTAATTCCAGAGTGTGGATCTCCTAAGATTTCTTCTATCCCACATTCCTGGTGATGGGGTGAAGGGTGAATGAATAAATTAATGAATGAATGAATGGCAGAGGGGAAGGGTGAAGCCAACATATGTGATTCTGCTGGCCTGCCACGTCTTGGGCACTTAGAATAAGTGCTTCCTAGCCCAGTTTTGGGTTCACTTGTCAAGAGGATGGAGGAGGGCTTCATTCCTGGGCTTATGTTCCTGTTTCCTTCTGAAAGAAAATGTGGGGTTATTGTTTTTGTTTTTGTTTGTTTTGGGGCCACACCTGGCAGCTGCCAGGGGTTACTTCTGGTTCTGTGCTCAGAAATCGCTCCTGGCAGGCATGGGGGACCAGATGGGAATATAGGATCCTGGGATTCGAACCACTGTTGTTGGTCTTGTGTCTGCTGCTTGCAAGGCACACCCCCTACCACTGTGCTATCTCTCAGGCCCCAAAATGTTGTGTTTTTAGTGTCTGGAAAGAGCATTCTCTAAATGGTAAGCAGGCATGCTCTCACTGTTCTTTTTATTTAATATTTTAAAAAATTTTTGTTTTGGGACCATACCCAGCTGCACTCAGGGGTTACTTCTGGCTCTGTCCTCATAAATTGCTCCTGGCAGGCTCAGAGGACCATATGGGATTCTAGGGATTGAACCTGGGTTAGCCACATGCAAGGCAAACGCCTTCCTCGAAGTGCTATCACTCCGGCCTCCTCAACTTTTTTTTTTTTTTTCAACTTTGTGTTTTTAAAGGTCTGTGATTTACAATGGTACTGAGTGTAGCAGGTCAGCCCCTGAAGGGGTTGACTGATGGAGGGATGGAGAATGAGGCCCTTTTCTTCCAGCTCTGAGCACGCGTCTGCCACCCTGTCTAGCCCACGGTTCTGAGGTGAAACGGCGGGTAAACAGCTCGCAGACAATCAGGCTCGTGGAAATATTTGCTTTATTCGGATGGACAAAACTGAAGTCCAAAGACTCAGATTCAGTTCCAGCCAGCAAAAAGCCCTTCGCCTTCCACAGACCCTTGCTCTTATACTCCAGAGTCAGGTCCCACCCAATGGTGGGATCAGATACCAACCAATGGTGGAAGCAGAATCAGGTCCTACCCTAGGGTGGGGGCAGAATGCCAGGTCACACCCTAGGGTAGGGCACAGATTAGGGTGAGCAACATAGTAATCCCCCAAAATATTTACATACACAACAATTCCCCCTTTTGTTTTTAGTAAACAAACAATATTGTCTACAATTATTAAAAGAAAAATTAGTCAATAATAAAAGAGCGGCTGTTTGCATAAGCGCATCACAGGAAAATGTAAAGAAAAACTTTTAACCTAAGCACAGGGTGTCTAAAACCAGAAACATGTATCAAGGAATCAACTACAAGCTCCTGAGAAGATAAATCTAAGACGTACATAGATCTTTCGAAGAGACACCAGAAAGGTTGTGTAGCAGGCAAGAAGAAGCACCTTTTCTTTATTTGTTGTTGTTGTTGGTGGTGGTGGTGGTCGTTTTTGGGTCACACCTGGCAGTGCTCAGGAGTTACTCCTGACTCCACGTTCAGAAATCGCTCCTGGCAGATACCGGCATTTGAACCAATGACCTTCTGCATGAAAGGCCAATGCCTCACCTCCATGCTATCTCTCCAGCTCCATTTTCATTCAAGTTCAGGTAGACCAGAAAGCCCATCTTTGAGGGCATTGAACTAGGCCTTTATTTCGGAAGAAGTGGCACATACACCCTCTGCACAGTGGGGAGCCACTGCAATGATGATCAATAGGTATCTGAATTTAGTCCAAGTTCTTAATCCGGTCTGAAGTCCATAAGATGTCTGAAATTGATGTCGACTATTTATAGATGGGAGCTTAAGTCACAAACCAAAACAAAATGTTTAAGGCAGAGACCCTCCCTGTGTATATAAACAACTTGAGGGCCCATCCAAAATGGATGGAACCTTCTATAAACCTAGTATTTTGCCTATGATGCGCCCACGCAAAAAACCCTGAGAACAGACAAAAATATCATTTGGGAAATTATAGACAATAATATCTAACTCACAAACCTAAAGTCAAGAAAGCAAAACCTTAATGTAATACAACATCGATTCCTAATATTAAAAACTAAAATAGAAAAACATTAATTACGATAGTCAAAAGAAGTGTAGTACCAAATATAACTTCAAAGGATTACGGTTATAGGAAAAACAACAGATGTAATTTCTACAGAGTTCAATACCAATCTGTAAATATGAGGGGTCTGGAACTCCAAAAAGACCGGCAGAAGACACTTGATGGGTCTGGAAAAGCGGGTTGAAGCCTTGTACAGGAGATAACATCAAGCTGAATGAAGAAGGAAGGCCAGTACAGTCATCCATGTGTTGGGGCATCCCCAAGCGTTACATCATTACATCATAAGTTGGTTGGGCTTCTGTATTCCTTTGGGATCGGTGCAATCTTGGGGTAGCCATTGTAGAAATGGTCAACAATAGCATTTTGTATGTGGATGGAAAACCAGAAATTCAGATAGCACAGTTTAACTGGGATCCAGAGACTGTGGGTCTTGTCCATGGATCTTTTCTCTGGTGTTACATTGTGACACAAATCCCAGGTGGCTTCATTTCCAACAAGTTTGCAGCATATATGGTGTAAAACTCCAACAGTCATGGATTTCTTCTTCCCGCCGAGATCAGGAAGCTTGTAGTTGTGGGTGAAGGAGATGGGTTGCACATGTGAAATCCTGAAAATTAAAATGTTAAGGACTAGGAAGAGAGAAGGAAGGATAAGGAAGACTAATTTGGGGAAGATAAAGTTAGGAAAAAGGAAACTATATACAAAATATGCAGAACAGACAGACACTAAACAAGACATACATACACAGACTTCACAAAAAATATGGCCATAACACTCACTCATACTAAAAAATATTTGTTGGAAAGGATCCAAAATAGAGCAAAAGAAAAGAGAATTCAGCTGAATCAACTAAAAGCTCCTTAAAATGTAATAGCCGGCAATTGTTTAGATAAATCATTTCAAATTCACTAAATTTTTTTTTTTTTTTTTTGCCTAGCAGATCTGAAAGAGAATTTCATGCGTAATACAAACATGGACAACTCTACTATACGTGTATATCAGTATATATACAAAGTTATTGTATAACAGTAACTTTATGATAATCAATCATAGGCAAGAAGCACTGTGAAGAAAGTCCACCTAAAATTATCATTATGTCAGCGTCTTAAAACCTAAATTGAGGGAAGTAAAGCAATGATGTTAAAATAAAAAGAGTGAAAGTCGTTAAATGAGTATACCTAGAAAGAAAAACAACATTAATATGATGAGAAATTTCTCTTTCAGGTGAACCTTGACTAAATTAATTTGTAAAATTTCATGATTAACTGAGACCTAGAGCAATAATGAAATTAAGACATAAATCCATCCTACAAGGAAACACATTGGGGATTCATGATTTTCAATCTATATTCATTGATCATGCCTGTGGAAAGAATCCTAGAGCATTAATAGCAACTGATAAGGAAGTAAAATGATTATCTGGTGTTCATTGTAGATCTCTAAGAAGTATAAAACAGGATGTATGCTGCTGTGGATTTCACCAATGTATTAGGGACTTTTTTGATCTTCTTGTCATCAAAATTGATCCAGTGTTGTTTTGCAGCAATTTTACAGTATGAAGTACAGTGTCCATAGTGAACTTTACCATAATGGTTTGACACCGATGATAAGTTGTATTTCTTAATCTTGCTTTTATTCTCTGAAGTGAATTCCTCTAAATTGAGGTCTTCTAAAGGAAAATCTACATAAGTATGCAATTTTTTTATTTGTTTGCCATCAAAAGCAAAACGTTTCAAGTGTATTATAAGTACTGGTGGCAGTTTCCATAAGTACGTTTTCTTTGAAAAATCCCTTCTATTTTTGCAACTGTTGCACAGAACTTTGTTGTCATTTCTTAATTCTTCTTCTTTAAAAAATTCAGAGAGGCATTCCTGTAATGTACATTTATCTGTAGATGTAACAGCCAAAGACAAATGAACAAATGTCTCATAAACCTCAGACTTTTGGTGGCAAGTGAGACACTGGAGTATAGATTTGAATTGTCCTTGAAAGAGATCATAAATAATAGATTTATGAGCCTTTTGGTGTTCTGGACTAAATTGTTCATAATTTTCATTTCCCATGAGATGTGTAGTTTTGTCTGTCATTAGATTTACAGTAAGCAAGTCCTGATGTAATCCCTCTATTAGGAACATCAGTAGTTCGTGAGGATCCTGCTGATTGTGTCCAGCAAACTGGTCATTAAGTAAACCAATTGTTACTTTGAAGCTTTCAGGGTTAATATATCTATGAAATCCATTTCCCATGGTTTTGATGAGCCGACCAAATTCTTCGGCTAATTTACCTTCATGCCCCATCGGATTTTTCTTGTTAATATCCTTTTTATAATGATCTTTATAAAAATACTGAGTTAAGTCTGAAATATTATACAAGCATTGCAATATTGAGTTCATGTAGCAAGAGTTTCCTATATTTTGGAGCCCAGTTAAGACAGGTTCCTGTCTTTCCTTTTGCATCTCGGAGTGTAAGGGTTTATCACTACCATCAGTCTCACTCATTGTATGGTGTGTGACAGCTAAATCGTTCCCTGCCCCAGAGACCTTAGTAATATTACTGCTGTTAGTGTCTGAAGAATTCTGTTTTTTCTCTGAAGGGGAGTTTGTAGTCTGAACCTGATCATTTGTGCTAGCCCGATTTCTAACAAGACGTAATGGAACCCAAAATTTCTTGGGAGGGTCATCATTTATAGAAACATAGGCATAACCCCTTCCTCTTAGGAGAAGATAGCCAGCTATCCATTTTTCATCCTCCTTGATCCAAATAGGTTTATGGGTTGTTTCTTGTCTCTGAATATCTTCTTTAAAATGTCTTTCCGCTGCAGTGTAGCTTTCCCCTTGGGGTAAGTTAAAGTAATTTAGTGTGATAAGAGTCAAAGATAGCAAATCCGTTGGTGGTAAACCTCTTTTTCTATTTTTTTGCAATTGAGTTTTTAAGGTTCTGTGAGTCCTTTCTACAATGGCCTGTCCCCTACAATTGTAAGGAATTCCTCTGAGATGTCTTATCTGCCATTCCTTACAAAAAAACTCAAAAGTTTTGCTAACATAGGCTGGCCCATTATCAGTTTTTATAGAATATGGAATACCCATCACAGAGAAACATTGTAAAAGAAAACTACAAGCAGCCTTAGATATTTGAGAAGACATGGGAATTGCCCACATAAACCGAGAATAAGTGTCCACCACAACATGAAGATAAGGTTTCCTTGGAAATAAATCTGTTTGAGTTATATCCATTTGCCAAAGTTCGTTAGATTGTAAGCCTCTTGGGTTTGCTCCTGCTATGTGAGTCTTTTTGTTAACGGTGCACATACGTTGCAGTTTTCTACAATTTCTCTAGCTTGCCTCCATGGAATTTGGTAATTCACATGTAAACGGCGAGCATTTGTGTGTAGGGCTGAATGTTCCTCTACAGGTGATTTAAATATAGGCATTGCTAGCAAGTCAGCAGTTTTATTTCCTTGAGCCATAGGTCCTGGAAGACCTGAGTGGGCTCTAATATGTGTGATGAAGATGGGCTCAGTTCGTTTTTGAAGAAGCTGCTGTAATTGTTTAAGTAAGTCCTGTATGATCGGGTTATTAGCATTAAGGGATGCAGTGGCTATCACATGACATAAATTTAACACATACAAAGAATCAGAAACTATATTCATGGCTTCAGATACATTTTCTAATAGGTAAATTAACGTTGCTAATTCAACTTTCTGTGCAGATTTATATTTGGTATCTATGGTCATATTAATGTTGTCTCCAGTTATTCCTCCTTTTCCATTTTGGGATCCATCAATGTAAAAAACCTTGGCATTGGGAATAGGGGAATCCCGAACAATTGAAGAAATAACAAACTGAGTTTTCTTTAAAAAGTCCCAAATTTTTCCTGCTGGATAATGGGAGGATATTTCTCCTGTGAAATCTGAGAGGGCCCTTTGTAGAGATTCATTAATTGGCAATATTGACTCAATTTCCTTTTTTGGTACTGGCAAAACTATTATATCTGGGTCAAAACCTAGTAAAGATATAGATCTGAGTCTTGCCTTGATAATAATCTCTGAAATCAGTTGCAAGTAGGGGACTACTGAGCGAGGTTGTTTGTTATGTAAATACACCCATTCCAAAGGTCCTGACTGTTGCATCAAGGCCCCTGTGGGGGTTTCTATAGTAGGGAAGATTAACAGAAATACCTTTTCTCCTGGGATGAATCTTGAGAGAAACGATTTTTGTAATCTGCTCAAGAAGATGTCCAATTCATTTTTGGCAGCTGTTGTTAAATTTCTCGGGCTATCTAAAGCAGGGTCACCCTCCAACGTTTTAAACAGATTAGATAACTCTGCATTTGGGATTCCTAGTGCAGGGCGGAGCCAATTTACGTCACCTAAAAGTCTCTGAAAATCATTAAGCGTTCTGAGGTTTTCTTTTTTGATAGAAAATTTTTGTGGACGTATAGACGTCCGGTCCAAAATAAAACCCAAATATTGATACGGTGGCATTATCTGTATTTTTTCTAAAGCTATTTTCAGTCCTGATGTTTGTAAACAGTCAGTAACATAAGAGTATAATTCCTGTAAATCTGTTTCGTTGTTCATTGTGAGCAAGATATCATCTGTATAATGAAATATCATGGCTTGAGGAAATTTTTCACGAGCAGGGCTCAAAACCTTATCTACAAAAAACTGACACATGGTTGGGGAATTCAGCATGCCTTGGGGAGAACAGTCCATTGGAAACGTCTGCAGGGATGGGTATTATTGAGAGAAGGAACTGAGAATGCAAAACGTTTTTTATCATCTGGGTGGATAGGAATATGGTAGAAGCAGTCTTTCAGATCAATTATAATTAGTGGCCATTCCTTTGGAATAACTACAGGTGATGGTAAACCAGTCTGCAATTTGCCCATAGGTATCATGGATAAATTTATAGCTCTAAGATCCATCAAAAGTCTCCATTTACCGGATTTCTTTTTTATAGTGAATATAGGTGAATTCCATTGAGAAAAAGATGGTTCAATATGTCCTAAACTTAGCTGTTCCTCCACTAATTCTGTCAGCACCTTTAATTTATCAGTTTTAAGGGGCCACTGACCTGTCCAAATTGGTTCATCAGATTTCCATTTTATTTTTATTGGTGCTGGTGTTTTTACGGCAGTGGCCCCCACTAAAAATTTTGGGTTTTTAAATCAAAAGAAGGTTCGGGCTCTTCTGGAGCTAATGGGATGTGGAATTCTGCTTTCCACTGTTTGTGTAGGTCACGGCCCCACAGGGATGGTGAAAATGGGCCCACGTGAGGTCTGATTATTGCTTTTTGATTTTCTGGGCCGTAAAATAGTATAGTCCTCGTACTCAACAGACAGGAACTCAGGCCTCCTATTCCTTCTAGGGAATACGGGATTTCCTGAAGAGGCCAATTTTCTGGCCATTCTTTATCAGAAATTACAGTAACCTGAGCACCCGTATCTATCATTCCATCAAAGGGTTTGCCTTCCAAGTGAAGTTTGATCATTGGGTGTTCATCTTTACATTTAGTAACCAGAGCCACGATTGGGTTTTGAGCAGCATCCGGATCTGTGCTTCCAAAACCTCCAATTCTAGTCTTATCTGAAGTCCCAAATTTGACATAAGGCACTATTACTATCTGGGCAATCGCTTCTCCTTTTTTAAAGGTCCATGTAACTGGTACAGTAATAACTACAATGATTTCTCCCATAGAATCTGAGTCAATGACACCAGTGATTACTGATATACCCTTTATGTTGAGGGAACTTCTGCCAAGAATCAAACCCATGGTATCTGGGGGTGGTGGGCCTACAATGCCAGTTTCTAACATGTAAGGGCATGCTCCTGGGTAAATTGTAATGTCCTCTGGGCATAATATGTCTAATCCGGCACTCCCTGAAGTAGAGTGGATTAATTCCCTTATCGTGATGAATTTTCTTGGGCTGGGCTTGGAAGGATTATTGTCTGTGAACTTTGCCCCTGATTTGGAAGGACCTGGGGGGAGGCCCTGTGGGCGTTTCCCTGCATCTTGTATGTGTGTTCTTGGGGAGCTGAATTTATAAGGAGACGACAATTTCTTTTGATATGTCCCTGTTTTCCACAATGGTAGCAGGCGATTTGCCTCCTGGGGACTGTGTTGAAACCTCTACTTAGGTTATTATTAATGAGGTTTCTGGATCTGCAATCTTTCGCCCAGTTCCGACCCCTTTTGCATTTTGGGCAAAGACCTGGTTTCCGGAAAGTGTTCTGTCCCCGAGGGGAGTAAGGCATTGTTCCCTTGGTAACTGGGAAGGTTTGTACTGAGTCTAAGTGGGGTGGGGGTTGGGGTTCCACATAGACATTCCGGCAGGCATAAAGGTAATCATTCAGATCTGACTTTTCATTTAATGTATTCAATACTAATCTACAGGCTGAATTTGCATTATGATAGGCCAAAGATTTTACTAGGAAGTTTCTAATCTCCTCATCTTCCACCTGTAACTTCAGAGCATCTTTAATCTTACCTACAAACTCTGCAAATGACTCATAAGGCCCTTGGGTAATTTTTTTTTTTTTTTTTTTTTTTTGGTTTTTGGGCCACACCCTGTGACGCTCAGGGGTTACTCCTGGCTATGCGCTCAGAAGTTGCTCCTGGCTTCTTGGGGGACCATATGGGATGCCGGGGATCGAACCGCGGTCCGTCCTAGGCTAGCGCAGGCAAGGCAGGCACCTTACCTCCAGCGCCACCGCCCGGCCCCCCTTGGGTAATTTTTAAAAAGTTTCCTCTACCAATGCTGTTAGAATCAATTTTTTCCCATGCTGACAATGCAATCTCCCTGATTAAATTTAAGATTTCCTTAGGTAAAGCTGCTTGTGTCTGAATATTTGCAAATTGATTTTCTGCCATCAATAATTCATACGATAGAGTAACACCTGCCACTTGCTTTTTCATACCATCCGGACTATATAATTTAGCTTTTACGCCTTCTGAATAGTACATTTCCCATTCAGTTCGCTGTTTAGACGACAGGCATATTTCAGCGATTCTTTTAAAATCATACAAAGTCCAAGATGAGTTATGACTCCAAAGTCTTAATAACTCCACACTGTATGGCGATTTTGGCCCATTTTCTTTACATGATCTTTTAAACCGATCTAATTCTTCCATCTGATAGGGTACATAGTTAGAAACATTTACCCCGTCTATAGGGGATAAGGCCTGATTAGCAAAATTACTCTGAATAGAGCTCTGAGACCGAGCATGTGGTTCATCGTTTGAATCTGCTCTGCTCTGCGATTCAATTTTGTGACTAGAAGGAGGCATACTTCGTGGAGTTAGCACTGGAGGTAGATCATTATCTGAGTCACTACTGTCAAGCAATTCACTAGAATCAGGCTTAACATTCTGAGTTGTTTTTCTTCCAGCAAAAATTTCTATATTGTTGATGGTGGGGCTGGATTCGTCAGCCTGCACCTTGGTCTGAGTTTTCGTCAGATAAATTTCCTTATTATCTATACTGGTTTTAGCCTCACCATTTCTACACTTTCTATTTCCTAAATAGAAATAACAGCAAATAACTATGCTCATAATAATAACGTTAGTCAACACAGAAATTCCACAAACTATGATGGCTAGAGACACTACACTTTTCATTTGAAATATAGACCACAACCATCCAACTGCAGTGATTGTCCTTAGATCAAAACCAATTAGTTTTAAACAAAATGGAATGATCCACTTGTATACTAGAGCACCAATGCGTAAGACTAAGGGTGGTAAAATCCACATGACTAACCACAGAAACCATTTGATGGTCAGCATAGGAAATTTCCAATGAAGTATTTCACTTACAGTTCTGAGGGTCCAGGGTTCAGGTCCCTGTTCGGGCGCCATTATGTAGCAGGTCAGCCCCTGAAGGGGTTGACTGATGGAGGATGGAGAATGAGGCCCTTTTCTTCCAGCTCGGAGCACGCGTCTGCCACCCTGTCTAGCCCACGGTTCTGAGGTGAAACGGCGGGTAAACAGCTCGCAGACAATCAGGCTCGTGGAAATATTTGCTTTATTCGGATGGACAAAACTGAAGTCCAAAGACTCAGATTCAGTTCCAGCCAGCAAAAAGCCCTTCGCCTTCCACAGACCCTTGCTCTTATACTCCAGAGTCAGGTCCCACCCAATGGTGGGATCAGATACCAACCAATGGTGGAAGCAGAATCAGGTCCTACCCTAGGGTGGGGCAGAATGCCAGGTCACACCCTAGGGTAGGGCACAGATTAGGGTGAGCAACATAGTAATCCCCCAAAATATTTACATACACAACACTGAGAGTTTTAGGCATTTTATAGTTTAACATCAATCCCATCACCAGTGTTCTTAGACTCCATCATAAACCCTACCCTCCACTATCCACTCCTACCCCTTGTCTGCCACCTTAATGAGCACATTACAAAGTTCAGTGGTTGTAACTTAGATCTCGTGTTTCCAGTTGTTATCTGTCCTTTGGACAGACACTAGACCACTCTCCTGTATCCCCAACGTAACCAAAGCCCAGACCCCTGTTCCCTCATTACTTCCCTTTCTCATCTTCTTCCTTCCCACCTTGATTTCTTTCCTTCCTTGTCCTTCTCCTCACTTAGATCTGAGGCTAAGGTTCATTCATCTAAGCATTCTTCATTTACTTCATTACGATTTCCACATCCACTTGTTCTGTAGACAACAGATAAGTGCCATCTTGTGCTGGCCATTCCTTATATTTTACCCAACATGATACCTTCCAGTGCCAACCAGGACACAGAAAATTGTATGATTTCATCATTCCTTGCAGTGGGATAGCATTCTGTGATGTATGGGAACCACACACTCATAATCCTTTCCTCTGCCTCAACATTCCTTTTAAACAGGAGAACGTAGAAGAATTGATGGACTTTTTGCAGGCTAGTAAGAGATGTCATCTAAGTAAGAGGTTCGCCCACAGAGAGTACCTGGTCCAGAACATGCAGGCCATGGAGAGCCGCGTGCAAGGCCTGCTGAATGCAGCTGCTACCCAGCTGACCCTCCTTATCCAGAAGCATGAGAGGTGAGCTCTAAGACCAGCCAAGTGCCTGGCCCTCCACTGTGCTCAGAGACCATCTCTGGCTCTGCTCCTAATTGTTTGTTTTGTTAGTTTGTTTGTTTGATTTGGGCCTTACTCAACAGTGCTCAGGGTTTACTCCTGTGGTGTTTGCCACACATCCAGCTCTGTGCTGAGATATCACACTTAGAGAGCTAGGGGGAACCTATGGGGTGCCAGGGAGGGATTAAACCTGGGCCAGCCATGTACAAGGCATGCACAGCTCTACCCCCTGTGCTATCTCTCTCATGTCCCCTTCCTTATATCTTTTTTGTTTTGTTTTGGGGCCACACTCTCAAAACAATCAGGGTATACTCCTGGCTCTGTGCTTAGAATTGCTCCTGGCAGGCTCAGGGGACCATATGGGATGCAAAGATTTGAACCACTATCCGTCCTGGATCGACTGGGTGCAAGGCAAACGCCTTACCGCTGTGCTCTCTCTCTGACCCCTGTCTCTGACTGGTCTTGATGTATCTGTACAAGTTTCCCTACCCTAATCTGGAGCTGTTTCAAAGAAAATCTGCAGGTTTTTATGGGCGCCTCCTAGGTAGAGGTTCTCACATAGGTTTGCAGTACTTGGCTCCTGACTCCTTACACATCCTTCTTCAGAACCAAGGACAAAGATGGATGCTGGCCTTGGCTGTGGGGAGCTGGGGACCTTGCTTCTATCCACTGGCCTCCTAGGTGCTTCATCAAACATTGAGGTGTGTTCTTGGTAGCTGTTGGCTACTTGGAGGAAGTATAAAGGTGTGACTAGAAAGTTCGCTTTCAGAGGTTGAATTTTTTTTTTTTTTTTAGAATTATTCTTAAACGTGATGCTGGAGTGATAGCGCAGTGGTAGGACATTTGTGTTTCATGTGGCTGATCCAGGACTGACAGCTGTTTGATCTGTCCCATATGGTCCCCCAAGCCAGGAGCAATTTCTTTCTTTTTTTTTTTTTTTTTGGTTTTTGGGTTTTTGGGTCACATCCAGCAGTACTCAGGGGTTACTCTTGGCTCTACACTCAGAAATTGCTCTGGCAGGCTCGGGGGACCATATGAGATGCTGGGATTCGAACCATCGACCTTCTGCATGCAAGGCAAACACCTTACCTCCATGCTATCTCTGACCCTGCCAGAAGCGATTTCTGAGTGCATAGCCAGGAGTAATCACTGGATGTGGCCCAAAAACCAAAAATCAAAAAAAAAATACTATTCTTCAACTTGATCAACTCTCACACTTTGTTTAATGAGGATTTTGCAAGGTGCAAACTAGGCAAGCATACACTCCCTGGGATGCTAATGAAAGTGTCACTGCAGCTCACACACCACTGCTGAAGAGACACACCACCCTAGAAGAGACAGTCTCACCTGGCAGTGCTCGCAGCAGTGGGGCCAGGCTTTTTACCTCTTATCTCCAAGGCCTGTTTGAGACAGATGACACAGATGTGCATATTTTTCCTGAAATATGTACTCACCATCCATTCACTCATGAATGCATTCCTTCCAGAAGCTTCCGCTGGGAAATCCATCCAGTGCTAAACAGGATACACAATTTAGAGCAGAGAGAGGGGCCAGTGCATTGGGAAGAGAGGGTGTTGGCTGTCACTTAGGGGTTCTACAAATGTGGAGAACCTGTGAGAAAGTTGAAGAATCAACTCACATGGGAAAGCCAGTGGTGGAATCTAATTCAGAGTTAATTCATTGGGGACCCAATGGAAACAATGATGGCAGGATGGCAGCTGCCTCCAAAGGCTGGAGATGAAGCAAGGGTCCTGGCTCAGCAGCAGGACAGGAAAAGGAGGTGCATTCCTCCTCCACAGGAAGTTTATTCTATTGGTACCAAAACATGCTGAGTAATGCCCACCACCTTGGCGATGAGATGAGCATTTGTTCAAGTTAGCTTTTCATCATTCACACATACAGAGTTGATCTTACCCTGAAACAGGTGCCAGTTCTTTGATCTGGACACCCACCATGACCAGGAGGTCACCCCACTCTCTTGGAATGATCTTGGATTTTGGACTTTTCCCATCAACTACAATTCCTCATCTCTTTTATTGTTTTGTTTTGTTTGGGGGCCACACCCAACAATGCTCAAGGGTTACTCCTGGCTCTGTGCTCAAGAATAACTTCTGGAGATGTTCATGGGACCAGTATGGGTTGCTGGGGATTGAAACCAAGTTTGCCACATTTAAGGCTAGTGCTTTCCCTGCAACACTATTTCTCTAGCCCCTAAAGCAAATTTTCACCCATGTGTCCTCCTGGGAATTTTCTCTGTGCCAAGTAACCCCTTCGCTGTTGCTTTTTTCAGAGACACCTGCCTTCTCTCTGCCCAGCTCGGGCTTCTCTTCATTGCTGTGCTTTCCTTCCCCTCTGCCTCATGCATGCTTGCACTGCTATTCCCTTTTCTGGTTCAAAACCCAGCTCATTGTGGGAGGTGATACAGACGTAGCCTCCTCTTTTCCACTTAGAGCTGGGTACCTGGATGAAGACCAGATGGAGGTGCTGCTGGAACGGGCCCAGACAGAAGTCTTCTCTGTGAAGCAGAAGTTGGAAAATGACCTGAAACAGGAAAAGAAAAGGCTTCACCAGAAGTTGATAGTGAAGAGAAGACGAGAGATGCTGCAGAAGGTAGGTACTGATTTACTGCATTTTGCTCTTTCCAAGATCATTTTTGAACATCTCCAAAGGCCAGGTGCCATGGTAGGCATAGTTCCATGACTTTGGAGGGCATCCAGATGTATTCTGATGGGTTGTTGACCATTGGTCTGCTGGGACTGGATTTCTGAAATACAATTTAGGTCATCTCTTATGGTTCAGCAAAGTTGAAGGTTAGAGGAAGTCAGGAGGTCAGTGATTTTATGTTTTTGTTTTTGGATACTTCTGGTTCTGTGGTCAGGGATCACTCCTTACAGGGCTCAGGGGACCATATGGGGTACTGGATATCAAATCTGGATTGGCTATGAGCCAGGCAAACACCCTACATATGGTACTATCTCTCCAAACCCTGGTCAGTGATTTTGAGTAAAGAACAGTGAAAGGTATTCAGGAAGAGGAGATGTGATTTAGGATTCATGAGCTGTAGAATAAAACAAAGTCATAGGAGACTCATTTGGTCAGGGAGATGTGACAGGTACCCAAAAAGTTTTGAGCATGGAGCCAAGGACAAATGAAGAGGGTATATGGATGTTGAGAGGTGTTGGTACAATTCAAGAGCAAGAGAAGGGGTACAGAGTAACTTCTTAATTTTTCCAGTAAGGCCTCTGCATTATACAATCAAACTTGGCACAACATAAAGCCACAATTTCTACCCCAACTCTTTTGAACATCACCTCATGCATTTTTATTGGCTGAAGGATCTAATCACGGGCCTGAACCGCTTTCCTCTGGTGCTCTGATCTGATTCAAGGGTATGGTTTATGATGCTCCTTGCATCTCATCAGAAAGCGTTCACCTCCACCAAAGTGATATCTTCCAGCTGTTTTATTTGAGAGTGACCTGAGATAGGATGTAGTTCCACAAAAACAAAGGTCCAGGCCATGTGTCTAACTATTGTCAGGAGCACCTCAGAGGTACTCGGGTGTTTGTCAAATGAAGGTATAGACAGGGAGAGATACAGAATTATCTCCTCTACCTGGAACTTAAGGATACACAGCGAGGTAGCAAGAAAGATACAAAGGCAACATGGGGGATTGACCTACACAGTTGAGGTAGGGATGAGAGGGAAGGGAATTGGGGTCCTTGAGGGAAGGAGATGGTACATAGATGATGGGTGTGGTGTTGGATTTATGCCCAAGAGAAACCATAATTAATAGTATTGTGAACCCAAAACTAATTAAGAAAATCACAAAGATAGAGTTATTTTCAAATAGAACTGAGACTTTTCCTGTGGGTCTGTTGGCCAAACAACACTGAATGGGTATGTCCATGTCCATTGGCCTCCTCCCTAGTGCACTTCCCCAGTAATATTCCTGCTTCAGGTCCAGACTCAGCAGACTTGGCACCCTGAGTTCACATTCAAATCTTTTTAGAGGACCTTCCTGATCTCCTCAGTAAACTTGTCTTTCATGCATCTTGGGGATTTTTCTCTCCTGATAGAGTTGCTAGGAGCACAATAATAGCGCAGGTTGGTTGCTGCAAACACTGCCCAGAGCCTTATCCCCAGAGCAGTATAGGTAGGAAGTACAAAGGCCCAAGGCTCCCAGGGCCCAGTGCTGCAAGGTTGCAGGGGCCGATGGAGCCCAGCTGCTGGGTGGGCCTCAGGCCCACCCAGGAATGCCAAAGTGTGTTGATAACCTGCCTGGGACTGAGAAAGAAGAAGAAAAATCAAGTATCTTTTTTATTCTTCCTGGAATCTGAGGCCTGCCACCAGGGAGGGGGGGAGAGAGAGAGAGGGAAAGAGAGAGAGACAGAGAGACAGAGAGACAGAGATGGAAATTCATCAGCCAGAGGTGACCAGGAAAGTCCTGGTACAAGAAAGAAAGAAAAAGGGATAGATACAAAGCAGGCAGCATCTCGATGATGCTTTATCTTTGGTTCCCTATGAGCTGGTAGGCACTGCTCTGGTTACTATCCTGGGCCCCCTGTGAAGGCCCAAGTTTTTCCTTTTCTACCAGGCATGACAAGGGAGCTTGTCCATTGGGCGTGTCCAACTGCGTGTTCGACTGTCATTACAGTGGGGGTTATCCAAGGGTTGTATCCAAGTCCAACTGTCATCCATTGGTAAGGAAGTCCCTTGCCAGGACCTTATAATTTTTCTGAGTTGTAATAGATCCCATTTTTAACCTGTGCTGAATCCCATGATTAGACCCCATGGGTAGCTCCCTACAATTGGAATCCCAGGCTTATACCCCGTAGTTGGATTCTATGTTGAGATTCCATGTTTTGACCCCATGATTAGATCCTATGATTGGATCCCATGATTGGTTCCCATGCTTATACCCCACGATTGGACCTCATGGTTGGATTCTATGATCCAGCGATTAATTACTCTGTTTTACAAATGAGCTCTTGGCGCAAGATGATGCCTCACTGTGATTAATCACTCACGGTCCATAGAAGAGCAGGGCTTGCAACCAGGCATCTCTGCAACCTCAATAAAGACGGTTTAAATCTCACTGAGCAAAGCACCGGGCAAGCCAGGGGAATGATCTCCAGTGGTGCCCGTTGAGGAAAAAGGTTTCCAACGTGCTGTGCCTCTGGCCAAAACGAGTCCTGTTCCTTTGGCTACCTGGATGCTCAGGATTCTCCAGAGACCGGTGCCTGAGATTCAGTCTAATTTCCTGGATCCCCATCATCTCTCATTCCCAGCACAAGGAGCAACGCAAGGAGCAGCTGGCCCTCGGGGAGGCCTTGCGAATGGCAGAGGACTCTGGCCAATACCTGGAGCAGTGGCGGAGTTTGCTGGCGGAGCAGGGTGCAGCATTGGAGGATCTGCAGGAGCGCCTGGATCAGGCGGCGCTGGACGAGCTGCGGGCGCTGACCCTGGCGCTGGCCGACAGGGCCGTGGACGATCTGCGACGCCTGCAGAGCTCGGGAATGACTCAGGAGCTGCTCAAGCGCAACGCACCCTGGCTTTTTCTGCAGCAGATTCTGGAGGCGCACAGCAGGGAGATGGCTGTGTGCACTGAGCGGCTGGAGGCCGAGGAGAGAGACCGGGGCCAGGAGGGTGTCCAGGGTGTGCGGCAGAGGCTGAGGGACGATGCACTGGAGGCCGCAGTGCAGGAGCAGGCGGAGCTGAGGCACTGGGGGCGGCTGACCTTTATGTGAGTGGCACAGCCTGAGCTTTCTTTCGTTTTGTTTTGGGGCCACACCCCATGACACCTGGGGTGTACTCCTGTCTCTGCGCTCAGGGATCACTTCTAGCCAGGCTCCAGGAAACATAGAGGATGAGGGGGATCGAACCTGGGTCAGGTGTGTGCAAGGCAGATGCCCTCACCGCTGTCCTATGGCTCCAGCCACACCCTTTACCTCTGTTTGTGTTTTCCTATGGGGCCATACCCAGTAGTGCTCAAGGGGTCACTCCTGGCTCTGCGCTCAGAAATAACCCCTGGTGGTGCTCAGGGATGCTGGGGAATGAAGCTGGGTAAGCCACATGGAAGGTAAAAGCCCTCCCTGAAGTACTATCACTGTGGCCATAGCTCTTAATCACACTCACAATGACTGCTGCTTCCCTGGGCGAATGTGCCCGCTGGTACTCAGAGCCTGCAATGGAATCCTCTATCTCAGGGACCCAATTTTCAACTTACAGGGTCAGGACCTGAGCTTGGCATAGGGTCCCTCTAATTCAGCTGACCCACAGACCTTGCTCAGGTCCTTGCCAGCATCACAGGACTGGTGGGTCTCAAACACCCACATGTTCTCCTGTCCTGGGGCTGGGGTCTTAGTCGTAGCAGGTCGGATCTGAGTCCTGGAGCCAGGCTCAGGGTAGGGCCTATTCTACACTCTCCCAGGGCACTGGAGGGTCCCTATCTCCACCTGGTGCCCAAGGCTAATGTCAGAAACTGGTTCTGACACTCCAGGCAGGGGCCCCCTGCCTCCTTCCCCCCAATGCCTGATGTCTCTGTTCTTGCCCCCAGGCAGCTCTGCACCTCATGCCTCTCCCTGTCAGAGGAGGAGCTGCTGGGCGTGAGGCGAGAGGTACAGGGCAACTTGGCACAGATGGACCGCAGCTTGGCCCTGCCCAAGATCCGAGCCCGTGTCCTGCTGCAGAGCTTCCTGGCCGCCTGGCGTGAAGCCCAGTGCCTGAAACTGGACCAGATGCTAGTGGCCCCCGAACCACAGGTAGGTGGCGCTGGTGGTCTCTCTGGAGAGCACTTGTGGGTCTTGCCCAGAGCCTGAACTCAGCTCTGCTCTATCTTGTCACCTGGTCCCTCCTCTTGGATTGGCATCAGCTCAGCCTGGGGGCATATCGCTAGCAAGTCCAAATTAAGGTTTTCAGTGCCAACACAGGTGCCAGTTTGGGATGCTTGCTGTACCCTGCCACACATAGTGTCCTGGGCCAGGCTCCCCTGGCTGGAGGTTCCTCCCTCCTGCCCTGGCCTCGGCCTCTATCTAAAGGAGCCTTAATCCCTCCTCATTCATGCCCGGGCCCCCTCTCATGCGGCAGAGTTGGTGGGCAGTAGGGGGTGTCGTGGTAGATTGGGGGTACTGATACCCCTGGGTAGAAGAAGGCCACATCTTCACTTCCAGTCTCTGCCCTCTGCTCCCCAGTCCCCAGCCACATCTTTCTTCCTGTTGGTCTTTGCCTCCTTGTTGTTCAAGCTATGTAGGGCCCCCAGGTGTGTGCTAAAGATCCCAGGGGGCTGGCAGGTTGGGATTCCTGGAGCCGGAGATGAGCCTGGGTGGGTTCCCTGTCCACTGCAAAGCCTGGACTCTGTCCACCAGAGTCCATCACAGGACATAAGTATCAGCCCCCCCAAATAGCAGCTCCAACTTTCTGCCTCATGAGATGGCACTGCAGGCCCAGTAGTGAGTTCTAGAAGCTTTCCTGCACAGAGAAGCTGGGGGGCTGCAGGCTGCGGGAAGGGGCTGTGGGCTGCAGGGGGGCTAGGGGCTACGGTACCTTTCTGACTGGTTCCCCACCCCTCAGCACCCGTCCAAAGCAAGGAAGTCGCGCTCCAAGAGTAAGAGCAGAATAGACCTGCTGAAAAAGTGCATCGAGGACAAGATCCAGCTTTTTGAGGAACAGCCCCCCGAGGACCTGGTGGAGAAGGTCAGAAAGAACCCTGTGTCCTGGGGCCCTGTGAAATCATCTGTTGTGTGTTCCATAATCCCCAGAGAGGGAGAGGGATCCCCAGGCCCCAATCCAGGTAGGGCAAGAGATGCAGGTCCGACAGCAAATCTGACGCAGGAAATAATTTATACAGGGTTCGGAAGGAAAGGCAGGCCAAAGCTCACACCACAAGCTGTTCACCCACAAGTCAGTCGCTCCACCACATGGAACCATGAGCCAAGATGGCAGCTTCCCCTCCAGGCCTCCAAAGAACACTTTATTGGGAAAAACCAAGATCACCCCTGAGGGGAGGGGAAAAAGCTAGGTGAGGAGGCAATGGGAAAACATCTTTTTAACCAGAAAACCAAAGGAACCAAGCGAGAGGCATTTAATTAGAAGACAATATGAAGACCAATCCAAAGGTTTCTTAATACAGAGAGAAAAAAACTGGCTAGTACCAGCAGAACCCCAAGGGCCTGTGTAGCTCCAAGCATCATGGCTGGGTCCCTGGGGCCACTGTATCGATAAGTGGCTCATGGGCCAAGGGTTCCAAGCCAGGGTCCAAAGACAGTACTGCTTAGAACCAACAGCTGGGGAGCACCAATGCCTCAGCTAGTCATTTCAGGGACTCTAAGGGTCCAACTCAGGGACTCACACACACAGGCATGTAGCCCGCCTCCACCCCACACCCACCGCCCTCCTCTCCTATCTTCACTAGGAGGGTTCCTGGAGTCAAGATGGCTCTGAGAATCTCATGGCTCTGTTGCACCTCTGTTGTCTTTCTGCTCAAACCGGGGTAGGAAGGAGGGAGCAATATCTAAATTCCCCTAACTCTGCTGGTGGTGGTGGGGTAGCTCCCTCAGAGAAGGTCCTCTGAGCTGCAAGCATGTCAGGGACAAGGGTTGGAAGTTACTTGAGTTTCTCATTCAGAATAAAAGTCGTTAGCACACATGTGGTTTTGCAAAACCAATTTTATGACTTTAGGTTGCTTGAATATTTAATGACTCCTGTCAGGAGGAATGTGCAAATCTGCTTCTTTTCCCAGGAGCTCTCTCAGGCAAGAATGAAAGCCTTTTCTCTAGGGGCTGAGGAACCCCACAATCTTGCCTTTTTCACTGTCTACAGCAATTTTTTTTTAAAAAAGTCTGTTGGGGCTGGAGAGATAGCATGGAAGTAAGGCATTTGCCTTTCATGCAGGTCAGTGTTCGAATCCTGGCATCCCATATGGTCCCCCAAGCCTGCCAGGAGGATTTCTGAGCATAGAGCCAGGAGCACTGCCAGGTGTGACCCAAACCCCTCCCCCCCAAAAAAAAGCCTGTCTTTAAAAACCACCATGCAAAGGCTTTATCCATGCTTCACATCTGAGGTATAAATTTGCCTAAATATACTGAACTAGAGCTCCTGGCTCTTGCTTGGAGGGAATGTCCCAGTGGGTTGGGCCTTCCCTGGCATTGTGTGGCTCATGCTCCTCTGGAGGGACCAGGGAGCCTCTAGAAGTGACCTGGAAGTCACCATGGAGGCCTGAGCACAAGGCAGGGTGTGGTGAGAAAGTCCCTTGTTGAGTAGGGCCACAGCCTTGTTTCTCAGGGAGTTGAGCCCAAATACAGCAGGATGGTTAAGTGGGCAGTTCCAGGCTAAGGTGCTCACCTTATGTGCGTTCAATGCATGGCATCATAGGTTGCTGTGGGATGGTGGTATCTTCTGAACACAGAGCACAGAGCTAGGAGGAGCTGTGAATACTGCTGGGCATGGGTCTCCAACACCAAAGATAACCAGAAATAATGCTACAGAAGGGAAGGAAACAGAAGCCTGTGTTTAGAGCAGGATAATATGCATAGCTAGAATTTCAGGGCAGGCCCATCTACCCTCTGCAAGGGACCACTCACCCCACTGCAAAGAGTATCCCTTACCCTTACCTTAGCTCCATTGAAGTCCACAGAGATGGTCCTTGGGAGATGTCCCATGGTTCCTTGGGTGATGCCCTCATGACAGATCCAGCAGGTCCTACATGTCAGCTGCCTTTTCTGTTTGCCAACCCCTTTGTCTCCTGCTCCCCTGCCCCAGGTCCGAGCAGAGCTGCGGGCTGAGAGAATGCGGCAACTGGAGGCCCGGGAGGGCTGCTTCGCCGAATCCCTGGTGTCCTTGCAGTTCCAGAAGGTGTCATGGCTGACCAAGAACCTGTCGGCCTATACCGCCCTGCTGAGCATCCAGGGCCTGCTCCTGGAAGAGCTGAGCTCATCCCAGACACTGACTGCAGAGGCCTGCGCCAAAGTCCTGGACTCCCGAAGCCCAGTGAGTGCTCCCTGCCCAGAGGCACACCTCTAGCCCTGTTGCCTGTCTTGTAGTTGATTCCCTGAGACAGGCAGATCTTCCAAAAATAGTGATGCCACATCTGGCCCTCAGGCTTTCCAAAGGGTCGAGTCAATCTTCTGATTTTAGTTAACATTGGACTGCTGGCCCGAGAAATAGTGCTAGGGGATATGTGCTGTGTTGCATGTGACCAACCTGGGTTCCAATCCTGGCATCATGTAGGGTAAGGCCCCGAGTCCCTCCAGGATTGAACCTTGAGCACAGAGCTCTATGGTGTGACCCACAAAACAGGAAGGAACAAGGCAAATATTGAAAAAGCCTCTGAAAACATAAAGAGGTGACACAAGGTGATTTATATGCAGGGGGGAAGATGACAGATTAGCATTTCCAGGGACTTTGAGGGCCTAGGGTATCAGGATGGAAGATAAAAATGACTCATGAAATTATTCAAGATCACCAATGTGATTAAATTTTTGTTTTGTTTTGAGGGGCCACACCTGATGATGTTCAGGAGTTACTCCTGGCAGGCTCGGGGATGCTGGGGATTAAACCTGGGTTGGCTGCATGCAATGCAAATGCCCTACCTGCTGTACTATCACTCTGGCCCCTGATTAAATTCTTTTTTTTGGGCCACAGGGGTTACTTCTGGCTATCTGCTCAGGAATAGCCCCTGGCAGGCACGGGGGACCACATGGGATGCCAGGATTCAAACCAACCACCTTAGGTCCTGGATCGGCTGCTTGCAAGGCAAACACCAATGTGCTATCTCTCCGGCCCCAAGATTAAATATTTTTATGTAGAAAACAGGCCAAAGGTAAACTTGTGAGCGTGTCAAAAAGAAACAGAAAGAAAAATTGGTGGAACAGAAGGGAGAGGTTGACAAATTGACCCTCACTCACAGTGGGGAATCTGGCATGTCTCTAAAGGGACTACTTGTTGGATCAAAAGAAATACAAAGAAACTGAACAGTGCATTTAACAAGCTACACTTGATACACTGTACAGAGACTCTCATGCCAGCAGTTAACAGATGCCGACTCTTCTTCAGGATGCATTGGAACGATTAAAAATAATCAACATTATAATATTATGATCACCTCTTCAAGAAGAGCAATTTCATTTAAGTCCACTTTTGAAAGGACTACTATATGTAGTGCGTACTTTGGAAGTTTTGAGACATCACTTCCCTGTGATTTGTGCATTGAGTAGCACATTATGAGGCCAGAGAGATAACACAGTGGGTAAAGCCTTTGCCTTGCTCACAGCTGATTCCAATAGGAACAAGAGCACTGCATATAGATTCTTGACAACTGTATAGATTCAGGAAGGAATTCTGAACACAGCTGGGTTTGGCCTCAAAACACACACACACACACACACACACACACACACACACACACACACACACATTATAATGAAAATCTAAAATTTTTTTTTTTTGGTTTTTGGGCCACACCCAGTGTCGCTCAGGGGTTACTCCTGGCTATGCGCTCAGAAGTCGCTCCTGGCTTGGGGGACCATATGGGACACCAGGGGATCGAACTGCGGTCCGTCCAAGGCTAGCGCAGGCAAGGCAGGCACCTTACCTCTAGCGCCACCGCCCGGCCCCAAAAATCTAAAATTTTTACAAAACTGAAAATAATGTCAATACAACCTATCAACAATCTTTTGGCCACACCCAGTGACACTCGGGGGTTACGCCTGGCTATGTGTTCAGAAATCACTCCTGGCCTGGGGGACCATATGGGACCAGGGTATCAAATCGCGGTCCGTCCTAGGCTAGTGCTGGCAAGACAGATGCCTTACCGCTTGTGCCACTGCTCTGGCCCCACAACCTATCAAATTTTGTGGGATTCAGCAAATGCAGATTGTAAAGGGAAATTTATACCTTAAACTTGTTAGAAGTTTAAGAATAACTACAATGAAGATTATGTAAGAAGTTGGGGAGATGTAACCATCAATGAAACTGGAGAAAAAAAGAAGTAAGTGAGCATAGATAATTAAAAGCAGTATGATCAAAGAAAGAATTTTAAAAGTGCAAAGTAAATTGTTGGAAAAGTCCAATACATTTCACTTGATCTTAGCCAAAAGGCCGAGAAGCGATAGAAGTCCAATACATTTGACAGACTTCATAAAAGACTGACCATCCACATACAAAAAGAAATAAGAGACAAGTAAATGATCTCAGAAGTATAGAAAGGGACAAAAATAACAGCTACAACAGGCTTTAAAAACAAAAGAATTCTACCAGCAAATTTATATTCATGATTTCAAAATGATCTAGAACAGGGGTGGCGAACACGCGACTCTTGAGCCACATGCGGCTCCCGGCCAAAATGAATGCAGCTCTTTGCCTCTTATCATTATTTTGTATACTGTGGCTCTTTGCCAAGTTTGGATTTTGTTCTGCTGCTTCTGAGGAGGGATCTCTGAGGAGAGATCTCCGAGCACGCAGTCCAGCCCCCAGGCTGCGTCGTCCCATCTCCCATTCCTCGGAAACAACTGCACAGGCCAGCGAGTGAGGAGACCAGTGTGTCACATGTTGGGTCACATCTTGCCATTAGTTCTTAGTGTGGAGGACGCAGCACACCCTCCCCATCACTGCAGGATTTTGACCCTCACTCAAAATGGCAAAATGCAATATGTGTTTAATATATTATTGTTAAAACTAGATGCTTTTGTGTGAGTGTTTGTCTGTTTTGGCAGGTCACTGCGTGGTGTGGCTCTCTGACTCTCACAGTTTAAAATTTTGGCTCTTTGTGTCGAACTTGTTCACCACCCTTGATCGAGAAAACAAGCAATAACAGAATAGATATACATTTGAAAAAATAAGTCTGGATATTATTACCATGAAAGACATGGGGTCAGTGCTTCAAAACATGTTCTGTCACAGAACATATAGCTTTTTGAGGATCCTGCAAATCTAATGGCAGTGTTTTCCCTGCCCCCTCGTATATAGATTATTCTGGAGGTACAACTATAAGTGAGTGTCAGTAGTTTATTGGATCCTTGGGGAGCAGTATGAGAAGAAAAAAAGCTCACATAAGCCTGATTTCATGCCTGTAAAATTAGCTACTTAATTTATAACCGGCATTTATTCTAAAATAAGGATCCAGTGGTGCTTGTGGGCCCATATCCATGCTGGGGATCAAATCTGAGACAGCTGTGTGCAAAGCAAATAAATTTTCTTCCTGTTGTACTATCTCTTGATCCCCTACTAGGTTGTATTTCCCCCCTAGTAATTGGTTTAACACTAAACTATGAATTGACAAGACTCACCAAAGACTGACACGCTGATGTTGAGACATACCACTTGGTGGTTCCCACTGGAGTGTGATTTAAATAACAGTTTGGCCCAACATGTTCAAGTGTAAGAGAAAAAAAAATCAACTTCACATGTTTGTATCATCTATTGACTAAGTATTTTATTCTCATTCAAGAGAAAACCCCTTTGATGAGAATAATGAGAGAATTTTTACAAGGTCCTTAGGTCAAAGGTAGCAGCTCCATTGAGCCCAGAAATACTTTCTGTTTTACCCTGGCCCTGCCTGGACTCCTTTACAGCATCAGGTATTACTGCGTGTCCAACTTTTATTTTTTTCCCCTGGCTTTTGTGAGTCCCATCACAGTGTCTTTTCTTTCTGGTGTGTTTGGAGCAGTCGAGTTTCTGGGTTTGGGAACAGAAAGCGGTTCTAGCAGAGGGTGTGATTTAGCCAGGCAATAGCCAGGATGAAATCTCTCTTTCCCCATCTGCCTTTGGAGAGACTTACCTTTGCTTTGCTTCAAATATCAGACTAATTCTTCAGCTTAATCACTCTGGAAAAACCACTCTCCCATTGGGAAGAAGTTTATAAAGTGGTTAAACATTCAGGAGAATTATGGGCCGGGCGGTGGCGCTGGAGGTAAGGTGCCTGCCTTGCCTGCGCTAACCTAGGACGGACCGCGGTTCGATCCCCCGGCGTCCCATATGGTCCCCCAAGAAGCCAGGAGCAACTTCTGAGCGCATAGCCAGGAGTAACCCCTGAGCGTCACAGGGTGTGGCCCAAAAACCAAAAAAAAAAAAAAAAAAAAAAAAACAACATTCAGGAGAATTAAAAAAAGCATGAAGTGAAAGTCTTTGGAAGAGCCAGCTACTGAGTACACGATCTCCAGTACACCTCACTTGATGGAACAATTCAGGCTTCTTTTTTATAGGATTGGAACATTGGCTGGGGTGGGGGCAAATAATGGGGTTGGGGGGGAAGGAGTAATGATGAGATTATGGCAAGAGGTGGATCTGGCTCTGAGCAGCTGGTAGGCTTCACTCATTGCTACTGGCTCTTTCCCTTTCAGTGCTGTGACTTTACTTTTTTGATCTTCAGCTTCTTCCACCCTGTCTACTCACTGCCTGCTGCCTACTCAGTCCAATTTTCCCCTTTCCACTGTCTACTGCCCAGTTTCATTGTTCTGATGACTCTAGACCTGGGCTCTTGTGCGTGCCCAGGGCATTGAGTTAAGTGTTGAAAACTTCTGTCCACCAATGAGATTTTTCTTGGTTTTTTTTTGTTTTTGTTTTTGTTTTGTTTTTTTGAGGGGTGGGATGTGGGGTGGGGATTTGAGAGGCCACACCTGGCAATGGTCAGGGGCTATTAGCTTCTAGCTTTGAGTTCTGGAGGTACACTTTGGGCTTTGGGAGCTAAATGCGGTGCCAGTGATTAAATCGGGGTGAGTTGCATGAGAGGCCAGAGCACTTGCCCCTGTTTTATCCCTCTGGCACAACATATTTTCATTTATTTGTGATACTGAGGTAGAATTGAGACTTCAGAAGGTCAATCCTGTGCCTGAGGCCTCTTGGAGCCAGTAGCGTCAGATCCTGGGTAAGTTCATGACCAGGCCTTGGAGGAACAGTTAAGAATGAGGTGGGAAAGCGGGGTTGAGTGCAAGAGTCAGAACAAGCCCTCTGGGAGCAGTGTCAGGGAGAGCTTGTTTACTGTAGTAGGGGCAGGACACTTATCCATGTGCAGCCAGTCAGGTTTAAAGGACTGCCCGTGCTCGGGAAAGTCTTATCTTGGAAATAGGAGGGTTGTCTGGGTCACAAGATGGTGGTGTCTTGTGATGGTGGTCACAAGATGGTTTTGAAATGTCCAGATGTTTTGGAATGTGCAGTTCGGTTGACATGGTCAGGATATGAGAAACAGGGTATGAGGTGTGCTTTCAGGATGCCAGCTTTCTGGTAAGTGCTTATCTCTCCCCTTAGGGAATACCAGGGCTCCTTTCAGCAGGCTTGGCAAGAGCTGCTTAGTCGGGTTTTACTGGCCTCCTTTGGCAGGGCCCATTTCTTCCTCAAGCCATCACACACTCCAGGGATCTGAAAAATAGAACCACATGGACAGCCTCTCCCCTAATAAACCTCCCCTTTCCCCTCCTCTGACCCCCACAGTTTAACATCTTTCCCCTGGGAGAAGCATTCAGGCCCTCTGCTGACTGTGCTTCTGTGCTTCCCAATGGGACTGAGACCGGGCACAGGCTCTAAGTATCCAGGACTTGGCTGGGTGTGCTTGAGAACCTCCTTTGAGAATCCCTGCACAAAAGACAGTTCCTGCCCTGTCTCCCACTTTGGGCTGAGTTTCCCGTAGTGTGCCTTATCTCATTCGTTGCTGAAACCCAGCTACCCAATAAAGGTCCAAAATGATCCAGTTATTCCATTGTCTATTTATCTACCCATCTATCTATCTGGTGATGATCTGCTACCTCTCTCTTAATCTGTCTCTCTCTGGAGATGTATAGATTATATAGTTATCTAAGCATTTATCTAATTGCTAGCTGATTTTTCTATCATCGTTATTTATCTGTCCATCCTCTTATCTATGCACTCTTCTATCCCATCTATGTACCCTTCTCTTCATGAACTCCTTTTGGAGGGCCACCACCAGCTGTGTTCAGGGCTTACTCTTAGCTCTGTGTTCAGGAATCAATCCTGATAGGACTTGATGACCATATGTGGTGCTGGGGATTAAATCTGATTGACTGTGCAAGGCAAGTGCCTTCCCTACTGTTCCATCTCTCCAGCCCCAATATCTATCTACTCTATCCATCCACACACCATTCTTTCATCTATCCATTATCCACTCCTTAATACATTTATAAATCTTTTCATCCATCTACCCATCCACACATCCATCCAGCATTTATCCAATCCATCTGGTTATCTATTATAATCTATGCATCTATATCATTTATTTATCTACCCATCTAATTATCTTATCTACTTATCTGACTAGTTACCTGTGATCATAATTATTTATCTGTGTACCCTTCCATCAGTCTAGTCATCTGCACAGCCATCTGCCGACCCATTCATCCATCCATTCACCAGCCCACTCATCCATCCAATCATTCATTCATCCATCCATTTGTCACCTACTCATCCACCTATTTACCAACTCTCTCATCCATCCATTCATTCAGTAGAGCTCAGTGGAGTGTTTCTCAGAACATTGGAGTTGAGACATGAACCCAGAGTTGGAGAAACTTGAGATCATTTGTCTCTGTGATTTTAGGGGATCTACATTTCAGAGGCCCCCCTCCCTTCTCTAAAATGGAAAGATAGCAAAATCCTGTTTTGGACTGCTTTGTGAAGATTAATGGGTTCGTGTAGGGAAGGAGATAACAGGTCAGGGGTGTGTGCTTCAACTCCCAGCACTGCAGAGCCAGAGCAGCACCATGTTCTGAAGTCCTACTATTGAACTGCCTTGTCTGGTTGGCCATGGTTCTTAGGGAGAGGCCCCTGGGCCCTCTGAGCTCTGCCTGGAAGCCCTCCGAATCATTGTTTAAAGTGAATTCATGTAAAGCTACTGCCCAGAGAGTCTGGCATGCTGTAGACCCTCGGAGTTCTCGCTGCCTTTAGAATCTGAACTGGAAGCTGTGACTGAGGAGGGCTGTAACTTCTCCCACCAACTGACACTGATCCCTGCTGGGCAGAGAGATCAGCCAGCCTACAGTCCCTGCCCTCAGGAGAGTTAGGGGAGGGGGAGGTGGGGAGTTGTGGCCCACCCATGATCTTAAGAGTTGCTGGCACCCCACCCTCTATTGCTCTCCCCTCACCAAGAGCCCTGGCTAGTCTGGTGAAGACAAATAAGAGGTATCCTCATGCTGTGAGACTTGCAGCCCTCCTGTTCCCTTCCCTCAAGCAGGCAGGCAGTGTCTTGTCTGAGTACCTGAGCCTGGTCCCTCAGAAGGTGGTGTTTCTGGGTTGGATTCCTGAGAAGCAGCTCAGACAGGGAAGGGAATGAACCCCGAAGCCAGCCAGCCTGGCCTCCAGCTCTGGCGCTGCCACAAGACCTAGCAAATCTGTTATCCCTTCTTTGCTTCTGTTTCTTCATCTGTAAATGGATAAAACATGTGGATACCATATGAAGGGTCATGGAGCTGATTCCATGGACCCCCAGAGACGAGCGCTTGCAGAGCTTGGCAGGCCAAGTGTGGTGGTGATGGACATGCATAGCTCAGGAGCCCTTCTCCAGTTGGTTCCATGTGGGACTGCTGGCAGGCACAGTGCAGAGGTGGGCGGGGAATGGGGACAGCTCAGCGGTCCAAAACCCGACTGGGTCCACTTAGGCTTCCAGAACAAAACATGGACTCCCTGCTTCCGAGCACTGATTACATCCCAGGACATCCCGACTAGGCACCAACGACTCTTGGGGGCTCTCTCTTCCTGTGGCCGCCTTCTTGGTGGAGTGTGCAAGGCAGGGAGACCAGCAATCTGTCTATTCACAAAGACACAGACACCACAAGGAGCCCTGCCCCATGGCCTTGTCTAATTCCCTCCCAACTTTCTTCTAGCAAATACCATGCTTTGGAGGTGCAGGCTGCAGTAGGTAAATTGGGGGCACTCCAGCATGTGATTGATCTCAGGCACCTGGGAAGGGTAAAGAGTGACCACTACGGTTAAGGGTCTGTGCCATGAGAGACTGAGTCCCTGAGGATTCAGGGCTGGATGGAAGATGCAAGGGAAATCGCTGTGGATGGGGCAGCGTGCACCCACAGGGGAGGAGCATAGGCAGTAGGCGGAGGATCAGGAAATGGCAGGGGTTGGGCAGACGTGGACATTGATCTGATGGATGATCCTTCTAAGACCCTGGCTTTGTGGCACTGCCCCTGTGTGCACAGGAGCTGCAGGAGCTGGAGAGGAAGTTGGAGGACAAACTGGCACTGCAGGAGGCGGCCAGACTGCAGCATTGGGCGACTGAGGCACCCTGGCTCCTGGTGGCTCCAGAGGGGCTGGATTCCGAGAGGCAAGTGTCGGCCACCCTGCAGCGAGCCCTGAGTCAACGTCCCAAGCTGCTGAAGCAGCAGCAGCAGAGGTGAGGTTCCGGTACACCCCCGCCCGAAACTCCAGCCCTGCTCCTATGAGAGCCAGCACCATTTCTTCCTCACTTCTTTCCTGTTACTGTCCCCCCCTCCCACATCATTGTGGTTTTACTGAACAGCCTAGTTTTGGGGGCTACAGGGCTGGGTCTCCCAGCTGTTAGGTCACACCCAGGGATAGTTTAGGAGCTGCCCTAGTGCTGTGCTCAGAAGTGACCACTGATGGTGCGGGGGACACTTGCAGTGTCAGTGCGAATGGAGAAGGGATCAGCCATGTGGCTGGCCAAGTGCAAGGCAAGGCCTTCACCGCTGCACACTCTCTCCAGTCCCCAAAAATCTTATTGTAAAACTCTGTTTTGGGGGGACCACTGTGCACTGTCAAGCCTTAGAGCTCAGCTCCACCCTTTGAACCATGCTGGTAGCCCTGGCCCTTAATTTCTTTTCTAAAAAATGTCAGGGATGCACAGGAACTTAGGAAAATGGCTCAGGAGGCCAGAACGTCCGCCCTCCACTCAGCCCCAACCTATCATCGGTAATTGCAGCCTCTCTCAATCCCTGGTGTCCATGCTGGTCCTTTGGCAGATGTCACCAGTATACATAGGACGGCCTGTGACCCGCCTTCCTAGAGTCACAAAGCTGGCAGCACCCTGACTTTTGATTTTCAGTGATCCAGGAATTAGCTGTTGGCCCTGATGTGAGCACTTTGAACAGCACTGTAACTTCCTGCTGGGAGTAGAATGTTGAGGCACAAACCCTATACCCAGTGTGACCCTGTTTTCGAAACACACCGCAGATTAATGGGGCAGGGGAGGATAGACTGATTGTTCTGGGGCATTTCTGCAGAAACAAACAGTCAGGCTGCTCTGACCCAGGAAGGAGGGGGGTTTCTGGCTCTAGACCAGGAGTTTAGTGGGTGCAGAACCCTAATGTACACCTAGCTTCCCATGAGGAAGTGCTGCTAGCACTGTGTCTGCACAGTGTTGGCACTGGCTTTAATGGGGGAGCTTCAGGTGGGGTTCCGAAGGGGTCCTCGGGTGAAAAGGGGCCACTAGTCTTGGGTCACAACCAACCCTGAGGAGTGGCTCTGCTCAGTTTCCATCTCACGGTGCCAGATGTGGACCTGCTGAGGGAACTAGGCCAGCTCCTGGCTCTCTGAGCAATTTGATTTGTACCTCATTGTTACTTGAAGGTGTTCTCTGGGAGACCCTGTCCCCAGGAACTGGCCTCACAGAGCTCTCCTCATGTTCCTTCCAGCCTTCAAGCAGAACATCAGGCCAGTATTGTTCTGGAAGATTCTCTGGAGAAGATGGAGACAGAAGCCCTCATCAGTCTGTCCAGTCAGGTGAGAGCCATCCGCAAATTATTTATGTGATCTGGGAGCCTCAGCCCCTACTCCCAGCCCAGCTGGTGCATTCTGGGGGTGCCCCAGGCAAACCCTCTTCTTGCCCAAGAGTCGTGCACTCAGAGGAATTAAGATACAGGCTGTTATAGCTTCTTTGGTGGGCTTGGGCATGGTGGGCTTTATTTGGGCACAGGGGAAGCTTGACTCATGGAGGTACGGGAGTCAGGGCTTCTGCGCTGATGCGTTTCTTTGTGGCTCTGTGATCTGGAACAGTGGAGGCACATCCAAGTTGTCCAGTCTCTCTCTCTCCTTGGGCCTGGACGGAAGCCGTGAGGTGGTGTTCCACTTTCTCAGCATTCACCCCCTCCAGGAGCTGAGGCTGACATCCTACCTGTCCAAGCTGAGCCTGGTACCCCCGGGTGTGCTGCTTCGGCTTCTGAGCCTGGCTCTGCCTTCAGCCTCGCAGCCTGAGTTGCTGGCCGTGCTGGACTCCTTCGGCCAGAAACATCCTGACCTCATGGTGGAGGGTGACAGCAGAGAGCCGGCCGACGCGGGCAGGCAGGGGTGAGTGCAGGTGCAGTCCCTTTGGACATTGAGGGTCACAGAGGACAAGGGCAGCAGGGCACCCTCATGTCCCCAGTGCACATTGCTTGGTCCCTGTGCAATGGATAATTGGTTACAACCAGGGCTTCCTCATTAGGTCAGAAAGGCTGCTGAGTCTAGATCTCGCCTCTGGGTTTATTTTTCCAAGTTGAATATGAAGAACATTTATTATTTTTAGCCTGTAAATGTGTCATCTACACATGCAAGAGAAAGTGCAAAAAATGCATAAAGTGGGGCCGGAGAGATAGCATGGAGGTGGGGCATTTGCCTTGCATGCAAAAGGACGGTGACTGGAATCCTGTCATCTCATATGGTCCCCCGAGCCTGCCAGGAGCGATTTCTGAGCATAGAGCCAGGAGTAATCCCTGGGCACTGCCAGGTGTGACCCGACGCCCCCCCCCAAAAAAAAAGAAATGCATAAAGGGGAAAAGAGAATAGAAAGGAAATGTTAGCAGTTCTGCCAACCAGAGAAAATTGACCTTCCCTTGTTTCCAAATTTGGCTTCTTTGCTAAGATCAGATTCAGTAAGAGCTGAGTAGTGTCCAGGCTTGGGTTGGCAACATTAGGAAAGCCAGGTTGGGGGCTCCCTCTTGGGGTCTGTCCTTCTCTGCTCCAGATGAACTCAGGATAGAGCCGGCCCAGCAGGGGTCCCCACCCCGATAGACCAAGCCTGTGAGGTTGCCAGAACAGATATGGGGCATCTCAGCAACAGTCTGTCTTAACTAGATATGAGCCAAGGAACAGCCTTTCCCCTTTCCAGAAAATTCCAAGTTTCCTTCTGCCCAAGTGACATTAGCTATTACTTGTATGTGCCTCTTATATCTGGGGGATCCCCATAAAATGTTGACTTTGTCTTGACCAGGACAGAGAGGGTGCTTGGTCAAGCCCACATAGTATGAAAAAACTAAAAATAAAAATTGTTTTTACAAACATTAAGTGTTTCTCCCACCAACCTATATATATATATATATGCTATAGAGGGACAGAGCTCTCCCGTGCTTTCTGGGTAGGAGCATTGCTTGGAGAGTTTATTCCATCTTGCTTTTTCCTTTTTGGGGAGGGTGGTCACACCTGCCTGTGCTCAGGGTTCTTTCCTGATTCTTGTTTCTGGTGGTGCTTGGAGGACCCTCAGTGGTACCTGAGATAGTGCTGGGAATGACATATACAAGATGAGCGCTTTGCCCTGTACTATCTCTCTATCACCCCACTCTTTTTTTTTTTTTTTCATTCAAGTTGTCTTGGTTTATAGCATTTGAGGTGTTCGGCTTTGTACTTGGTTCAATATCTAACTGCCCCCGTCTGCCTTTCCTGCCAGCAGGAAGCAGGGGAGCTGGTGGCAAGGCTTAGAGAGCAGACTTCGGGGAGAGCTGCTAAGCAGAGGGACAGAGAGAATGCAGTGGGCGCACCAGCAAAAGCAAAGGTAAGGATAGGCCTGTGGGAGGCAATGGAGGCCTGGGTGGGGGGGTGGGTAGGCGAGGAACCTCAGATATAAGCTGGGCAGTGAAGGTGAGTTGGGGGTTGTTCTCACATCATTGGAATGATCCATTGTGTTTTTTGGGTGGGCACACCCTAAGGTATGTGGGACATCTATGGAATGCTGGGGATTGAACCTGGGTCTGCTGTGTGCAAGGCAAACGCCCACCCTGCTGTGCTGATGCTCCAGCCCATGACTACCATTTTAACTGTGCTCTGGAGAGGAATTCCTTCAGGCACACTCTCTCCAATGGGAAGATTCCCCAATAGGAAACTCAGTTCCCAGTAGAGTGAAGGTGGAGGAGGCCAAAGTAACCGTTGAGGGATTCTCTCAACCCCACACATCCAGCCTTGCCAGGGCCCATGCGTTACTCATTCCTTTCTTCTTGGTTTTTGGGTCACTCCTGGCCTATGCACTCAGGAATCAGTCCTGGTTGGGCTCAAGAGACCATATGGGATGCTGAGATCCAACCCGGGATGACTTCATGCAAAGCAAATGCTCTCCCTGCTTCAAACCCCCATTCTGCTGTTTCTTGCAGCAGGAAGAGAGGCTAGATCCCTCTCAGCCTGTGGGAGCTGTAGATAGGGGTGGGAGCCCCAGGCTGCCCATTGAGTCTTCCCACCTGATTGATTCTTCCTCCTAGGTGAGATGTCTCAGGTCAAGGTCATTTTGTGATTTCAAAAGTGCCTTACTTAGGGGCTGGAGAGGTGGCACTAGAGGTAAAGTGTGCCTTTCAAGCGCTAGCCAAGGAAGAACCTCTGTTCGATCCCCCGGCGTCCCATATGGTCCCCCCAAGCCAGGGGCAATTTCTGAGCGCTTAGCCAGGAGTAACCCCGAGCATCAAATGGGTGTGCCCCCCCCCCAAAAAAAAAAAAAAAGAAAAGAAAAAGTGCCTTACTTAGCTGACTGCACTGTTCCCATGTCTATGATCAGAGTCTGGAGAGCAAATTGAGTAGCCCAGCAATCATACTGGGAGGAAGTATAGGTCAGGCTAAGGATGGTGGGTTCTTCTGGAGAAACGAAGGCCTGACCCCATATGTGGAGGGAACTAGGGATATTCAGAGGTGGCAGTGGGACAGGAGGCTGGTCTGTCTCTGTGCCCAGCCTCACTGGGGTAACTTGCCAAGAGGCCCCAGGGATGATGGTGGAAGTGGGGAGCCCATTGCTCAGAGCTGGGGTCACAGACTCCCTGTGCTACAGGAACCAGGCATATATGGGGACCTACCAGCCACTTCTCTCCCAAAGGGCACAGAAGAGCCTATCTGACCTCTGTGGCCTTGTCCTGCTCTGTTGAGTCTCTGTGAGACTCACAGGATGACAATGGGCAGTGGAGGTGGCCATCCTTGAGAGCAGCTGGGCTCCCAGCAGCCCCTCTGTGGCACATGTCAAATTGGGCCCTTTTGGGGGCCAGAGTGATAGCACAGCAGGGAAGGTATTTGCTTTGCAGATGTCCAACCCGGGTTTGATCCCTGGCATCCCCTGTGGTCCTCCAAACATTGCCAGAAGTGACCCCTGAGCATAGCTGAGTGTGGCCCTTAAGCCAAAATCAAACAGAAAAATATGGTCCCTTTCTGTCTCACACACACGTTGTCTGAGTCATGCTGCATGGGGGACAGACTTCATCAACTGCTACCCAAGAGGCCAAGGGACAGGGACTCCTGCTGGCTTTGCAGTTGGCTGCAAGAATTACTGGGGGAGCAGTGGTGCCTACACCCAAGTATGAAGTCTCTCTAGAAGCTGTAGTCACATCATCCTGCCCGCAGCACACCCTGGCTCTTCCCCAAAGAGGAGCCCAGGCCCTCTGTGAGGTGTCCCCGGGGAGGTAACTCCAAGGTCAGAGCATGCACCTGGGATGTGCACACACACACACACACACACACACACACACACACACACACACACACACACACACACACACACACACCCTCTGAGCACCGCTGAGAAGGGCTCTGAAATCAAATAGAAACTTTATTTAATTTTTGGGCTGCAGCTCTTGCACAGCAGGGAGTGTCCTTGCCTTGAACATGGTTGACCCAGGTTCAATCCTTGATATTCATATGATCCTCCGAACACCACCAGGAGTGATCCCTGAGTGCAGAGCCAGGAGGAAGCCCTGAGCAATGCCAGTGTGGCCCCACAAAAAACGGGTACCTGAAAACAGCCCTGTTGGAGTTCAAGGAGCTGAGTGGGGAGTCTTAGAGAACCTCACCGGGGGCTCTGCCCACAGTGCGGAAGCTCACACATTCCCATCTCCCCGTAGCATACTGGACAGGCCCTGTGCCCCCCTGGCTAACCGCGCTGTGTTCTCGGGTCCGGGCAACTGGCCCCACCTAGCCCTGGAGCCCCTTGGCGAAGCGGCCCCTGTGGCCATCATGGCGGCAGAGGCTGTGGATATCCTGAATACGGGCGAGAGGCTTTTCATCTTCAGGAGCCCGACGGAGCCTGAGTTCTCACTTCGTGGCTCTGCCCGGAAGAAGAAGAAGAATTTTCTCAATGCCAAGAAGGTTGCTCGGGCCCTGGGCCTGGACTGGCCAGTACAGCTCAGCACAGGCTGAGATGCAGTGTGTGCTGCTGCGTGTGTGCATATGTGTGAATGCCTGTGTAGACATGAGAGTGTGTGTACCTGTGTGTGGTTGTGAACGCAGGCTTGGGTGTGCATTTGAGTGTGTGTGCATATGTGAAGTGCATAGCTGGTAGATCCCATCGGCACAGGCAGAAGAGACAGAAGACCTGAGCCTGCACCCCACACCTTTGGGGGCTCCAAAGACCTCCCAGAGGCTCCACTCTTGGTATCAGCAGGAAGAATCAGCTGCGCCACTGAGGACTGGTCCCTTTGTAATCACTCGCTCGCATCTTGAAGTGACTCCGCCAGGCAGACAGGCTTTGACCTTGCACATGTCATCCTGTCTCCTGTCCTGTGTGTGTCCAGGAACCTTTCCAGAATAAACACCTGAGCTGGAGCCTGCCCCACACAGCCCATTCATGTTGAGTGGCCTCTGCAGGGGCCAGATTGGTCTTATGGACAGCCTATCAGGATAACATGCCAGCCAGAGGGGCGCGAAGACTGTTCTGTTCTGTAGGGAAGAAATTCCACTGTGGGGGGAGGAGGAGGAGGAGGAGGAATTGGAGGAGGAAGAGGAGAAGGGAGTGTCTTCAGTGACACCCCAGCAAGGCAGGTGCTTCCCCGCTTCAGTCACAAAATGTAAATACATCTTTACAGTCTTGTTAGGCAAAAAAATGCAAATGACAAGAAATCATACCTTTCTGTTATCGGTTCATGTTATAGCTCCACAAGGAATCTGAGTCAGACAGCCAGAAGCTCTTGCAAATATTGTGCATAACCAACGTGCTTCCATAGAACACAGGAACATAAAATAAATCTTAAGAAAAGTTTAACAACATTTCTTAATTCAGTGAAAAGGCAGATCAACCAAATGTACTAGTACAGCAAAACACATTCTTAGAAAGGAATATCTAGCATAAGATGTATGCATTGGGGCCGGAGAGATAGCATGGAGGTAAGGCGTTTGCCTTTCATGCAGGAGGTCATCGGTTCGAATCCCGGCGTCCCATATGGTCCCCTGTGCCTGCCAGGAGCAATTTCTGAGCCTGGAGCCAGGAATAACCCCTGAGCACTGCTGGGTGTGACCCAAAAACCACAAAAAAAAAAAAAAATGTATGCATTGGGAAAAGTAAAATATCTAAAACAATCTAGAATAATAACAAATAATTTAGGGCCAGAGAGCTAGTACAGGCGGTAAGGACCTTGCCTTGCATGCAGCTGGTTCAGGTTTAATTCCTGGCACCACACTGGGTCCCCTGAACCATGCCTTGAGCACAACTGGGTGTAGAGCACATTTTCCACCCAAACCAGTCATTTAAACCAATATGACTCCATGGTGGCAAATGGTTCCCTCCCCACAATATTCTAGTGTGGCCACAGATAAAAATTGCTTAAGTGGGGGCATGACAACCAGAAATTAGAGGTCCAACTAATAGGATGTGGGGGCTACAGGAAGAACACAGAATGAGGAGGTCATCTTCTCACAGGTGGAAGAAACTAAGTGTTCACACTATGAGACGGGAGAATGGAGGGAAGCCATGGGGAAGAGCTAGATTTGGGGCCCTCTGTTGCCATGATGGACTGTGGAGTCCTCACTAAGTCCTTAAGTGTCTTTCCCACTCCTTTCACTCATCTTGTGAGGTGTGTATGTTGTTTCTTGAGATGTTGGGGAGATGATGCCTGACAGCCCTAGGGACTGGGTGAGCCTCTGAATGGGATGCCTACAAGGGAAAATGACAAAACCAAAGCGTGGCTGAACCAGGATGGGTAGGGGAAAGAATGTGCAGGTGCAGGAAGGGAGACAAGCACTCGAACCCTAGGGAACTTTCTCGCCAGCTTGAGCATTGGAAGCTCCAGGACATGGGAGGGTCAGGCCCTTTCTTTCAGTGGGACTTTCAGGAGGTCACTGCTGGCCCCACAGGTCCCTCCATGCACGACTTCATCTCCCACTCAAAGGCACCACACTGGAACCAACTGAAGCGACCTGCCCAACCTGGCTCCATCTTCCTGATGAAGCAGCCTAGACCTTTCTGGGCTGGGTTTTAGGGGGACAAGGGAATTGTGAGAAATTTTGCAGGAGTGACTAAAGAAGGGGCTGAGATTCGACTCTTAGCAAGGTCAGGTGGGGGCTGCTCAAATGAAAGTGGGGGCAACCTTGCATAATTGTGGAGGGTGGGAAATATCCATCAATAGCACCAAACCCTCATGGAAGGGCAGTTACAGAAGATGGGCTGGTCTGGCCGGGCCCAGCACACAGATGCAGGCAGCTCAGCCATGCTCCCTGCTCCTTGATGTGTTCCCAGGATCAGCGGACACCTCTGCCTCTGTGTTTGGGCTCCATTTTTCCAAATTCTTCCTCAAGAGGTGAGGTAGGAATAGGGAATTGAGGGACTACGGGAGGCACATTCATTGCTTTGGGAGTTCAGAGGTAAAGGTCAGAGATAAAGGTGACAGTCTCCATCTGGGCCACATTTTATAAACCAGACAGGCTGGTCTGCCCACCACCAAATGACATTTCCCCGACAACCTTGCAAAAGAGGTGGTGGGGTTGAGGGTGATGGAACCCCAGAGGCAGAAGTGGGAAACAGACCCAGAAAGGGCCAGACTTGTTTTAGGTAGTGGTGAGGGGAACTGGCTGGGCAGGCCCCCCAGTGTGATCTCTTTCTGCATCTGCTGCATGGTATCCGGGCGGAGTGCATAGCTTGCCCTTAGCTACTGCAGCCGTGTGAGCGGGCATGGATCAGAAGGTTGTTGTTGTGGCCGTCCGGCAGTTTGCTCTAGGTCTGGCTGCTCCCGTAGCCCTCGGCGTTCAGGAGCTGGCCGCCAGCTTCCTGCTGTGGTCTCAGCCTGCAACCAACACAGCACAGACCCTTGTTAGCCAAGCCAAGGACGCGACTGGGCATAGTGGGGCATGCTGGAGAGGTGCCCAGGGCAAGCAGGCTGAACGAGGAGGCACACCAGCACCAGCATCCAGGGGTTAGAGGTTCGCAGGTGGAAGTACAGGGGCAAGAGTGCTAGGGGCTACAGCTCAGTCTTGGCCTGTGGAGCCCTGATCTGGGACATGCACACATATACTACATGCACATCTGCATGTACATATGCAGGCACACGCTCCCTTCTGCTCTCTGCAAAGTAAGCAGTGGGGCTGCTGGCTGAGGCTCCTGGCCAAATTTTCTGGCAATCATTCATGCTGTTGGCTGAGTTTCCCTGGTGCAAGTAAAGGAGACAAGTTCCACTCGAAATGTATTCAAGTATGGAAGGTTCCACAGTCTGACTGCCAGATGAGGAGGACAGAGAACTTCTGGCCAGAGGTACTCATCAGGCACACACAAGGTCCCGGGACTGAGCTGCAGGGAAGTGCAGGGTTTATGCCCTCACACAGTACAAAGCAGGTGTGTGTGTGTGTGTGTGCGTGCGTGCGTGCACGTGCGTGCATGAGTGTGTGCTTGAGTGCATGGAATAGGTGGTGAGGAAGTTTTGTTTTTATTGCAGTTTCAGTACTGAGCAAGTCCTTGGGGGTGACACTGAGATGTCCACATTGTGTTTTTCTATTTTCGTTTTGGGCCACGTGCAGCAGTGCTCAGGGCTCACTCCTGGTTCTGTGTTCAGGAATTACTCTTGGCAGGGCTCAAGGGAAACATATGTGGTGCCAGGAACTAAACCTGATTTTGGTTGGCTGCAGCAAAAGAGTCCTGCTCCCTGAACTACCTCTCTGACTTCACTGCACTGAGTGTGCAGAATACCATGAACTTGTTGGCCAAAATCTGGAAACAACCCAAGTGCCCATGAAAACTGATTCATATACACAATTGAGTGAGTAGAACTCGGCTGTAAGCAAAGACACAATTGTGCAATTTGCTGCTATGTGGATGGGTCTGGAGAGTCTCATGCTGAATGAAATTAGTCATTAGAAAATTAGAAGGAGGGATAGAAACAGAATGATCTCCCTCATATGATTTCTATCAGCTTATTTATTTATTCACATAATTTTTTTTTTTTTGGTTTTTTGGGTCACACCCGGCGTGCTCAGGGGTTACTCCTGGCTGTCTGCTCAGAAATAGCTCCCGGCAGGCACAGGGAACCATATGGGACACCGGGATTCGAACCAACCACCTTTGGTCCTGGATTGGCTGCTTGCAAGGCAAACGCTGCTGTGCTATCTCTCCGGGCCCTTATTCACATAATTACTTGCCAGTTTACCCTACTCACATATCTTTGCACCCACCCAGCTATTCTCCACATATCCATTCACTTTCCTATCCATCTACGTACCTTTCATTCACCCACCCATCCATTCCATTCATTCACTTGTTAATATATCCATCCTCCCATCCACCCACCCATCCATCATCCATCTCTCCACCCATCCATTCATCCATCTATCATTCCTCCATCTGTCATCCATCAACCCATTATTCATCTATGCACTTTCCATTCTCTTTTGGTCCCATTGTTCCACATATCCACTTCCTCATTCACCTTCACATTTACTGACACTTCCCTTCTACTCCTGTACTATCTTCCCTCTACCTATCTTTCCATTCACCATCACACTTCTGAGGCTGTCTATTCATCCACACCTCCCTGCATCACACCTCTGTCCACCCCCCTCTCCCCATATCTGTTCCTCCACTCATCTCAGGTTCGCAAGTTGAAGAATAGAGGCAAGCAGTGAGCATTTGTGGGGAGAACATGGATACTGGAAACAGTGTGATGTGTTTTTAATAAACTGGGTTTTAATATGGACATTACTTTAATAACTAGAGATTTAGTTCCCATTTGAATTAGCAGTTCCACTTCTTGCAATATATCCCAACGTCCCCAAAACAAAATGGGGAAAAGACAATTGCACCCCTATGTTCCTTGCTACACTACCCACAATTGCCAGAATCTGGAAACAACCCAAGTGTCCAAGAACAGATAAGTGACTAAAGAAACTATGGTACATACACAGTGGGGATATAAGAAAAGATAACGTTATGCAACTTGCTGCTCCATGGAGGGCCCTGGAGAGTCTCATTCTGAGTGAATCTAGTCAGGGGGAGAGAGAGCGACAGAGAACGAACTGGCTCATAGGCAGGATATAAGAAAACATAAGATAGCATGAAGGTAAGGCATTTGCCTTGCATGCAGAAGGACGGTGGTTCGAATCCCAGCATCCCATATGGTTCCCTGAGCCTGCCAGGAACGATTTCTGAGCATAGAGCCAGGAGGAACCCGAGTGCTGTTGAGTGTGACCCCTCCCCCCCAAAAAAAGTGTGATGCCAACATCTGTAAGATTACTATACCCAGGGACCTTTATTACCCCTGTATTAATACCCAATTTAATTGTATTTAATACCTACCTATATAAAAGTAAACTTACAAACAAAAATAGAAAAAAATTTCAAATAGGAAGTAACTGACCCTGAAATCAAGTTTTAAAAATCTAGATAACTAGATTGAATTTTTTCCTGTCACTATAGAAAATGTTACTGAAAATAATGGTTGAAAGCCCCTGTAAGCTAGAGAGACAGAGCACTGAAGCAAAAGGAAATATTGACAATTGAAGCCAACTACTGGGGAGGGATTTTTCTGAAGATGACCTAAAGGATGAGATTTAAACTAAAGAATTATGACAGAAGTAGAGATGGGCTTGTCTTGCAAGCATTGATTCCCTGGCATCCTCTAGCACCACCAGGAGTAATTAATCCCTGAGCACCACTGCATGTGGCCCAAGATCCAAAAAAAAAAAAAAAAAAAAAAAAAAAAATGCAATATATCTGTTCATTACATTTCAAAAAAGGGAAACCACTTTTACTTAACAAGTTCCTTTCAAAAGCTCACTTCGTTTGTTTTGTTTTTATGACAAATCAAGATTGGACTTCTCCTCCACCTGGCCTTTCTTTTTCTCTTCCACACCTGGCCTTGCAAGCACAGGCTACAGATTTGACCCTGCTGCCTATGTGCAACGAGCTCAATCCTGCCGGCTCTAATGTCTGTGCCTGGCCACTCTCTGTGCTCTATGAATCTGACATCCCAGCCACCCCTAGAAGCACAACCAGAAAGTGAAGGTGCTCCACCACTGAAGAGTATAAGAACCACATCTAAGAGGGTGACTTCCAGTGTGGACTTAAGCCAGGTGTAGTTCTGACCCTTGTGGGAGCCACAACTAAATGTAGGTATGAGACATCTGGTCATCACAACACCACCTTAGGAAGGGGAAAAAAGAAAAATAAACACTCTCTAGCAGGGATCTCAAACTCAATTTACCTGGGGGCCGCAGGAGGCAGTCAGGGTGATCCTTGAGTGCAAAGTCAGTAGTAAGCCTTGAACATTGGGGTGTGTGACTCAAACAACTAAAACAAAACAAAACAAGATTCTAGGGCAGGGCCACAAAATGTTGTACAGAGGGCTGTTTGCGGCCTGTGGGCCGTGAGTTTGAGACCCCTGCCTAGGGATGGGGAGGCAGGGTGCACATCTGGCAGTGATCAGGGCTTACTTCTGGCTTTGCACTCAGGAATCACTCCAGGTGAGGCTTGGGGATGTGCGGGGTCCAACCACGGTCAGCCACATGAAGACAAATGTCCTCCACATTCAACTATCACCCTGGTCCCTCAGATCACTTGGGGGCGAGGGGTTCAGGGTACTTACAGTGTATGTGTTGTTGATTGAAGCTGCTTCAGCTGTGTAGAAGGCAAGAGCCTAACATGTGTTCTCTCTTCTGCTCCTAACTAAATATTCTTTTAAAATAATAAGCATTTTAGCTTCACAAAGCAAAGTTTCAGAAAATTCAATGTTTGAACTGGCTTTTAGACTGTGGGGCTGAAACTAGCATGACGTTGTTATTTTATCGGGTGTCCGTGTCCACCCCCATGGACCAGCTATTTTATCGGGTGTCCGTGTCCACCCCCATGGCCAAGCCACCTGACAGAAGCAAAACCCTTCTTCATTGAAGACTGGAGAAAAAGTTGGAAAGGGGGTTGGGAGAGTCTCCCACTCACCTGTATGAGATAGCTCTCAGGACCTCCCCTGCAAACCCCCCCCCCCCCCCAGCTCAGAGGCACAAGAGATCCTAGCCCCCGAGTGCTTCCCCTCGTTCCAGCCACAGTATCAGACCTGGTTTGGGGAAAGGACATGTGGCTAAAAAGAAAGATTAAAAAAAAAAAAGAAAAGCAGATGGGACAGGAGAAATAGCATGGAGATAGGGCATTTGCCTTTCATGCAGGTCATTGGTTTGAATCCTGGCATCCCATGTGGTCCCCTGAGCCTGCCAGGAGCGATTTCTGAGTGTAGAGCCAGGAGTAACCTCTGAGCGTCGCCGGGTGTGATCCAAAAAACAAAACAAAAAAAAAAAAAAGCAAAGCAAAGCAGGGTCCCTCTGAAAACCCTGCTCTGCTGACAGGTGTGAAAGGCTGAGGCTGGATCAAAAAATTGGCGAGGTCAGCACAGAGAGAATCGTAAACTCAGAAATGGCTTCTGACAGGCTTGGGGCCCATAGGTTGGCTGCCTGCAAGGCAAACGCCTTACAGCTGTGCTATTGCTCAGGCCCTGCTTGCAAAGCTTCAAAGGTTCTTTCTGCTTAAGCACCAAAAGTCCCCACTGGTAGTGGATCTTGGGAGGCCAAGAGTCTCTCATGTAGGATATGGGGTTCAGGAACATGAGTGAAGTAATTGTTCAGAAATAGCTCCTGGCAGGCATGGGGACCATATGGGACACTGGGATTCGAACCAACCACCTCAGGTCCTGGATCGGCTGCTTGTAAGGCAATCGCCGCTGTGCTATCTCTCCGGGCCCATATGCATGGTTTGGTTTTTAGAAATTAAGCTTACACACACTCAGGTATGTGAAGGCATACACTTAACTATGTCACAATGGCCCAGGTGTCAAGAGTTCATTTTAAACGTAAATATACCCAGAGATTTCTCCATCAGCTACTTCAGCAACTAAGGAGTGAGGATCAACAATCTTGATGGTATCAGAGAACCCAGATCCACTCGGGAGAATCCAAAAGACAATGGGTGGAAGTTGTGTGCAAGAGGAAAGCATGGAGATAAGGCGTTTGCCTTTCATGCAGCTCATTGGTTTGAATCCCGGGATCCCATATGGTCCCCGAACCTGCCAGGAGTAACCCGTGGTGCTGCTGGGCATGACCCCAAAAAACCAAACCCCCCCCTAAAACATGTAGGTTCATGGGGCTGGAGGAGATAACATGGAGGTAAAGCATTTACCTTGCATGCAGGTTGTGTGATTCGAATCCCGGCATCCCATATGGTCCCCTGAGCCTGCCAGGAGGCAGTTTCTGAGCATGGAGCCAGGAGTAACTCCTGAGCACTGCCGGGTGTGATCCAAAAAACCAGAAAAAAACAAAAAACCAAAAGAAATCCACCACACCAAAACACAATTCTAGGGCTGGAGACTGCAGAAAGCATGCATGCATTGATGCCCAAGTTTGATCCCTGGCTTGGCATGCTCCTTAAGCCACTGGCCCAACCTCCCCACCAAAAAAATAGAGTCACTTCTCAAGTACCAAGCAGGGATTGTCTCAAACCCCACTGGCAGTGGTCTCCCAACCAAAATTTTGACAGTGAAGCTATTAGAGAACTAACAGCTTCCTTACTTTTTCCAGATTTGTCTATACCTGCTTGTCAAATGTTTTGCTCTGAAGATTCTGAAATAGTTTCAAGATTGTTTTGTAGTTTGCAACCTTTTTACTCGGTAGGTGTGGGGAGATGATGCAGTGGAGTCTGCCTTTTGTAAAAATTGTCATTGCTTGATACAGATCAAGGTGCTTTACATGTGACCAACCCAGCTACTCATCCCTTGAAGAATCCCTCAGGTCCTCAGCAATTATTAAAGCAGATTGCCTGGACTAACCCCAGACCACATCTGAGTAACTCCATAAAGCATATTCATGAACTGGGAGCTACACAAGGTTGTACCCAAATTTAAACACTTAAAAACTACAGTGCACTTATAGGGCAATTGCCTTGCATAGCGTCAACCCAAGTCTAATTCCTAATACCAGAATGATCAAGAGTAAAGCCAACATCCCAAAAGCTCTCCCCTCCTTTTTGGGCTACACCTGGTGGCACTCAGGAATCACTCTTGGCAGGCTTAGGGGACCATATGGCATGCTGAGGATCAAACCTGGGTCAGCCAAGTGCAAGGCAAATGCCCTCAACCCCTGTGCTATCACTTTAGCCCATCAAATTTTTAAAACTTATCTTCAAGAACACTCATTTTTATCACCAACTTAAAACTGGCAGCCTTTTCCCCCTTAAAAATAACTGTATTGACCTGAACCTAGTTATCATAGTGGGTAGGGGTTTGCTTTGCACACAGCTAACCCATGTTGGATGCCAGACATTCCATATAGATCTTAACACTGCTTGGCATAACCCCCAGGGAACTAAAGGAGAGTATGGCCCAAAATCCAAATATGTATAAAGCTGCCTAATGAAAGCTTTGAAGTCCCCCTGTATTATCTAAATAAAATTCTTCTTGCTAGTGGAAGTTCCATGAAAGATAATAATAGAATTTCCCTAAAAGAATACTACCTAATTATAACTCTGAACCGAGTCAGATTAGGATGCTGGAAATGATTTTCTTGGCTTGCTTTTGCATATGGGAACACTAAATTTGCACTCAAGTATACAGAGCTTAAGTCCCAAGCACATGTAGCACCAAATAAACAAACTGAACTTCAGATGACTACCCTACTTTCACAGCAAGTTTTGTTCTACCATCATCAGCAATGTCCCCATGAAGTAAATAGATCTACCAAGTATTAATAAGAATCTTTATTACTCTATCAGAGCTTTCTTTGCACTTAAGCTTTCTTGCCAGCTTTTGGAGCAGAGGCTTTCTGAGCAGGAGCTTTCGGACCCTTTTGAGCTTTCGGAGGTGCAGCTGCCTTCTGGCCTGCAGCTTTCTGGGCGGGAGTCTTCTGGGCAGGAGCCTTCTTGCCTGCAGCTGTCTTTTTGGCTGGAACCTTTGCAGTAGCACCAGCAGAGGCAGCAGCTGCACCTTTAGCAGCAGCTGCCTTTTTGGGAGAAGCTTTCAGAAGAGCTGCCTTTTGAAGCTTCTTAACTTCAAATTTGATTATTCTGTTCCTCTGAAAAAGGGCAATGTGTGAATTAATTTAAATGCATATAAAACAACATATAACAGATAATCATTAAGCTAACTTGGTTGATTCTGGGCAAGCAAAGTCAACAAAAAATTTAATACTTAATACTTACCATTTTCTTTGCCTTCATTACTTTGTAACGATCAAAATCTGTCATTTTGGCTTTCTAAAAATAAAAGAAATACCATGCTCATATCACCTTTCACCTTTAAAAAAAAAAAAAAAAAACCAACCCAAACCCAAAGTCCGTACCCTTTCTCTGGCTTCAATCTTCTTGGCCCATCTTGTAGCTGCCCATTTTGTATTGATATCTGCCTTTTCCCAAGCTTTCCGGACATACTTTTGACGAGCACTATAAAGAACCAAGAGCAGACAGAATGGAGGTAGGGTGTTAGCCTTGCAAGCAGAAGGACGGCGTTTCGAATCCTGGCATCTCATGTTTCCCCCGAGCCTGCCAGGAGCGATTTCTGAGCGTAGAGCCAGGAATAACCCCCCAGTGCTGCCGGGTGTGACCCCAAACCCAAAATAAATCAATAAAAATGCACAAGCAGGGCATGAGCTATCGCAGTGAGTAGGGTTGCCTGCCCTACACATTTATTACCTGGATTCGATCCCTAGCACCTTACAGCATCCCCCAAGCCTTCTAGGAGTGAACCCTGAACGCAAAAGCCAGAAGTAAGTCCTGAGCAGAGCTGAGTGTGGTCCCAAGTCCAAAACAAGTAAAACGATCCCCGAAATACTCTTCCCACCCTATTACTATCTCCACAGAACATATCCTAGTCCAGGCACACTGTTATAGATTAATTCCTAATCTTAACAGAATGTGTTAAAAAATATAATTTTCTTTGTGTATTAAGATATAAGATATATTCATTAAGATGGTTTAAGTATTGAGGCCGAAGAGATAGCATGGAGGTAAGGCATTTGACTTTCATGCAGAAGGACGGTGGTTCAAATCCCAGCATTCCATATGGTCCCTAGTGCCTGCCAGGGGCGATTTCTAAGCATAGAGCCAGGAGTAGCCGGAGCGCTGCCGGGTGTGACCCAACCCCCACCCCCAAAAGATGGTTTAAGTATCATTATTATCTCTGATTTTGTGCCTATCTTTCCATAACAGTTGATCTGCAGAAAGCAATTTCTCATAATGTCCAAAAAATTTACTGTATTCATTCCAAGTGCCAACGAACTATAGCTTGTCGTAACAAGATGATGCCTATTGAGTACTTAAAATATGAAGTCTAACTAATAAAGTACATTTGGGAGGCCCATATTAAGGAACAGCTTAATCTTTGTTGTGTAAATTCTGAAACAGAACAAGGATGAGATGATGGCAAAAGATAAAGGCAAAGCCAGAAATACCAGGGTGAGAAAAGAACCATGGGACATTCCAGAATATTCTACCACGACCCCTCACTTTTCCTGTTAAAATGTAGAGTTTGGGTATATTTGCTGTACAAGACTACCTCTCTTTTAACACACACCAAAAGGAAATTTAAAAAGTTAAGAGAAAAAGAGTAAAACCCTCAAAGGTTAACACTACATATTTAAAAAAGCTGGACTTTGGAGTGCCAACAATCATTATACATTTGTCATTTGTAGTGAGTGACTGATTTTTTAATTATGATCTACATTGAGAGCAGGGAGAGGGGGCTCCTCCAAGAGCACCCGGTTGGGGTGCAGTGATTAATATGACAAACAGAGAACTGAGTGATGAAACTTGGCAGCTGGATGATAGGCAGTGGTAAGAGGGGGGGCGGATCACTCATCTCTAAAGCTGGATTAAGTTTCAGCATGCTGTATACTGGCCTATAAGACGACCCCCAACTTTTTTTTTTGTTTTTGGGCCACACCCATTTGACTCTCAGGGGTACCATATGGGATGCTGGGGATCGAACCTCGGTCCATCCTATGCTAGCGCTGGCAAGGCAGACACCTTACTGCTAGCACCATCTTCCTGGCCCCGACCCCCAACTTTTAAGAAGTTTTTCATGGGTTAAAAAGTCATCTCAGGGCCGGCGAGGTGGTGCTAGATAGAGGTAAGGTGTCTGCCTTGCAAGCGCTAGCCAAGGAAGGACCATGGTTCGATCCCCCGGCATCCCATATGGTTCCCCCAAGCCAGAGGCGATTTCTGAGCAGTTAGTCAGGAGTAACCCCTGAGCATCAAACAGGTGTGGCTCGAAAAACCAAAAAAAAAAAAAGTCATCTCATACACCACAATATATGGTATTTATTTCTACACTGCAAGCTTTTTCTGGTTTATTCTTAGGTAGTTTACTATATAGCCAGAGGAGCAACATCAAAAAAACCCCAATAAAGACTACAAATAGATTAATGCACCTGCCTGGCATTTGGCTACTCTATTGGTACTCCCAACACTGGCCTTTGGGTGCCCCCAAACGGCCCAATCTCAAAACTTAAAACTACACAATAACTGCTAAGCAAAAATACTGAAATATAAGAGAGCCAAAGTGGTAGCACAGTAGTTGGGCATTTGCCTTTCAGTGGCTGACCCTGGACAGAGCAGGTTTGATCCCTGGCATCCTATATGATCCTCCGAGTCAGGAGCGATTTCTGAGCAGAGCCAGGAGTAACTCCGGAGCACCACTAGATGTGGCTCAAAAAAAAAAAAAAAAAAAAGAAAAAAAAATTAAAACTAAAAACTGGAATTTAACAAGTGGAGGCAGGCTTTACATAAAAGACTAGTTATCAAGATACAGAAATTGGGGTGTGTGTAAAGAAACAAAAACGCAAAAATCTAGAAACTCTGGGACGAACAGAGTCCAGTGACTTGAGGCGGGATAGTTAAGTTACCTGTGTGGGAACTTGAGGATGAAGTCCGTGAGCTGCATGCATTTGAAGGGCATTGCCTGTCTTCTTACTCGAGTGCATGGCCCATCAACCAAAGCCTAGAATATACATTATGAAAAGTTGTATCAAGAACTTTAGTACCAAACAGTCACACTCAAGTATTTCTGTAGTACCCATCCTTCTGGAATCATCAAACTTTAATCTAAACAAAGATTACTCTATTGGTACTAGCCTACTACATATAAATCAACACACGTAATGAAATCGTAACATTTAAAATCATTTCCTTCCAACAACTGCTTTTATTGCTTTGGCTTGGCACTTTAGCTTTCCAGTCTTAAATACAACGGCGAGTTCCCATCGTACCTGCTTCTGATTACAAACTCCTTCACGTTAAAGGTGCAACGACCTTTGAGTCACTCATCAGTCATACTGCCAATCCTTTAGAAAGGCCTTGCAGGCTAAATGTTCAAATCTAATGATGCCTCTTCTCAGCTGAGCTTACTTAAACCAAGGATGGGGCTGCGCTGCCAGCATGTTTCCCCGACTAACAACTTTTAACAGTGCCCGATGAATTACGGCTGGGGGGGGTCGATCGATCATCACCTATAGTATATTATTCACCCCTATGGGACTCCTTAAAATGACACTTACCCGGTTCTGATCGATCACATCGACGATCGCAACCAGCTTCCCAGCGTGAGGCCCAAAGGAGACATAGGCAACCCGGCCGACCTCCACAAAACGCCTGAACACCTTAAATAAAATAATAAAAAGGGCCAGACCGAATCAGTTCGTTTATTTTTAAAATTTGCAATGCAGGGCCCGGAGAGATAGCACAGCGGCGTTTGCCTTGCAAGCAGCCGATCCAGGACCAAAGGTGGTTGGTTCGAATCCCGGTGTCCCATATGGTCCCCCGTGCCTGCCAGGAGCTATTTCTGAGCAGACAGCCAGGAGTAACCCCTGAGCACCACCGGTGTGGCCCAAAAACCAAAGAAAAAAAATTGCAATGCATCCTTTATGGCGCTGTTCAGGATCACAGGGTCTTATGCACGCAATGCCTTACTTCCCTCCAATGCAGTCCCAGGAGACGCTCCCCAACTCTCCTGTCCTCGGCCCCAGACCCCCATTCTCCAGAATTAAGGCTTTATTTTGCTCGGATGCACACCCGGCTCCTGGCAGGCTGGGGAGGGAGCACATGGGACGCCGGGGATCGAACTCGGGTCCGTCCCGGGTGGGGCAGCGTGCGCGGCAAACGCCCACCGCTGTGCTCTCTCCACCCGGCCCGAACCCAGGCTCCGGGCGCCCCAAAGGCCTGCGGAGCGCGAGCCAGGCCACCACGCGGCAGGGCGGCCGCGCGCCCGGAAACTCGCCGAATCCCGGCTCCGCCCGCCCGGGGACTCGCGCCACAGGCAGCCGAAGGCCCGCTAGGTGCCGACACACGGCGCCACGCTGTCGCCTCGCCGGAGCGGAGGGAGAGGAAGCAGCGCGAAGCCGCGACACAGACACGGCCACAGGCGAGCTCACCATCTTGGCGGCGTCCGGCGAGAGAGAAGGCCCGGCCGAGCTTGCGCTTGCGTAGGAGATTGCCCCGCCTCTGAGGGGAGCGACGTAGCCTCTGATTGGTTGTAGCCAGGATGTAAGCGTTGATTGGATGGAGCTAATGCGTACGCGCTGATTGGTAGAAAATTGCCCAGCCTTCTAGTGAAAGACGTAGCCGTTGATTGGTTGGAGCCAGGGCGTGCGCGCTGATTGGTTGATTGGAACCAGGACGCACGTAAACTCGCGTCTGTCCCTGGGGACTCCATGGTCGTCAGGGTAGGAGGAGGTGGAATGCTCAGCTCCTTTAGCGTCTGTGATCCGGCGGCTCCGGGAACACTGTCTCTTGCACGGCAGTAAGGCTTTGGCCTTGCTCGCGGCTGACCCAGGACGGACCTGGGTTTGATCCCTGGCGTCCCATGTGGTCCCTCAAGCCAGGAGCTATTTTTGAGCGCAGAGCCAGGAGGAACCCTTGAGCGTTTCAGGGAGTGGCCCAAGCTACCTCCCCCCCCCCCCCCCCCATAATAACAAATTAAAAAGGCATTTCGGGTCAGAAAGGTAGTCAAATGGGTACGGCGCTTGCCCGGCACGCAACCATCCCCCTTTGCAACCATGTTTGGTTCCCCAAGCCCAGCCTGCAGTGACTCCTGAGCTCACAGCCCAGAGGAAGCCTTGACACCGCAGGAAATGCCCGCCAGAACAAATCAAATCTCTGTTCCATTTTACACTGTTCCTGGCACTCAGATAAATAGTGACTATCTCGACTAATACTAATTATCATTCAGCCCCCAGGAAAGGAATCTGCACGATTTGTTGAGGTGCCTCTTGGGCCCACACAGTCATTCCCTTAAGCTTTCTCGTCTTGTTCTTCTTGGGGTTTTGCGCAGCCTCACGGAGCGCAGGGGATACTTGGAGCAATGCTGAGATGCGCAGTGGCTCCAACCAGGCCTGCCCTAAGCTTTGGAGTATCGTTCTGGCCCTAAAATTTTCATTTTAAAATATTGAGGCCGACTGGGAAGTTGCAAATCTACTACAAATAGTCCCCACTGGTAATTCTCTTTTTGGTTTCTCAATTTTTTTCTTTTTAGTTTTTGGGCCACACCCGGTGATGCTCAGGAGTTACTCCTGGCTATGGGCTCAGAAATAGCTCCTGGCTTGGGGGACTATATAGGATGCTGGGGATCTTACCGAGATCCGTCTTGGGTCAGCAGCTCCAAGGCAAATGTCCTACCACTGCGCCATCACTCTGACCCTTCCTCTTGATTCTTATTTGTGGTTCGTTCAGTTCCTGCTTTCTCTGAGTTCTCTGAGGAGCCTTCATATTTTCATATTGCTTCTCTAAACTGCTTATCTGAGAGGCTAAATAAGTGGTCTGCACTTTTCAGGTCATGAGAGCTGCCATCTTCCATTTCTCTATGCTTGGTGGAGGCCTCTGTTGTTTCCCCCATTGTCATGCTGGTAGTGTGGTGTTTTCTATGTGTTGTGCATTGCCACAATACAAGTGAAGCAGAGTGGCCAGTCTCCTCTGGCTTTGCCCTTAGTGGGCTAGGTTAGCTCACCTCTGTTGACCTGCCATCAGGAGTTCTTCTGGGTGGGGTGATTCATGGCAGCTACAGAGGCATGTGCAAATGCACATGTCAGGGATCCTGCCGGGGTAATTTCTTAGCACAGAGACAGGAGTAACTCCTGAGTGCAGGTGTGGACCCCCAAATAAAACAAACAAGAGTGTACTTCTTTGTAAGGAGTTTTTGGTAGATCAAACTCAAAGCCTCATATATGTAAAGCAAGTGCTGTCCATTGAGTTAGATCCTGGACCGATATGAGAAGTTTTAGGGTTTTTTTGTTTGTTTTGTTATGGGGCCATACCCAGTGTTGCTCAGGGTTTATTCCTGAGTTTGTGCTCAGGGATCTCATCTGGTGCTACTCAGGGAACCAACAATATGCAGTGCCTCTGATTGAATCCGTATTCACTGCATATAAGGCAAGAACCTTACCTGCTATCCTATATCTATGGCCCTAAAGTGGTACATTATTTTTAGGAGTGTAATAGATAGTTCACAGAGTTTAGACATACTCTGTATGCTGGATTCTAGTATAGATTCATTGGTTTGGTTCCACATGGTTTCCCAAGCATGTGCCAGGTATGGTCCCAAATCCCTAAACTCAAACACAACTCTTTGGGGCTGGAGATGTGATGTGGTGACAAAATACATACCTTGTATGTGTGATCTGGGTTAGGTCTGTCTCACAAAAAGGGAAACCTGAATAGGAGAAACTTCCCAAGGGTATTAGTCTTGTCTGTTTTTAGTACTCTTCTGACCTCAGGGACTATATTAGTCATATACACATGTTTGATTGTTATATGTTATTGAGTATCTTTCAAGTGCTCAGCAGTATAGAATGATTGAAAAGTGAAAATTAAGAGGGGGAGCAAGGAATGAAAGGGGATAGCACGGATTCATTGCTTCTTGACTTGAGTTGTAAAAAGTTACTGTGAAATTTAATTGCACTGTTGTTTTGCAAGCTGTTTCTTTATTTGAAAGATAAGAATCTTAGACCTTCCTCCTAAGAAGAATGATTCTATTATTTATTGTACATTCTGTCAGGAGCAAAAAATATTGAATAACATTTTCCTATTATTACATTCAAAGAGGTATTTGCACTCAGTTTCAGCAAGTACATTATAACTGTCTTCTCTTGAAGATACAATTTTTTGGGGGGAATCCACTCCAAGCTATAGTCAGAGCTTACTCCTGCTTCTGTGTGCAGGGGTCACTGCTGGTGGGATCAGGCAATATATAAAGTGCCAGGGATTGAACCCCGGATCAGCTGTGTGCAAGGCAAGCACTTAACCCATCCAATAGCTCTGGCCCATTGGAGGTGCAGTTTGGTTTCCTTAGAAGGTTTTACATTCCTTATAAATGGTTTTATATTATGGAATTTTGTTAATTATGCTCTTTGTTAGAATGTTGTGTTTTAGCCCCTTGTTTTAGCAGTATTTGGTTATGATGAATTTTATGAGAACAACATGATGAGAAATAATCACAAAAAGTGGTTCTATCCATGGCACCATATGGGTTCCCCAAGCACCACCAGGAGTTAACCCCCTGCTCACAAAGCCAGGAGTAATCCCGGAACATGGTTTGTTCCAACCTTCCCTTCCTCCAAATAAGACTACATCAGAAAGAAAAATAGTTGACAAAAAGTGTGAAGAGTGAAGACAAGTAGGACTCAAATGACTTATTCATTCCTTTTAGTTGTGCCTTGGAACTTAGATGGCAAAAACTTTGCTCTAAAAAAAGTGACAGAAATTTCCTGGACATGAACATTATTCAAGGGGTCTTGTTGAAACTCATGGAATTGAAGCTGTGTAGAATCAATTCTCAGGTTCTAAAGCCACTGGAGAGACAAGGATCTAGAAGCAAATGTTGATCTAGGAAATCACTCTCTCTCCTCTCTCTCTGTCTCTCTGTCTCTCTCTCTGTCTCTCTTCTCTGTCTCTCTCTTCTCTCTCTGTCTCTCTCTGTCTCTCTCTGTCTCTCTCTCTGTCTCTCTCTCTGTCTCTCTCTCTCTCTCTCTCTCTCTCTCTCTCTCTCTCTCTCTCTCTCTCTCTCTCTCTCTCTCAGAAGTCTGGAAATGCAAGAGCATTTTCCTGAAAATCTGAGTATTTATTCTAAAGGAAGAGATCACACCTGGAGGTGGGACAAGGTGGTCTAAACACCAAGGTGGGACTTCTAAGATGTTTCCAACCAATGAGTAACAAGGCATATACTGAGTGGGGTGGGATCAAATCAACCCCACAATTAAATTTATTCCCACACATCTAGATTTGCAATGCTCCAGAATGCTTTTTTTTTTTTTTTTGGTTTTTGGGCCACACCCGGCATTGCTCAGGGGTTACTCCTGGCTGTCTGCTCAGAAATAGCTCCTAACAGGCACAGGGGACCATATGGGACACCGGGATTCGAACCAACCACCTTTGGTCCTGGATCGGCTGCTTGCAAGGCAAACGCCGCTGTGCTTCTCTCCAGGCCCCTCCAGAATGCTTTTTTACTGCAGGTCTGATGAACTGTGTGAAAGGATTATCAGGAAAGAAACTTGAACCTGCAGAAAATTTCAGATTTTGAAAATAGATTCATTATTACTAAAGTAATGAAACACAAAGGTATTTTTCATTCTTATTTAAAAATTTTTATTTTATTAAAACCATTCAGTGAATCAGGGCCTATATCCCACCACCAGTGTCGATCTCCCTCCAACATGCTCCCGGAGTATACTACTATCCTTTGCCCCTCAGCCTGCCAGTATAACAAACCCATTTACAATTTAGATTGTTAGAGTTTGGGTCTCTTAATTATTTTGTTTTTTTACTTTGCCTTGGATTTTTAGTTCTGTCCTCTTTTTTTTTTATCTCCACCAATGACCTGAGACTGCTTGATCCCTGACCCCCTTCCTTGCATATGTGGAAACACAAAGATTTTAAAAAGGAACATTCTGATAATGCAGTCAAGGCTATTGGGAAGTACAGACAAGGTAAAAATTATATTGTTGAAGATGGAAATACTATCTTCAAACTTAATATACCTCAACTAATGAAGAAATAAAATTTCAATATTGTTAATATAAAAGTATAATATTCAAAAGGCATATTATTCTTTTAAATTAAAATTTCTAAAGATGAGCCAGAGAGATAGCATGGAGGTAAGGCGTTTGCCTTGCATGCAGAAGGACGGTGGTTCGAATCCTGGCATTCCATATGGTCCTCTGAGCCTGCCAGGAGCTATTTCTGAGTGTAGAGCCAGGAGTCACCCCTGAGTGCTACCGGCTGTGACCCAAAACCCAAAAAAAAAACGCACCAAAAATTTAAAAAATGAAAACAATAAGGTAGCATGATTTTGAACTGATTTACTCAAGTATTGGAGAAAGAAAATACACACATTGGGGAGGATTTTCTTCAAAGCTCCAGCAGGGGGCGATCTTGTTCCATGTGTTTCAAGAGGAAAAAAAATCTCAGTTCTCTTACAACTTAGCACATAAAGTATTATTATTAAAATAAATAAAAAATAAAAATAAAAAAGACATCGAGGGTTGTATCAGGGAAAACAACTTAGCAGGCGAAGCTCTAACATACTTCATATTAGAAGAATAATGGAATAAATGGACTTTGCACGTATGATGAGTGAATAAATTAATAAAATAAATATTTTGGGGGGGCACACTAGGCGGTGCTCAAGGATTTTATTCCTGGCTCTGCTCTCAGGGCTAATTCCTGGCAGTACTCGAACACCATATGGGAAGCCAGAGATTGAACCAGGGTCAACCGTGTGCAAGGCAAACATCCAACCCTAGCTGTTCTATCATTCCGGCCCCAGAAATAAATAATTTTATGGCGCTTCTACCCATTGGCTGTTAAACATTGGCTGTTAACCCCCATAGACATAGACATAGGATTCTCTCTAGAATTTTTCCCCGGGTTCTTATACCACTTTCAACTGACTGAAGGAGACAAGACTTTCTTCTTTCCTGACCATGGCTTTGAAATAATTGATGGCATGGCCCCTGTCTTCCCTTTGGAACCTATTTTTTCATTTTTACCTTCAGTCCTGGGAGGAGGACCTCTCTGTGGAGAATCTGGATGATTGTAATTGTCAGAAGCACTATAAGGCTAACCAGTAAGACCACCAAGGAAATGATGGCTGGGGCTCTGGAGAAGGTCTTGAGGCCTGAAATAAGAAAACCCACAAGATCTTTACTGGGAAAAGAGGAATCAGGTAGCTGATCTTTTCCGTAGAACTCATGAACTAGTCTCAAATACATGTGCATAAGTAACTTCTGGTATGAGATCTACACTTTGAGAACAGTCATCGGGTTCCCAACATTCCTTTAACCACCCTCTCCCCAGTCAAAAGACAAGACTAAAAGTGCTTGCAAGGAAGACAGGCATAGTTCAGTTTAGAGTTATTTCTCAAGGTGTGTTATGCACATTATTAGTACTTTCTGAGATGATTTACAGTAGCATTTGTTACTATGTGAATTTTTAAAAGTTGTGTTTCTTATTAAGGCAAGTGAGACATTTTATTTATAAATAATCCAAGGATGTGGGAGATAGCTGAGAGGTTCTAAGTTCTATCCTGCTTCAAGAAACCCTTCCTTCCCCATTCCAGAGTACCACTGGGTACAATTTGGGCAACACCTCAGCACTACTGTGTTGCCAGGCAAGGATATTGCAGGAAGTATCCCCAGGCTTCCCAGCATGGCCTCTATAAAAATCAAAATCATTGGGGCCAGGTGGAGGCGCTAGAGGTAAGGTGCCTGCCTTGTCTGCGCTAGCCTTGGACAGACCACGGTTAGATCTCCAGGCATCCCATATGGTCCCCCAAGCCAGGAATGACTTCTGATCGCATAGCCAGGAGTAACCCCTGAGCATCACTGGATGTGGCCCAAAAAACAAAACAAAACAAAACAAATCATTGCAGAAAAATGAAAATAGGTCAGTACTGTCCTTCAGATTGAATTAGTCTTTTGAAGTCCAGTGCACATTAACTTATTGTTGCATAAAAAATGTGCTGTGGGCCCGGAGAGATAGCACAGCGGTGTTTGCCTTGCAAGCAGCAGATCCAGGACCAAAGGTGGTTGGTTCGAATCCTGGTGTCCCATATGGTCCCCCGTGCTTGCCAGGAGCTATTTCTGAGCAGACAGCTAGGAGTAACCCCTGAGCAACACTGGGTGTGGCCCCAAAACAAAACAACAACAAAAAAGTGCTGAATGTTTAAAACACTGATTCTGAGCGTCATTTCCCTTTGTCCTGTACAGTGTTAGGGGGCTCACCTGAATCTTCTCAAGCAGACAAACTGGGCTTCAATCTACATGCTCCCTCACAGGGGCGTCATGTAAAATATGAGTAACAAATAAATCACTTAAAGGCAAGAAAAAGGAAGTACAAGAATAATTAACCAAATAAATAGTCCTATTCAAGGTAATTATGTCTGTTGTATAATAATATAAGATCAAAAGTATCATATTGGGTTATTAATTAAACGAATATTAGTTAGCTAAAGGGTAAATAGGACCTTAGTAAACCAGAGTGAGTTAATGAAAAAATATTTATTTCAGAGGGTACTCAGGACTAACTCCTGGTACTGTTTGGACTTACTCAACTCTAATTTCATCTTACCCTCTGTCTTACTTCTTCATTCATTCAAGGAAACTTTTTTTGAAACAGAAAAGGGTACATGTATGTCATCATGAGGAGATTAGATCAGCTCCACCAGCTACTTCACAGTGGTCACTCATTCTTGCTGAGGTCCGTCATGAAATCTGCCAACTCTTCTGCTCACCCCCCTTTGATTTTTCTGCAGTACAGATGCTACCATAGACACTATCTGAGGTCAAAAATGCCTATATAAACCTTAGTTCTTTGACCTTGTCCCTAGAAAGGCCAACTCTATTGCACCGGGAGGCTTATAGTACTTATAGAACCTACAAATACATAGGACCTCAGACTGGCATATGGAAAGTTATTCCACAGAAGTAGCCCTGTGTATATGAAGGGTCATTCACAGGGAAATACACATTAAAGAATCTTTGTGACAGCAATTGGGGTGTCACTAAAGTCTGGGAAGGAAATAATAGATCTATATAATAAAGTGGTAGACTACAAGATTAATATGCAAAAATTTATTGCTTTTCTATGAAAGAGAAAAATGACATTTAAAAAACTCTCATTCAAAATTGTGCCTCAGAAAATCAAATACCTGGAATCAACTTAACTAAAGAAGTGAAAGACCTATACAAAGAAAATGACAAAACACTAATTAAGAAATAAGGGGCTGGGGCTGGAGAGATAGCATGGAGGTAAGGCATTTGCCTTTCATGCAGGAGGTCATTGGTTTGAATCCCGGCGTCCCATATGGTCCCCCGTGCCTGCCAGGAGCAATTTCTGAGTCTGGAGCCAGGAATAACCCCTGAGCACTGCCGGGTGTGACCCAAAAACCACCACCAAAAAAAAAAAAAAGAAAGAAATAAGGGGCTGGTGAGGTGGCGCTAGAGGTAAGGTGTCTGCCTTCAAGCACTAGCCAAGGAAGGACCGCGACTGCGGTTCGATCCCCCGGCATCCCGTATGGTTCCTTCAAGCCAGGGGTAATTTCTGAGCTCTTAGCCAGGAGCAACCCCTGAGCATCAAATGGGTGTGTACCAAAAAACAAAACAAAACAAAACAAAAACAAAAAAAAAAAAAACAAAAAACCTGGCAAGGTACTGGAATAAAAACAGACCCTCAGAACAATGGAATAGACTTGAATATCCTGAGACAAATCCTCAGATATACAATCAATTAATTTTGATAAAGGAGCAAAAATATCAAATGGAGCAAGAAAGAAAAGCCTCTTCAACAACTGGTCATTTAAAATTGCTTGCTTATCTTTATTTAGTACTATGCACAAAAGACAAATACAAATGGATTAAAAGCTTGATATTAGATCTGAAACTATAAAGTGCATAGAAGAAAAGGTAAGAAATAACTATGGCATTGAAGCCAAAAGTATTTTCAAGGGTGAAACACCACTGACCAAGCAAGTGGAAGCAAAGATAAATAAATGGGACTACATTAAGAAGTTTCTGCACCTCAAAAGAAACAGTGACAAGGATACAAATACTACTCACGGATTGGGAGAAAAGACTCACCCAATATCCATTTGATAAGTGGTTAGTATCTAAGATATACAAGCCACTGATAGAATTAGCATGAAAAATAATCTAACTCCATCCAAATGTTGGGAGAATAAATGAACAGACATTTCCTCAAAGAAGAAATTCAGATGGCTAATAGGCACATGAAAAAATGTTCCACATCACTAATCATCAGGGAGAGGAAAATCAAAACAATGGAGATACCATCTTACATCAAAAAGATTGGCACACATGGGGCCAGAGAGATAGCATAGAGGCAGAGTGTTTGCCTTTCATGCAGAAGGTCGGTGGTTCGAATCCCAGCATCCCATATGGTCCCCTGTGCCTGCCAGGAGCGATTTCTGGGCATAGAGCCAGGTGTAACCCCTGAGCACTGCCGGGTGTGATCCAAAAACAAAACAAAAAAAAAAATAAATAAAATAAATAAAAAGATTGGCACACATCAAGAAGTACAAGAACAACCAGTGCTGGCATGGATGTGGAGAGAAAGGGACTCTCATTAACTGGTGGTGGGAATGCATCTAACCATAATATCTAATTCCACTTAACTCACATAACTCACTCTTAGTTCTGTTGCATTGCATTCAACTTACATAACGCACTTCAATTTAAGGTTACACCTCCTGAATGTGTCACATCTAGTGCAAACTACAGACTTATTATGCAACACACTGCTGCATTGTTCATATCTGTTGCATCTATATCACTTTCGTCAACTTTTACTTTTGCTAGATATACTTCCCTTAACCGAACTACCTTAACTCATACGAAACTGATAACGTCCCTTAAAGCTGTGGCATCTACCAGTGTAACACTTATCTCACATTACTCAGTTGTACATCACTTAGAGGTATTTCTTCTAAGTCAACTACTCTACTCATTTAATATACTCTATACTTCTAAAAACATCACACAACAACACAAACTTAATAACACTTCATTTACTAAACCTAACACAATTTCACTTTCTTTTACTTCCATCAGTCTCATAACTAAGGCATATATTTCACTTACTAAAGGAACTCAGTTAAGTTAGTGTTACGTTTGTTACACTTGCTACATCCAACTCAGGTTTCTTTTTTTGGTTTTTGGGCCACACCCGGCGGTGCTCAGGGGTTACTCCTGGCTGTCTGCTCAGAAATAGCTCCTGGCAGGCACGGAGGACCATATGGGACACCGGGATTCGAACCAACCATCTTTGGTCCTGGATAGGCTGCTTGCAAGGCAAACGCCGCTGTGCTATCTCTCCGGGCCCCAACTCAGGTTTCTTATCACATGATTGCACTCTGTTATTCTTGTGACATCTACTGCAGTTTACATATGCTACTCGCTAATGAAATTGCAATGCTGCAAACGGTTACATCCGTGACATCAAACTCAGAGACTTACCTCCCTCCATAGTTAACTCATTGTGACATAGTATGTTTCATAAGATACGTCTAACAGATATCTAATTCTACTTAGCTCACATTACTTTATATTTCATAGACCTGTTACATGTAAAAAAATTCACACATGTAACAAAACATAAACTGAACACAACATCACTTACTAAACTTAACACAACTCTTAATCTTTTTCAGTCTCTTACAACTAAAGGCATTTAACTTACTCATGGAACTCAAATTAGGTTAGTGCAGTGCTTTTCAAATAGTGGGGCGCGCCTCCCGGGGGGGGGGTCGCGTTTGACCTCAGCAAACACTGTCATAACAAGCTAAGCCCCGTGTTTATGTTTCTGTATGTCTATGAAGCTGAGAGTTGCTATGTCTGCTTCAAACCCCGCTTTGAAAAACTGCATTGCAAAACGTGCTTATTGTAGCCGTTAATCCAGACATCACCTCTGATTAAAAAAATCAGCTCGGGGCCCGAGCAAACAGCCGACCCAGGACCTATGGTGGATGGTTCGAATCCCGGCGTCCCATATGGTCCCCCGTGCCTGCCAGGAGCGATTTCTGAGCAGACAGCCAAGAGTAACCCCTGAGCACCGCCGGGTGTGGCCCCAAAACAAAAACAAAACAAAACAAAATTAACTCGAATTATTTTATATATTTTTGTTTTTCAGATTAAAGTTTTTTTTAAATAAAAATACTATTTTCAGTCGCGTGGTAGGGCGTGAAAAATGTTTTCTTCTTCCTAGGGGGCCATCACAGAAAATAATTGAGAAGCACTGGGTTAGTGATATGTCTGTCGCACTTGTTACTTAACATTCTGTGGCGCCTATTAAGTTCTGCAACATCTTCTGCACTTAGCATGTGCAACTCACTAACGGAACACACTGATGCAAAGATCAGATCAGCGTGATATGCCACCTCCCATGCTTTCAGTACGTGCACATGCCCTCTATCCGGTGGGCAGATTGTTCAGCTAGCACTCCTTCCCAGGATCGGCCCGTGAACCCGCCCCCTTCGCGATCCGTGGCATTTGATTGGCTCTTGCGACCGGCCAGGCCAGCCAATCAGATCCGTAGTTTGAACGACTGGCGGAAGTCTGGCATTCTCCAAGCCTTCTGGGCTTCCTCCTTCCCCGGCTGCCTTCCCGGTTTCCTCCCACTACGCTCAGCGGCCGGCCCGCCCCTTCCGCTTCCGCTTTCCGGCCGGTGCATTCACGTGGCAGGTGACTCGAGCCAGCGGAGCCGCGGTGCAGGCTGGGAATGCGGAAGTTGGTCGTCTCCCACCAGTTCCAGCCCTGTGGGCGAGGGGATGGCTTCCTCGCTTCGCTTCGCTTCTTCAGGCGGCTGGTCAGCGCTCCTTCCTCCTCACGAGGCGCTCGGGCCTCTGGTCCTCTCCGGAGCTTGCGCAGGGGCTGGGTCTTCGTAACCCCGCCCCCCCACGGCCTCCCGCGTGCCGGCCCCGGATGTTGCTGAGGCGAGACTGAGCGGGGCCCCGACCGGAAGTGCCCGCTGGAACGCCGCTGCGTGCTTTTCCCACCAATCCAGCCCCATCCGCCCTGGGGGCCGCCCTGGGGGGCTCAGGTCGCAGTCGCCAGGAGCTGTCTGGAAACCTCCATCTCCCCAAAAGCCTTATTGCGGACATCTGACACGCCTTGGAGTGGGCTCCAGAGTTTTCTGATACCGAACATGAACAGATAGGCAGAGGATTGGGCCTCCTTGCAGGCCCAGGGAGCAGGACACGGGCCACAGAGGGGCGTCGGGGATGGATGGAGGGCAGGTCTCACAGCTCTCCCATCTCTTAAGTTTCTCAGGGTTTTTTCCCAAGCCCAGAGGACCGTAGCTGTGGCCAAGGGACATCATCGGTCATGCTCCAAGCCACTTGGCCTCAGGTGAGCCGAGATGCCTTGCAGTCTTGGGAAATCGCAGCAAGGGCTCCTAAATGTTGGTGGAAGAACTAAAAGTTGTATAGCATACATCCCCGTGAGATCTTAACAGTCTTTAGTGCGCTTGCCTTGCATGTGTGGTCAACCAGGATTTGATTCCTGACACCACACATTCCCCCCCCCCCAAGTTATGCATAGAAAAGCTTTGAAGTATATAGTTTGAGGTGAGAGAAAAGGTGGGGGACCCAAGCTAGGAAGCTCATCCTGGAGGTAGAAATCAATCGGTCATGTTCGACAAATGAAGAGTACCTAATGGAATCAAAGAAATTCTTCGCTAAAGAGATTCCCTCAAATTGTAGCTGCATTTCAGAGACCAGCATGGTTCTTTTCCTGCGCACCTGTTCAGAATGCACGGTATTGAATAACAAGTTTCCTTTTCTCAAAGGGATCTGCAGGATAACATAAATAAATCAATACAACAAATTGATGTTCCAACAGTACAGGGCTTTTCAAAAATGATTTATACATACGGCAACATCAGCATTGCCTGAGCTTATTTAGAACTGCACATTCTTGGCCCACCCTAGATTAGATCTGTTAGAGAAAATAAACCATGTCAGATGGAAACCATGAAGGGCGAAAAGTTGGATTTTCCAAATCTTATTCAGTGAGTTCCTTAAAATCCATCTAATTGGCTTGTCCCAGAAACCAATCACATAGCTGAAATAACTGCGAGTGAAGATCTGAGGCATGTGTGGTCATGTATAAATACAGATAAATACAGATATAAGACAACAGAAAAAGAGTAGGACCTCAAGAATGAACCAAAGAAGTGCTTTCCAGAAAGGACAGCAAAAGCAAAGGCCCTGAGGTGGGGAAAGGGTGGTTGGCCTCTGTAAAAACAGAGAAAGAAAGTGGTTCAGTGGAAGGTACTATTGTCTTAGAGGTAGGCTCTGTGAAGATTTTACTTTCTGTTTGTATTTGAGGGGACAGGAGAGGGTTGGGCCAAACCCAGCAGCACTCAGGGCTGCTGAGCCCTGAAATAGCTGAGTGCAACTATTTCTGCGCTCAGAAATAGCTCCTGACAGGTTTGGGGACCATATGGGACGCCAGGGATTGAACCCGGGTCCGTCCTGGTTCAGCCATGTGCAAGGCAAACACCCTACCACTGTGCTGTCACTCGGCCCTCTGTATTTTAAGTAAAAGATTAAGTTGGTTCCCCCCTCCAGTGGGATTAATATTTTGGTTTTGTTTCTTTAGCCACACCCCTCAATGCTCAGAGCTCACTACTGACTCTTCTCAGGGATAACTCCTGAGGGTTCTCAAGGAACCCTACCAGAGATGCCTGGTGTCAGGTATTGAACCTGGGTCTGCCTAACGCTTGGCCAGCACCTAATCTGCTGTACTATTTCCAGCCTAAGGCTTAATTTTTAGGTGTATAAGCAAAGCTGAGCAGAAGGCACAGTTCTCATAGGTTCCCTTTTCCCTATGCACATACCCTCTTCCCCATTACTTACATTCCCCACCAGAGTACATTGTGATGGAGTAATGAGTCTCCTTGAACACATAAGTATCCTAAGTCCATCGTTTGTATTAGGGTTCATTTCATAGGTTAACAAATATATGATGGCACCTGTCTAGTGTTGAAGCAAAAGTGTTTACAATCTAATAGTCCTCTGTGTTCAGCCTGTTTATCTTCCTTTGGCAGCCTTTGTCCTACAAGCTACTTGGTGCCACTCAGAGGCATACTTTGCCCCTATCCCATTGTTCTTTTTACCTTGAAATACAATAACTTTGTCTTTTCTAAAATGTCTATGTGGGTCATGGTTCTCTTTAAAATTGATTTCATTTAACAATATGCATTTAAGATTCTTATTTGTTATGACCTAAAGATGCTGAATAATACGTATTTATGAAGAATCTTTTTAATTACAGTAACTAAAATAGATATCATTGTCTGGATATACCTGTTTGTGCATACACTCACTGAAGGGCATCTCCAGTGCTTCCAAGTTATTGCAATTAGAAACAGAGTTTTAGATAATAGGTACAGTCTTTGCCTTGTATACAGCTGAGTCTGGGTTCAGTCTCCCACACCACCATCACCACTACCAGAGCACTACCCTGAGCAGAGTCAGTTCTGAGCATAGAGTCTGTAATTGTCCTGAACACCAGAAGCTGTATCCCCAAAAGCCTACCAGCTCAGGAAAAAAAGGGGTTGATGAGATGAATATGAGGTTAAGAGTACTTGAGGTATCATAAGACACAGCGTGTCTTCTTCCTGCTTGAGCAGATCTTCCATGAGGCTGGAAATTGCAAATCCCACTCTCAGAGATTGAGCAGAAACCTTATGTTTCAGAAGACAGTGACCTTTGAGGATGTGGCTGTGTTCTTCACCCAGACTCAGTGGGCCAGCCTGGACCCATCACAGAAGGCCTTGTACAGGGAGGTGATGCTGGAGAACTATGCAAATGTGGCTACCCTGGGTAAGGTCTCTCTCAGTTTGACAGTTTGGTGTTTCCTCAGATGTTTTTGTGTGTTGGCCTTTTTGTTTTGTTTTTGGGAAATACATGGCTGTTGCTCAGTGCTGTGTTCCTGGCCCTGTGTTCAGAGATCACTCCTGGTAGGGCTCAGGGGACCATATGGAATGCTAGGGAATGAACCCGGCAAAAACCCTGCCTTCTGCTGTATTTTTTCAACCCTTTCCTTGGGTGTTTTGGAACTTATATAATAATCCTTATTAAGTTATAATGCAGAGGAAAATTTGTAATTAGCAGCCGTTGGAGATACCGAATGGGACAATCCAGACTCCATTTGGTTTTGAAACTGGTCTTAGCTCCAGGGAAGGCAAGTGCTCTCATGGGAGCACTCTGGTGTCCTATCTGAATTCTCAGTTAGTTCCTCTATTCTTCTAGTTTTATGGACATAGTGCCTCCCTTCTGTGGGGAGTCTCCAATATATACACAAAGGGATTTCCTTTCTCCTAAATCAGGGTGAGGTTGCATTTTTTTTCCTGTGGAAAATCCCAAGTTCCCCATTCCTCCTCTGGAGCAGGCTTGAAGGTGTTCCTCAGAACCCCCAGGTCACTTGATTTTCTTAGCATTCTGTTTCTCTCCCCCGATAACATGTTAGGAGTGAGCTGAGAGAGGTTGAAAGAATAGCTCTGAATGTCTTCAACTTGTTTTTTCTTTCTTTTCTTTTCTGGAGTAGCACTTCCATTTCCCAAACCTGTTCTAATCTCCCAACTGGAGAAAGGAGAAGTGCCATGGTGCTCAGACCCCGGGGATAATGAGATTTTGAAAGATATTTGTCCAGGTAAGTTAGAGAACATAGAGGCTTCTGCCTTCACTGTTTTCCTAGAAATCTTTGCAGTAGAAAACAAAACTTCCTCATTTATAAGGTAGTATTTGTACTCTCTCATCTTTGGATAGACCTGATTGCTTTGATTGCGCAAGACAACTCCTTGGGAGCACAAAGGTTCTCCCAATTTTTGCCTTTCATTTCCTTTTTTTTTTTTTTTGATTTTTGGGCCACACCCGGTAACGCTCAGGGGTTACTCCTGGCTATGTGTTCAGAAGTTGCTCCTGGCTTGGGGGACCATATGGGACACTGGGGGATCGAACCGCGGTCCGTCCAAGGCTAGCGCAGGCAAGGCAGGCACCTTACCTTTAGCGCCACCGCCCGGCCCCTGCCTTTCATTTCTTTCTTTCTCCCCCATTCTTTTAATTTCCATTTTGACTTTCCTTTGGTTTTTGGTTTGGGGGCCATATCCAGCTGTTCTTAGGGCTTACTCCTGGCTCTGCTCAGAGATCATTCCGATGAGGCTTATGGGATCTTAAGTGGTGCCAAACCAGATCCACTGCATGCAAGGCCACTACATGTAGTCCTCTACTTGCTGTACTGTAGCACTGCAACTCTGGGATTGTTCTTGTACTTTTTTGCTAACAATAGACCATTACTCCTAAGGAACTATTTATTTCCTTAAATAAGGCACTATTGTGTCTCCTTTCCGGACCTGATTCCATTATTATCACTTGTCTAGTTGTAGTTACTATAGACTTTTCCTTAACTTTGAAGAGGTCATGTCAAAGTGTCCCAACCTATTTTAACTAGAAAAATATCATAAATTTAAAAGGTAGGCACCACAATACCCTCTACAGTATTCCTTTATGACTGCATAGCTCACGGGTTGTTGCAGCTTGTTGCCACTGGCCAGCATCATGAAAAGAATAGTACTGCATACCTCGGGAAAAGATAAACATTTCAATTATGCAGTACAGTTTCTGCTGATTATATTTTGCATGAATGCTTTTTTGCACACACAAAAAAGTTGAAAAGTGCAACACATACCAGAAACTTGTATTTTTCCCCTCTCCTCCTTTATGATACTTGTAGCCATATCTTGGTTACACTTGAAAAAAAAAAATCACATTCTACTGCAAAAAATTGAGATCACTTGATGTTTTCTTTCCAGTTAAATAATAGTGTGTGTGTTTTTATCAGTTGAATCCTGGCTTAACCGAGAAGAACCATATATAAAGCAGGAAGTCTCTGAAGAAACAGAATTGCCCAGAAGGCCAGTAAAAGGAGTCTTCAAAAATATTTCCCAGCCCCTTGATGCCAGCAAGGAAACATGGCAAACCTTCAATTTCAATCCAAATCTGATATTTCGAGGTGGAATGAAATTCTATGAATGTAAAGAATGTGGGAAAATCTTCAGATATAATTCGAAACTTATTCGGCATCAGATGAGCCATACTGGAGAAAAACCCTTCAAATGTAAGGAATGTGGCAAAGCTTTCAAATCCACCTATGATTGTATTATCCATGAGAAAAATCACATTGGAGAAGGGCCTTATGAATGTAAGGAATGTGGCAAAGGTTTGAGTTCCAACACAGCCTTGACTCAGCACCAAAGGATCCATACTGGAGAGAAACCCTATGAATGTAAGGAGTGTGGAAAGGCTTTCCGTAGGAGTGCGGCATACCTGCAGCATCAGCGGTTACACACTGGGGAAAAACTCTATAAATGCAAGGATTGTTGGAAAACTTTTGGTTGTAGATCACTTTTTATTGTTCATCAAAGGATTCATACTGGGGAGAAACCCTACCAGTGTAAAGAGTGTGGCAAAGCATTCACTCAGAAGATAGCCTCCATTCATCATCAGAGAGTTCACACCGGAGAGAAGCCTTATGAGTGTAAGGTGTGTGGGAAAGCTTTCAAATGGTATGGGAGTTTTGTTCGGCACCAGAAAGTGCATCCTGTGGTGAAGAAGCCTGTCAAGGCGCTTGGGCCATCTCCTGTTAGTCCTCAGTGTCCCACATCAGCTTTACCTCCAGTTCCTCTCCAGAGACCATGTTCTACTCCAACTGTGGCCATGCCTTCCTTGACTTTTCCCCATGCTGGACTTGTTTCTAACTCTAGGCCTCTGTTCATGCTGCTGTCTCCATCTAGAATAGGCCCTTCGCCTGTACAGGTAGTCCGTGTTTTGCAGGGTGTTGCTCCTACTATCAAGTCTTCTCCATTTATTCTGACCCCTTCTTACCCATCTTGAACTTAGCATTCTTAAAGCTTTTAGCAAGTCTTCAAACTAATTTGTCATTTTTTAAAAGAATATCTTTAATATCTTTAAGCACAAACTAACTTGAGTATGTATTATTTTATTTATTTAAAGAAAATGCATCACATAGTTGACATAGTTAATCATAATACATTTGTTTCCAGATAAGTGAAAGCAAACTTATTGAAAAACAAAGGAAATAAAATGAAAGAGAAAATTAATAAAAGAAGGAAGTACAGTAGCAAGCTAATCTGTGAAAATTATCGTATCATCATGAAGTCATTACTACAATGGCAGAAGGTTCTTGTGGTTATATGTCTAGTCTGTGAAACTGGGGTGACCCTTTAGGGATGACAGCATCAAACAAATGAAGTTGTCCAGATATGCATAGCTATGATACTATGAATTTTAGGGTATATACTCTGCTGCAGGGCCTTCTGGAAGAAGGTCCATGTTTTTCTTATTTTATAATTGTTTCAGATAAAATTTTTTCATTTTGTTTTGGAGTCACAGCCAGTGCTGCTTGCAACTACTTTTTTTTTTCTTTTTTGTTTGTTTGTTTGCTTTTGGGCCACACCCGGCGGTGCTCAGGGGTTACTCCTGGCTGTCTGCTCAGAAATAGCTCCTGGCAGGCACGGGGGACCATATGGGACACCGGGATTTGAACCAACCACCTTTGGTCCTGGATCAGCTGCTTGCAAGGCAAACGCCACTGTGCTATCTCTCCGGGCCCATATAAGTATCTTTTTTTTTTTTTTTGGTTTTTGGGCCACACCCAGTGACGCTCAGGGGTTACTCCTGGCTATGCGCTCAGAATTTGCTCCTGGCTTGGGGGACCATATGGGACACCGGGGGATCGAACCGTGGTCCGTCCAAGGCTAGTGCAGGCAAGGCAGGCACCTTACCTCTAGCGCCACCGCCCAGCCCCGCTTGCAACTACTTTTTTTTTTTTTTTTTTGGTTTTTGGTTTTTGGGCCACACCCGGTAACGCTCAGGGGTTACTCCTGGCTTGGGGGACCATATGGGACACCGGGGGATCGAACCGTGGTCCGTCCAAGGCTAGCGCAGGCAAGGCAGGCACCTTACCTTTAGCGCCACCGCCCGGCCCGCAACTACTTCTAACTCAGTGTTTGGTAGCTTCTCCTGCTGGTATCAGGATCAAACAACAACCTCTCATACAA